>NW_023494785.1:1317500-1502500 GCF_904425465.1 Colossoma macropomum
AGATATAACTGTAATTGGTTGAGTGACTTTTTGTTAATAAACAAATGTATTTATGTATAAAAGTCTTTGATGTCTGAAAAAATCACACAAATAAATCCATGTAAAAGCCTTAAATCAGAAAGGCCTTCAGTGCTCCAGAGTCTTTAGCGAGCTCTGTGGATAATGAGCTGTAATGAGGGGAAGAATGATCTCTTATCTTTCCTTTAGCCTCGTTCCACACTCAGACTGTGCACTGTGCAGGCTCAGAGTCCTTGTTACCGCGAAGCAGTAGTGTAGTGTTATAGTGTGCACGGGGGTGGGGGGGGGTGGGGGGGGTCATGTGACTGACAGCTCTGACTGTGAACTCTTTCAGTGACGCACCACGGGGAACCTTCCGCCGTGTGTGCGTAAAGTGATGGAGGAATAAATCCCAGTGCAGCTCTGACCTGCTGTACAGGAACCACCACAGCTCGCAGAGCGCTAATTGGGGAAAAGAAAAGAGAAAAAGAGGAGGAGAGGAAATAGAGGGAGAGGTGAGAGGTCAATAATGATCCCCAGCCTCGTTTAATTAGGACATCGGGGCCAATGTGAGTGTGTGACCTCATTGCATTCCCAACTGATTACCTTCATTCACATCTCCGAAAGATACAATAAAACTAACCCAATCTCCAGTCCTGCAAAGAGAGAGAGAGAGAGAGAGAGAGAGCGAGAGAGAGAGATGCAGGTTTTCAGTATAATGACATCACTGGCCTTTTGCCAGATTCCCAATCCTGACAAAAGAGTTGCTCCTACTCAGTGAACCTGTCACTGCCGTACTGAGCATGTGCGTGTTCCCTTTAATGATATTCTGCTCCTGTCAAAACGATAGTCCCTCCCCCCAAACCCCAAATGTACTCGTTCAACCAAGACCTGTTCGGTGTCAGAAGTTTTGCTTTTATCGTTGTAGAACTGGAGCTACGAGGCTAATGTAGCTAACAAGTAAAGGAACATTAAACCCCACAAACTAGCATGGTGCTAACTGCTAAATCATCAAACACTCACCTCAGACTGTGTGGAGGTGTTCAGTGCCTCTAATAGACTTGATTATGTGGTTTCTGACACTATGACACTGTGCCTGTCAGTCAGCTGTGCTAGTTAACCGTCATTTTGATGCATACAGGGAGAAAGTTCCGTCCCTTTTAGAACATGATCTGTTTACTAGCACGAGTGTTGCTGCAATTTACAAACAAGACAAGCTTTTTCTTCATTTTGTGCTAAATTTGTTCTTTGAAATCAGATCACAGTTTTTATATTCAGCTGCAGTTGTCACCAAAGGCCCACCTTCCTTTTGATCAACACAGAAAAAAAATGCTCACAGCCACCTGAAGCACTTCAACTAAAGACAGCACTTAAAATGTTTCTCTCCAATGGGAAACAATTGAAAAACCACACACTGGGCCACAAAATATTAATATTAAATTTGTGTTTCAGTTAGTTTTAGACCATCTGATGTACGTTTATGTACTTTTCCCATAGATCCTTTTCACAATTCCACCACAGCTCACCACAGAAAGGTGAGTCACATCATAATTGTCATTTTCACAGCTCCAGTGTCATTATCAAATTTGCAGATAGCACTGTGATTGTGGGCCTGATCTCCAATGACAACGAGGAGGCCTACAGAGAGGAGGTCAGCTTCCTGACACACTGGTGCCAGGAGAACAACCTCTCGCTCAACGTCGACAAGACCAAGGAGCTCAGAGTGGACCACCATCACCATCAACGGAGTCACTGTAGAGGGTCAGCAGCTTCAAGTTCCTCAGTGTTCAGATCTCAGAGGAACTGACATGGAGCGAACACACCACACGGGTGGTGAAGAATGGCATGAACCCCCACATCCTCAGAACATTCTACACATGTACTGTGGAGATCATTTTAACAGGCTTCATCACCACCTGGTGTGGAAACTGCACTGCCATTGAGCGGAAAGCTCTGCAGAGGGTGGTGCGGACAGCCCATCATATCAACAGGGTCCAGCTCCCAAACCTCCTGGATTTATCCACCAGCCGCTGCCTGAGGAAGACCAGGAGGATTCTAAAGGACTCCACCCACCCAAACCACCGTCTGTTCTCACAGCTGCCGAGTTGGAGGAGGTACAGGAGCATAAAGTCCAGAACCAGCCGGTTCCGAGACAGTTTCTTCCCCCGGGCCATCAGGCTGCTGAACAGCCAGTAGTGCTGGTGTATCGGTCTCTCTCTGATTTCCATCTACTGCCAACCTATACCTGCACATATAGATTGACGTCAATATCGGACCTGATACTGACATAGGATTGGATCTGACCCATCTCTAGTGCAAACTCCACAGTACTGTGTATATATTATGGGTAAAATATTCCGGGTAGTTATTAGGTGTAAAAAGATTGTATGTATATTAAGTACAGTGTCTTATATAGCATGTACCTGATTAACAGCTATAAACAAAACTAAATCTGTGCTGTAAAAGAGAGCAGTAAGTCTTCCTGAGGTTTTACTGGGTTCTTATTGTTTACTTCAGAAAACTTTAAGTTCCGTTTTGTCATTTTACTCCATATACCTTACCTGCTACTTGGAGAAGTTTCTGATTTACTTTCCTGCTTAATGTGTGCCTTTACGGTGAAATTTACTGTGACTATGTTTGTATTTACCTACTTGTTACTCCAAATGATCATAATATACTATGTCCTTTATCAGCCTAATATCTAGAACCTGTTAGTCATTTTCAAGTAGCTACACACACACACACACACACACACATCATCATCTAAACCGCTTATCCTTCTGGGTCACGGTGGGGTGCTGGAGCCTATCCCAGCTGTCATTGGGCGGAAGGCAGGATACACCCTGGACAGGCCTGTAGCTACACAGAATAATGCAATTCATTGCAACTGATTGCAATATTATTTGACAGCCCTAAATATTTAGTGTTATTATTATCAGAGGTGCATTAGAGTCAATAGCTGCTCTTAAACTACAGAGACTACAAAGACAACTACAGTCTCATTTTGATATCCTCAATTTATCATCTTATAGAGTTTACATTCCACGGAGCTCCACTTTGACAGCGTCACTCTGACAAAGAGCTGAATTGCAGCCGCAGTGTGTGCTCTAAATTGCTATAATTACTGCTGCACTGTCAACAGACCCAGCCACAGAGGTCTATACCCCCAATCTGCTCTGCTTGCAGCGGCCCTGAGAAAAGGAAACCTGCCTCTCTTGAAGAGCTCAGAGAACAGATGAAATAAATCAATAAGAGTTCACCGCAGTACGAGGATGCAGTCGAATACATACGGAAAATGACGCGACTGGAAGAACGTGACAATAACATCAGCCCACAGGACCAAATGAAGACTTTCCACAAGGGTTAGGAGTGTTTATGGGAATTTTTGACCATTCTTCCAGAAGCGCATTTGTGAGGTCAGACACTGATGCTGGACGAGAAGGCCTGGCTCGCAGTCTCTGCTCTAATTCATCTCAAAGGTGCCCTATCAGGTTGAGGTCAGGACTCTGTGCAGGCCAGTCAAGTTCTTCCACACCAAACTCGCTCATCCATGTCTTTATGGACCTTGCTTTGTGCACTGGTGCGCAGTCATGTTGGAACAGGAAGGGGCCAAACTCCCCAAACTGTTCCCACAAAGTTGGGGGGCATGAAATTGTCCAAAATCTCTTGGTGCTGAAGCATTAAGAGTTCCTTTCACTGGAACTAAGGGGCCGAGCCCAACTCCTGAAAAACAACCCCCCACCATAATCCCCCTCCACCAAACTTTACACTTGTCACAGTGCAGTCAGACAAGTACCGTCTCCTGCCAACCGCCAAACCCAGACTCGTCCATCGGATTGCCAGACGGAGAAGCGTGATTCGACCTCTGTGCACTATGCGCCTCAGCATCCGCTGACCCTGCTCTGTCATTTTACGTGGCTGACCACTTCGTGGCTGAGTTGCTGTCGTTCCCAATCGCTTCCACTTTGTTGTAATACCACTGACAGTCGACTGTGGAATATTTAGTAGTGAGGAAATTTCACGACTGGACTTGTTGCACAGGTGGCATCCGATCACGGTACCACGCTGGAATTCACTGAGCCCCTGAGAGCGACCCATTCTTTCACTAATGTGTGTAGAAGCAGTCTGCAGGCCTAGGTGCTTGGTTTTATACACCTGTGGTCATGTAAGTTATTGGAACATCTGAATTCAATGATTTCGATGGGTGAGTGAATACTTTTGTAAAAATATAGTGTGTGTGTGTGGGTGTGTGTGTATATATATATACATACACACACACACATACACACACATATATATATATATATATGTATATATATGTATATAAATGTTTTGCTATTTTTTATTATAATATATATATATATATAATATATATATTATATATATATATATATATATATATATATTCATATGTAAAATGTAAATAAATGTTTTGCTCAAAGATTTGATCCTTACTGATAGTATGGCACAACTTCGTCGTTCGGAGAAGATCATCAACTCTTTTGTTGGAATAGCCACGGAAGAAACCATACTTCAATCCTAGGAAAAATCTTACATCCACACACACAAACAAATGAAAAGAAAAATCAGTGTTCAAATATTAATTACATTTACAATGTCTAATGTAAGTATGCAAGGCTAATTGAAATAATTTTACCTCTCGACCAAGTTGTTCGTTTCACTTTGGTGGTGGTAAAATGAGCGACCAAAATTTGACCACATTTCTGCATTTGTCAGCCAATTGTTTTGAAGGTATTCGCTGACTTGAGTGCTTTGTGTTTCTCCTTCAATTCCTGCAAGCAGGTCCTCTGACAGTTTCTGGAACTCTTCTGCCTGTAGATATATAATCAAAATATTCAAGAGCGTGAAGGATCTGATCAACATCAGCAGGGCTAGACTTAGTATTTATACATATTCTTTATTAACTATAGATCACTTACACTCATGCATTGCTTCAAGGACACCATGCATTTAATGACCATGTTTCTAGCTGAAGTGTTCAAGTGACCTCCATCACGCCTAATGACGACCGGTGTACAGCCTGCAACAACACGAAATCATAAAAATGCATTTTACCATATGTACCCACTGAACCTTGACCCATAACCCTCCTCAAGTACCAAAATACAACTAACTCTCTCACCCCATTGTGAGCTACTAAAACATCTTTTCCCGTGCTATATGTTTTACTGCATATTTCCATTAATACCACATTCTGTATTTTGATAAATTACAATTTCTTTATTAAACACTTAATTTTTCCAAAATGAATCACAAATTATATTAAATCAAACTTATATTTAATTATGTTTACCTGAAGCACATGGAACCAGCATAACAGCACAGCTGAATGAGGAAACACAGCCTTGATTGCGTTGATTTCTTTGATATCTTTGTCCACCATAACACATCTACATGACATGGGAGAATAAAATTTTGGGTAACACAAGGCAACACCAACATACACTTTTCACAACAGCTGACAAACCTCAATAGATATATATAAAGGCTTATTCCAGGAAGCAACAGCTGTTATAAAAAATGCTGACATCAAAATTAATATATGCAGCCTTTATGACAATGGCGCTTGCTGGAATAAGACCTTATATATGCCTATGTAGGTTTATATTAGTTGTCATAAAAGGCTTAAGTAGCCTTATTAATGCTGCCCTACAGTAGTGTTTCCAAATCCTACAGAACTTGAGCACAGAAGCTGCCCTATACATTGTGTGAAATTTTCTAGATGATTGGACCAATAGAAATTGTCCAAAATTGCTTGGAATCAAACCTCTTTACAATGACTTACATTGAAATTAAAGAATGTTTTTGTCTTCTACTTTGCAGATAATTGTTATTTGATGATGAAAATGTTACCTTATACAGGTGTAATATTTTAGTGGTTATGCAGAGATTAAATGTACCTTGGAGTGAAACGTTTAGCTGCCTCCTGGAGCTTCCTCAGACATATTTCAATGTTGCTTGTGGATTCTTCACTCATAACAAAAAAGGCAACTGGCACTCCCCTACCCTCTGAGTTTTTCACAAGCACTGCATAGAACGCAAAGCCATACTGAGTGACGCCTTTGTATGTAGCATCAACAAAAATCATTGATGATCCAAACTGTTTGCACTGCTCCTGCTGTCATGGAGAACTAAACACAATGATCAGCGGCTGGTGTTCCCTGTGGGATAAAGGCTGGTAATAAAGTATGCTGTCCTGTAGATCCGCTTTTATTAATCTGTCCGCTGACACGCTATCATTTCTGTCAAACCTCTGTCTAACATTGAAACCAGCACAGATTCCAGCAATGTCCTTCTGAGTGAGAAAATATCTTCTGATGTGGTCATTTTTGCCATGTACGAGACCACTTCACTTCAGATAAACATCATTTTATATCAGTTTTCTCAAATGCTCTTTTACCCAATACTGCCATCTAATTCTGCTGGGAAGAGTGACTAGTACACTATATTTACACCCCTTGGCACATTTAATACTCTTCCTTGTAAAACTACAGAGTGCTCCTATATGGTCAGTGGAGCTGATAAAATGGACAGTGAGTGTAGAAACAAGGTGAGTGTACATACTGTATGTTGCTAAGAGATTAGTGACCAGTTCACTATATTTGATGCTGCTCTGAGAGTACTGACCACTTCACTTTATCTAAGGCTGCTCTGAGAGTAGAGACCACTTCACTTTATCTAAGGCTGCTCTGAGAGTAGAGACCACTTCACTGCATTCAATGCCTCTCTGAGAGTAGTAACAACTTCACTGTATCTAATGAGTAGTGACCAGTTTACTGTATCTAATGCTGCTCTGAAAGTAGTGACCAGTTTACTGTATCTAATGCTGCTCTGAGAGTAGTGACCAGTTTACTGCATCTAATGCTGCTCTGAGAGTAGTGACCAGTCAACTATGTGATCCTGCTCTGAGAGTACTGACCACTTTACTGTATTTAATGCTGCTGACATTAGTGACCACTCTTCTGTACCTAATGCTGCTCTGAAAGTAGTGACCATTTCAGTGTATCTAATGCTGCTCTGAAAGTAGTGACCATTTCAGTGTATCTAATGCTGCTCTGAGAGTAGTCACCATTTCTCTGCATCTAATGCTGCTCTGAGAGTAGTCACCACTTTACTATATAAAATGCTGCTCTAAGAGTAGTAACAACTTCGCTGCATCTAATGCTCAGCAGTTACAGTTTACCATCTGAAGACTGTTAACTGAAATATACTCTCTTTTGGCAGCTGTTACAGTTTACAGTCTAAGTCAATCTTCATTAATGTTCAAACTAAACTACCTAGATAGCATATATTGATCTGCTGGCTTGATAAGGTCGGCACCCCACTGTCTGTTTGCCGCTGCTGGTCCACCCTCGAACCACCGGTAGGCCGCCAAAACATACTAAGCAAAACACCAGTGGACCGCCAGGTTCGCCTTCACTATCCTCTTGCTATCAGGGCATATCGAACTAATGCTGCTGCTCTGAGAGTATTACAAAACAAGTTTGCTTGCTAACTGCATTTAAGACTCAAACATTTTGTATTTTGGGTATACTGGAGCCAAACAGTCATACTACAAAAAGAAATATGACAATGCAGTCGAGTATTCAGCAATACTGTTAATTTATTTACAAATAAAACGCACATTACAGAGCCAGTTAGGTGAGCTATATGACTGAACTAGCACACCGCTGTAATGTAATGAGACATTTTCTAAGTTTCTTACCACGTGACATTTAGAGCAACGGACTGCACTTCAAATTAAACAAAACTTACCTTTTCTCTCTCAGTACTGCACTTATGAATACAGTCCTCAAGTCTCTGTAAAAGCTCTGCTTTTCCTTCTCCTCTGTCGACTCAGTTCCAGATTTCAAGCGCACCTCAGATGTCTGACGTAACTGTCTTCCACCAATCAGATCCATACTTGGCTCAGTGAGCGCGAACCAATGGCATTGAGGAACGGCTGAAATAGGTGCTGCTGAGCGTATGAAGCTGAATGAGGGTTCCGCAGTCAGAAATAACAGGAAGTTGTCAGAGTGAGCAGAAAAGTGGTTAGGTGAACATGAAGTGCTCAGGGTGTACAGCAAGTTAAGATGACAGGAAGTGGTTAAGATGACAGGAAGTGGTTAGGAATATCTATCAGCTCTGTGTGCTTCATAACACAGTAAAGCGAAAGTAAGACTGTGTTCTCCAGACCGACATGCTTTCTTTTCTGTGTACGGCGAATCTAACCGTTATGATTGATCACCGTAATGGAGTTTAATGGTATTTACTAGTAACTGTCTGGATAAACAACCTCCCGATGAGCGCCCGAACACAGTATTAGTCCCTCATCTGCACTAAGGACGAGACAGACACACCGAATACGGCGATGATCCACACAGCTTCAGTTTTAGCGCTGCTGGGTTTGAGTTTTCTTCTGTCTGATGTTGCTGGAGGTGAGTTTTCTCTCTTTACTCTGACTGAAGTTCCTCTCTGTCCTAAAGACCGTTCAGCTCAGTTCAGCTCAGCTCAGTTCAGTTCAGTTCGGTTCAGTTCAGTTCAGCTCGGTTCAGCTCAGTTTGTATTTAAATGTTTGTGGTCATTAAAGGCCTCAACTGGCGAATCTTCAGCTTTGATTAATCACCTAACTAAAGATTCTCCAGAGTACAGACAGTGAAACACTGTGTGGAGTATAAACAGAATAATATCAGGTAACATATGAACGAATGGCTGAACTGAAACGGAGACCTTGAACAGAGAAAACTAATCTGAGATTGTTGTTTTGGATCGAGTGAAGTTCAGTAGAGCTGAGAAAGTCTGTAGATTGAGGAGTTGTGCTGCTGTCGAGAGATTAGTTCAGGAAATGACAGTATGGAGCAGGAAATGAAGAGGAAAAGCAGAAACTCGGAGTGTAGAGAGTTTATTCTGTATCTTATTCTGACTCTATACTGTTGAAATCGTCTCTGTACTGAGTAGATAGTGCTCAGTCTGTCCTCTGCCGCTCTCGGTCTATTAGATATCCCAGTTCATGCTGTGGTACAGTAAACCGTAGGAGTGCTGTATTCAGTACTGTACTAACCCAGTCAGCCGATGCATGCTGGCGTGGAGCTGGCTCTAATCCGTTCGCCGACTCTCCCTGAGGCTGGGCCAAAGTCGGCAGCCAGACTAGGGCCAGTGTCTTTTTCAACATCGACCCAAAGTTGGGCCAGCAGACTTGGCCAGTTTTAGTGCTTAATTAACATAATTTTCTTGAATATTCCAATTTTATGGTATGAACAGATGTGCACTGTTATAAGTAATATACATAGATAAATAAAAAAGGTTTGTATTATCATTTTCTTCTATTTCTTAATATTATCATGTATTTAAAAGTATAACGCCTCTAAAAGCCCTTTACAGAAAGGTATTACAAAAACGGTCATAAAAATATTGCTGTTGAACTACTGTTTAAAACTTTGGAATCATTAGTCATATAATAACAGTGTTGACTGAAATATTATAAACTAGACACCAAAACATAAAACAAAGGCTTGTCCAGAAGTGAAAGTACTTTGAAACAAAAAGAAATTATGACATGGCAAAAATAGGTCACGTCATTAAATAATAAACACAATTATTTATACAAAGTTCTTAATATAAATTACTATGAATAGCTACGCAATCATTGTCTTTCAAATGTGAGGCATTCTGTACATTCTGAAAGTTTATTCTCAATGCTATACAGCTTTCTCTATTTTAATATAATTGTCTGCAGCTCTTCTTAATTTTTACAGCTTCCTACATTTTTGTAAACCTACAAAATTTTAATCTTGGTTTTATATTGTTTAAAACAGTTATTCTAAAAGTAAAAAAAAAAAAAAAACTTTTTTTGTCAGATTTATCACTATTTTACCACCATTAACACTACATATAAAACTCAACAGATGTATATATATTGATGGTTTTGGTTCCACATACTTTTGATCATGTGGTATATCTGTATCAGACCAGGGTCGGTCACAATGTAGATATGCTATGATGGTGTCCTACCACTAAAGGGAGGGATAGAGGCAAATTGTGCAGTAACACTGCAGTCTGTAATTATAAACCTGCAAAGTGCACCATGGCAGGTGTTCCTAATGAACTTTCAGCTTAGTGTAAGTAAACAAATAATGGGAGACAGATGTGTATTTATGTGTTTAGTGATCAATATTAACCACTGTGAATTGTTGCAGAATTTGTTTTAAAAACTTGTGGAACTATCATGCTGGTGGTCCTGCTGACTAAAATTCTGCCATGATTCTACACAAAGCAATAGAAAAACAGAATGGAAAAAGGTTAGTTAAAAGGGCTACTTATACATAAACACAGTTTAAAATAAACAATAGCTAGTGCAACGGATAAAATTCACAACAACTAATTTCTCACCATAAAATGCTCCTGTGAATATAGAAGCAGTACAACTGCCTAACTCACATTAGTAATTTTTACATAATTTCTGCATAATTTGTTGATGTAAAGAAAGTCATTCAGAGTGGTTTGGTGTAAAATGGTTGATTGTAGAGACTCTGATTTTCTTTACAGAGATGGTGATAGGAAGAAGGTATTAACATGACTACAACACAAATATGGCTATTTTATTTATTACCCAAAGCCACCAGTGAACCTACATGTCTTCTGAGTTTTACATGGAATGTTGATGATGGAAAAATAAAAAAAAATCTGGAAAAAAAAAAAAAGTTTTCTTTGGGGACTATTCTGACTCACAATGCCCCACCACCATTAATAATATGTTTTAGGCCAAAATCTTCTCAAAACTAATGTAAAACAATGCCGCAGACAGCAGGCAGTGAATTCATAACCATTTTATGCAATGACTTTCTGTGAGGGAGCTTTTAGAGGTGGACGTCTGGTTCCTATCACCACCACTGTGAACCATTCTAACTTAAGTTTCTCCAGAACAGAGCGTTTCACACCAAACCACTCTGAACGACTTTGTTTACACCATAACCATTTAACAGTGGAATTCTCCTTTAATACACAGCATAAAAGCACAACTTTGTTTAACAACCAGTTTTGGTTTAAATACCAATATCAAAGGATTCACTGAAAACAGTATATCACATGCATATCTTACATGATTTAAATGTCAGTTTATAAACTACAGCTGTCCCAAATAGTATCAAACTTTGTATATGAAAGTGAATACACTGTTATGTATACCATTATATACATTCTGTAACAATCCCATAGAGACGCAAGTGGAAATTAGCTTTGTTATGGCAATAATCAGTTAAACAAAGCCTACATGTAAGGCCGGTTTCCTGGACAGGAATTACGCCTAGTCATGGACTGTTTTTCCTTTTAATGTAAAATCTTCATTTAAAATCCTGTGTTGTCCAAAACTAGGCATAATCCTTGTCCAAGAAGCTGGCTGACAAAGTTTATATGCTATACACTGCTTATATAATGAAACAGCTTGCACAAGTTCATGATCATATGGCAAAAAAATCCTACTGAAATATCTTACGTTTTATTTTATGTTAGGTTGTGCACATGACCATAGGCTAAAAGATCACCAGGGGCAAAATATAAGTAAACTTAAATTTCAGAAAACCAAAATACATAGCCTTCTGCCCATCCCTAGTATTTCCACATATACCCTGAATATTTACAGTTCTATTACTGTAGAAATCTATGTTAAATTTAAGCGTAGTGTCTAAGTAGAGCTATCTCACAACTTGGGTAGAGCAGAGAGCGCCATACCAGGCGTCTGGTTAAACTGTGCTGCAGGGGCTCTATTTTCATGGTAATAGTGCAAGCGGAAAAATAAGGCATAACATCACCGTGCTGATGCGTGTGACAAATTTTTGGTATGTTCCTTATTTGCATGGCAGCTCCAACCTGAAGCAGAGCAACACAACTTTAAACAGAACAGAGTTAGAGCGAATAAATAACCAAAAGGTGTGGTTAGGTGTGGTGCAGGAACAGCCAATCAGATCACCTCCTCTCATTCCCTTTAAGAGATGTAAGAGCACTGACAGTAGCACTGTTTTATTTTCCTAACAGGGTAAGATCACTGCTTTTTTACAAAACAAAATTTTTATTTTATGAATAGATAAAAACTGCCAAGTCTATTATTCAAAGGCTTGAATGATGCATTACTTACATGAAACATATTATTTACATCTATAGTAATCATGAAGAGCAATTGCTACTGTTATTATTTTCATTATTATTTAGAACAATAAATGAATAAAATAAAATTTTAATGAATAATTAATAATAAAAATTTTGCATAGCACTGTAGTTCATGAAGTAGCCTAAAATTGTCAAGAAACAAATGAACGTTTCCAGCAATTCCATGAACAGCAGACTGAGTTTTAATAACTTGGTACTTTAGTACAGAATGCAGTGATGTGTATCGTGTGTGCAGGCCCAGCATCAGGCAACATAGCACTTTGTGTACAGCTGTTATGCTTGCCAATAGCGTGACGCATACAAAATGATTAAATTAAGGAGTATCTGCAGGCTTGGCTGCATATTCAGAATGTGCTGTATGTTATGGAAGATCAGTTTCACGGACAGATTATCTTATGCTGGGATCAGACTATAAGAATTCAGCTCGATTATGACATGATTTCCAGTGTCAAGCCCGAATATGAGCGTCGGGAATGATGAACAGCTCTTGCAGTGTGACAATCAAAGAACAGCGATGGGGCATCTGGGACTCCCCAAAACACCCCGATGATGAAGTCTAGCACATCAAATTTTTCTGTTTAATTTGACATTGCCTTCAACGCATTCCTTGAAGTTGACCAATAGGATGACTGTAACGTGGCAGAATAACTCAGACGCTCGCGGTTAAAAAAAGAGAGTGAGGCTTTAATGTTTGAGTCGTAATCCAAAAACGTGGTCAAAAAACAGGCAAAGGTCAAATCCAGCAAGGGCAAGAAACACAAAAAGACAAACATAACAAGGCGAACAAAGTCCAAAGGGCAAAGGCGAAAAGAGCAAAGGTCAAAAACAGCAAACAGAGTCAAAAACCGGAAAATCACAATAGACAGAAGAAAATACCGCTCAGCAGCTCTTGAATAAGAAGCAATACCTCGCATCGAACTAGACTAAAAGCACAGGCTTTATACTCAACTAATTCTATGAGAACAGGTGTAATCAGTTAATACTCAGGCGACAGAGAGCGGTGATTGGAGGAAGATGGAGGGCTGAGAATCATGTGATTACCCTGGGGGTTCTGGGAAATGGAGTCCCTAGAGACCTCTGAGCCTGAGGGATGCGTGACAATGACAGAGCGCTATCTGTCATGCAGATGTAAACATGGCAAAGAGAATGATAGGAGCTGCTGTTGCAGTTGTCAGGCAGAACTATAAAACTGTTCACTGAGCTGTGACCTCTGCCTTTCTAAAGTTTCCTCGAGGTATAACCACGACAGATTCCAAAAAGATAAATGTTAGAGAGGAGCAGCAAACACCGCATCTGTTTACATACAGCAAACCACTAGCTAGCTAGCTACATTTAACGTTCTTGATATGTTAACACATTCATTACCTCAAGTTCTCTCTGAAGGACAGACAATCCACACTGTCCTCTTCATGCCACTTAGGAATGAGTCCATTCATCACACATAGCACATCTGATGGACAGCTTCTTGACCTGCCTCCCCAACGACCTATGAACTGGCGCAAGAACGTGAACGATGACTGGTTGGTGTCAAACTTAGTAGTGTTGCCAGTCTCCCAACCAAGACACGGCACAGATTTATGACACTACGTTTGCCTAATCTGACATAGTGACCATCGTGAAAGACAAAAATATTGTGTAGTCTGATCCCAGCATTATTCTCTTCTGAATACATCTGTAAAAATCCATCTTATACTTTCCATCTGTATCTTCCTTTTTGTCCCTGAAATTAGTAATATGCTGGCGGTATACAGTACGATTGAACTTAGGATGGCACACAAAAGAGCCCCAGATCTGTTTCCACTAAGAATTAGCTTTAGGCTTGCCCTCTTTCTGGCTTTCTCTCTCATAAATATGGCTCCCTACTCACCCGTTGTTCCTCTGTGTCCATGCATACCCAGCCTGGGTGCAGTGCAGTGCGTAGGATTTCATTTCCCTTTAGCTCCAGAGCAGCACACACTGTCTGCCTGAAGGACAGAGGCAGATCCACAGTCACTTAAGCCAAGGTTTAGTAATTCTGGGGCCCCAGGCAAAAGACAGGAATTGGGCCCCTGGATACACATTTTTAAATTAGATGCAACCGTCTACACTGCAGAAAATAAGTCGATACTTCCAATATTTCTCATTTTTAGATTGTTGTAAGAATATTATGAGATTATTTACCATATTTCTAGACATTTTGCTTAATTTTTATTAAGGGAGTTTTTCCATTATATTGACAGAAATTTTGCTTGTTCTAAGAAATAATGCTGAAAACACTCAAAATGGTCTGCTAATATATTGAGACCATTTGGTGCAGAGTAATACAGAAGTAAAGTACTGACTAAAGGAAGTACTTTTAAAAACATATTAAGTAAAATAATCCCACTGCAATTTGAGAAAAGTAACTGGTAACTTGTAACAAATTCCTTTTTTAGTGATTACCCCAACTCTGCAGCTATCCATACTAAAATGAATGCCATCATTATGTAGTCTGCTGCCTGTGCAGCAGGGCCATAACTAGGCTATAAGATTTAATGAGGCCTGTTTTGCTGAAAAGTAACCATCATACAGTGAATAATACCAATTACACCGACGGTAAAATTCTGCTCCAGGGATTTTTTTAATTAAATCATTGCTCCTTGTTTACCCATCCATAATTGTTATGCACTTTTTCCTTTCATTTGTTCCTTTCCCATACCTCCATTCTTCCATAAACTGCTATTACTGTTCCGTATACTAATTTACCCTCCAGTTACCCTGTTTATGTTTATTTAATTCATTTAACTATTGATTTACATCTTCATTTTCAGCTTTAAATACATGCTGACATTACTAAATCAGGTGATAGTTTCAAAATGATTTTAGTCCATTTTACCAATCCTCTCTCTCTCTCTTGCTCCTTGGTCCTCATCGATTGCTGAAAAAGCACACATTAAACATACATTATAAAAGTCCGTCTCTACCAAACCCCGGCTTATATGAAGCACAGGATACTCATACAATTAGAAAGACAAACTACAGCCCAATGTACCTGCTGATTTTTGAATTATGTTAAATGATACTTTGCCATCAAAATGCTAGTTTACACTGAACTCTCATGCTGGATGTAGGATGCTATGCATAGGTAACAGTACAACTTAAGTTCATCTAATCGCTAATATAGTCTACTAAACACGGAGTCTGTAGCCTAAACAGAGCAGGTACTGGAACTAAAGCATCTAGCAATATTATGAGTGGTCCAAATAACAAAAAAAAAAAACCAAAATATGGAGTTTTACAAGCATAATCTGTTAATTACTCTCATGAACTCTCACATTTTTATTATAGCGTTGTTGTTATGTGTGCTGCATACCCGAACATCTCAAAACGTCAAAGTCAAGGAGTCACGGCTCATCAGATGCAAACATGATAAATCTTCTCTCCCCCTTTAACTAGGTAGGCCTGTGATACTGCGTCGGCGCCTCTGAGTATGCTAAGCTAGCTGTTACATCACTATCAGAACAGCGCTGCTTCTGCGTTAAATCTCATGAGTGGAGACGGGAAACTTTTTTGTTCGTCCTTATAGACAGCGATGGTTACAGCCATAACTTTTAAATGACTAGCTTTACTGACTTGCAGACTTCAGCACGTTTTTTTTTCTCCTCAGTCAGTAAAGCTACTTTTTCAATTTTCACAACAACAAAAAAATTCTATAGTGCAGCTTTAAGTTTTGAATTACAAAGCACTTTGGGAAATGATCGCACAACTGACTCCTTCTTTTCTCACATCCTTTGTTAGTTTTGTCTCTGTTCTGAAATTGTTTTGGGGAAACGAACCACTGAGCATGCGAATGTATTCATTTATAACCACTGCTAGCTGCAGATAATACCTAAAACAAAGGTAATACTGTTAGCTGGTCTCCTATCTTCCTTTTAAATTATTTTATTTTTTCTCTCTATCCCACCACATAGATTAATTTAATGTTGTGCACAGCAGGTGACAATTCAGCAGGTTTTTACCTGGAAATTTGAACACTTCCTTGTCCAGCCATTCCTACTTAGTCTTTTGAAGTTAATCCTTTAAACTGACTTAAACACAACAGAAAAAAACAGATTAAAGAACATCAGAATAACATAAGTGTAGCCTACTATAGATACAAAGCTGTAAATGTCTCTGATGTAAAGAGGGTCTTAGGCTGGGCTTTTGTGATGACACTACTCCAGTGACATGTTCACCTCTTCAGCAATGATGATCTGTACAGGACAAAAAATGTGACTATATTAATAATAGCAATAACAGGACATTCAGCAAAATATGACACTCAAAGACAAAGATAACACTTAATACGCAGTTCTTTATGGGGCTGTCAACAGCGAACAGGAAGCAACGATTTTGTTGCTGTTCAAATACACGTTGAAAATGAGCCCAAAAGGTGCATCAAACAGAACGACTGGCTGTTTCCAAAGTAATGTCTTCTTCAAAGTTTTGGAAAATAACTCCGTTTAGTGTGGATGTATTCAAACACTCAGACTGACTGTGGCCTTTACCCTGTGATACTGATACTCTCTAGTTTGAGCTTTACAGGGATGTAGCCTAGTCTTACATTCAGTCTAACCACTCTTTCATTTTTCTACCGTCCCCTTCCAGAGTACTCGCGCTGCGAGCTAGTCTAAACACCAATCAGCTCCTCTCTGTATTGCTGAAATCAGACAGCAGCGCTCGCGCTTAATGGCACTGCAGGGCCTCAGCAGACCAACCGGCTAACTTTAGCCTAGCTAGCTAACGCTAACGCTAACGCTGGTGATTTTCCTGTCAGACTGACCCGGAGACTGACCTCGCTGAGTATGAGTGCAGAGCTCAGCTCAGACTGCCTGGCTGAGACCCTCATTACTGCTCACCTTTAATGCAGGGTTTACGGTCCCCGTGTAGCGGGTAGCGGTCCTCATTCCACCCGCGGAGTCTTCGGTCTTCAGAGCTGAAATCTCCTAAATTGGCCAACAGCGTTGGGCACAGAGCACCATAGTCTCAGGAAATAAAGTAAGACAGACATTTTGGAGAGATTTCCGTACAAACTCGATTAAAACCCGTTTTAAAGCCGTGGTGGGTCGGTAACGCGGGGGGTACTGAGCGTTAAACGGCTCCTAACGGTCGCGCTTGTTTAAACAGTCAAATCGAACGCTTGGAGAAAGCGCGCGCTGCTGCGTCGAGCCTCCAAGGGGCGGAGTCAGACTGCTCAGCTCCTCCTTTGCCGTGTTTTAATTGGTCGAAAAATGTTGGCGACCTGCCTGCTATTCAAATATTACTTTTCATGCAGACTCTATGATGCATACGTTTCATATAAACATCTCGAAGTATTTTTATTTGGTAACGTATTCACGGTTTTGCCGACGTATTTTCTCCTGTAAAATCAACAAGGTACACAAAGAAAAAATTGCTTAAAAAGTCAGAGAACTGAACTAAATCTATATTATTATCTATATAATCTATAATCTATATTTAATAATTGATTGATTGGATTTAGTGTATTTCAGTCCTGGAACTGCATATCATGACCTATTTTTTATTTTGAAGTGTAACATTTGGGTTAGTTTTTAGTTATTTACATTTATGGATATAACATTTCCACAGATAATAAACCAATGATGATTAAGGATCAATCAAAGTTCACACTAATGTAAGCTTATTTCCAAGGATTTATTAAAACTGAAAGCAGTGTAAGAGCGTGAAAAGTGAACCTGTGAAACAGACTTTAGTCAGTGAACCAGTTCGTAGAGGAGCTGGAACGTCCCACACTTAAGGAGGAGTCCTGGTAGAACAAATTTCACCGTCCAAGCTAGAAAAGTAGATAACTTTTTCGATATTATAGCTCAGTCTGTTCTATTACATGTCTATTATATGTCTGTATTGTATGTCTGTAAATGAAAAACTGTGAGCTGCACAGCGACTCTGACATCACGGTGGTTAGACAGCGTGAAACAGAACTCTATAAACGCCAACAGCGGCCCGCTCTGGGCCAGCGCCGCTTACTGACTGCAACTGTGAGCCGGCACAACGACTAAAGCTAAAAAAAATACTATTTCGCCTCACAACAACCTGCATGTTTTAAAAAGTAAGTTTTAGGCCAAAAACTTCTCAAAACTATCATAAACCAGTGTCTCAGACATCAGGCAGTGAATTCATATCCATTTCATGTAGTAACTTTCTGTGAGGGAGCTTTTAGAGGTGGACGTCTGGTTCCCATCACCACCACTGTGAACAATGTGACTCTGTACGTTTATCTAGAACAGAACATTTCACACCAAACAACTCTGAATGACCCTGTTTACATCTTAATTACGCAGGAGCTTAGAAGTATCTGTGGAATTCCTCTTTAAGACCTTATTGTGTACCTTAAATGAGTTTTACACTACGTTCACCTTCCCCACATATAATTTTATCATTTTTATTATTTAACTGTTTTTAAATAGAATAATAAAATCAAAGCCAGCAGTCAGGACAAGATGTATGGAGTGCAACTAAAAGTGTATATATATATATATATATATATATATATATATATATATATATATATATATAAAACTAAAGGGTATGAAAATGTACTGTTGTACATGTTGTACTGTTTTGTTCTGAGAGGAAGAGTGACTGTGGCGGACTCAGACTGTTTGAAGAGAAGGGGCGAAAAAATACAAAGGGCACCTACAGCACGACATGGGTGCCCCATCAGCAAGCAGAAAGCTATGATGCATCTTGTATGACAAAACAGTCTTCATCCTTAATTAAGATTAGCTTATCATTATATTATTAGGCGATTCATGTTAGAAAGGGAACTACAAACCTTTAAAATGTTTATTCCACAAACACCTCCAAAGTAAAACAAAGAGAAAACTATTAACATTTGTTAATTTGTGTTCGTGCACACACACACACACACACACACGCTGATGTATTAATGTCAATGAGAAAGCTATGATTTGGGAGCTTAGTAGTCAGGAGTAAACACTCTTAAGTTAATTGAAAAAGCAATTGATCAGAACTGTCTATAAAAGCACTTGCAGTGTACACACACATTAGTATTTAGTAATGCATCATTGGTAAAACACATTCTTTTCAACCTCAAAGACAGCTTGCTGTATTCCCTCTCTCTCACACTGTAGTAGGATGTCAGCATTACAGCTCAGACTGTACTGAGCCCCCTTTGACATCTGAACATTCTGGTGAGGGTGTAGCTAAAACTCAAAACTTAAATGGATGGAATAGATGTAAGTCCCTAACAATGGGAGTGAGTATTTTAAACTGTATTGAGTCATCATTGGCAACAATTTACTTTGTCTTTTATCGTCAAATACAGTTAATCTAACATAATCTAACCTAACCTAAAGGGTACATTGTTTAGTTTCTCAATCAGCGCTGTCTTTATTTACTATAATCAAATCATTGTTTAACATTAAATCATTAATTTCTCTGTTTCTCCACAGATAAACACTCTCTGTATTATCTCTACTCTATCCAGTCTAAAAGCTCTACAGACAGAGTCTCTGAGTTCAGTGCAGTGACTCTGCTGAATGACAGACAGATTGACTCCTACAGCAGTACAGACAGGGTCAGGACTCCTAAACAGGACTGGGTGAAGGAGATGAAGGAGAATGAGTGGAAAGAAGGCACTGAAAAGCTGAAGAACGATGGACAACAGTTAAACAAGATCCTCAACATACAGATGGAGACCTTCAGACATGCTGAGTCTGGTGAGAACTTTTTATTTTTAATTTCATGATCTTCATGCAGAAGATTCATTTGAATCTTCATTTAAAACATTGGGTTCAATGACGTTCAGAATTCAGGGAAAAGCTTCAAATTGTTCCAGACTAATATAGGTCTAGATATGTTCTATCTGGAAGTGTCAGTGAAGGGATATTCTGTTAACCATGAAGAAGGAAAAAGGAAAAATAAAAAATCTAAAAACTACTTTGGACTTGGTTTGAAAAATGAGGCTACATTTGCAGGTAATAGCATGCTAAAAATAAAATAAATCCAAATATTTAGCAGCATGCAGAAGAAACATGTTTTATTATTTAAAAATAACTGAGGGACATCAGTAGGTTTCATGTTGGATGAGTAACATATGCTGCATCTTCAGATGAGCTAAAGCTAACAATAAAGCTAACTACTGTAACACTGGGTGCTGATGGAGACTTTCTCCCTGCATGCACCATGTTAGTCTGTGAGAAATACGTTTTCCCTGTTTCTGGGAGGAGCTAACAGCAGATAGAGTAGTTAGCCTAGTTAGTGATAAAGTTATCATAGAGCCAGCTGCATTCACAAAGTGTGATATACATACCTTACAAACACAAACAAAACAGTCACATTCTGTTAAAACATGAAATGTTAGAGTGTCTGATCATTTATATTGGTCTCTGTTCTTCATTTACGTTTCAGATGGTCACACTCTGCAGTGGAGAGTCGGCTGTGAGGTTGAAAAGGACTCTGGTGGTTCGCTGTCAGTGTTAAACTGCACTAATGAATACGGCTACGATGGACAGAACCTAATCTCTTATAACTGGACCTCGAGGAGATGGTCAGCCTCACTCAGTCAGGCTAAAGCATTGGAGGAGGAGTGGAACGCTGGACCTGTTGATCAGACATGTGAAGACTGTGTACACTGGCTGAAGAAGTATTTAAAGTACAACACTACTGAAACCAAACTGAGTGAGTATTTAAAACTATCATTCTCATTATTATCAGTGTTACCAACTTTATTGAGGTGACTGGAGGGAGAATTTCAGGTGATGAGTCCACTGTTACACTCATTTGACCCAACGCTCATAGTCATTAAGATGTAAACCTTTGTTTCACAAACCAGCCCCCAGGGACCCCCAGCCGCTCCACATTTTTGCTCTAACGCAGCTCCAAACACACCTGAACCAAGTCATTAAGAACACTGAATACCTGGTACAGGTGTGTTGTGAACTAAGTAAGGGCAAAACTGTATTTTAAGGCTGTGTCAGAATTGTTTTTACTGGTTATTGTTTTCAAATCAGTCATTTATAAATTTAATTTATAACTCTGCTGTTCAAAGGCAGGGATACCAAAAGGCCTTTTACATTATGTTTATCGTGATTGGCTGTTAATTTTAGTTCTCTATTTAGAAATAAATTTTCCTTTGGATTTTCCCATTGGTACATACTTGCATACAGTTGTGGCCAAAAGTTTTTTTTTGGTTTTCACAAAGTTTGCTGCTTCAGTGTTTATAGATCTTTTTGTCTGATGTTTTTATGGTATACTGAAGTACAATTATAAGCATTTCATAAGTTTAACTTTTATTGACAAATACATGAAGTTTATGAAGTTTCAATCTTTACAGTGTTGACCCTTCTTTTTCAAGACTTCTTCAATTCACCCTGCCATGCTGGATATCAGCTTCTGGGCCAAATCCTGACTCATTGCAGCCAATTCTTGCCTAATCAGTGCTTGAAGTTTATCACAATTTCTGTGTTTTTGTTTGTCCACCCACTTCTTGAGGATTGACAACAGGTTCTCAGTGGGAGTTTCCTGGCCCAAAATTTCAATCTTTTGTTCACCGAACCACTTAGTTATCACTTTTGCCTTGTGACATGGTTCTCCATCATGCTGGAAAAAGCATGGTTCATCACCAAATTGATCATCATCCTTGATACTATTCTTTATTCATGGCAGTGTTCTTAGGCAAAATTGTGAGTGAGCCCACTCCCTTGGATGAGAAGCAATCCCACACATCAGTGGTCTCAGGATGCTTTACTGTTGGCATGACACAGGACTCATGGTAGCGCTCACCTTTTCTTCTCCGGAAAATCTTTTTTCCAGATGTCCCAAACAGTCTGAAGGGAGCTTCATTAGAGAAAATAACTTTACCCCAATCCCCTGCAGTCCAGTCCCTGTTCTTCCTGCAGAATGTCAGTCTGTCCTTGATGTTTTTCTTGGAGAGAAATGGCTTCTTTGCTGCCCTTCTTGACACCAGGCAATCCTCTAAAAGCCTTCACCTCACTGTGCGTGCACATGCACTCAAAGTTGCCTGCTGCCATTCCTGAGCAAGCTCTGCACTGGTGGTGACCAGATTCCATATCTTAATCCATTTAAGGAGACAGACTTGCTGGACTTTCTTGGGCGCCTTGAAGCCTTATTGACAGCAATTAAACTTCTCTCCTTGAAGTTCTTGATGATGCGATACATGGTTGATTTAGGTACAAGCAATGTCCTTGCATGTGAAGCCCTTTTGATGCAAAACAACATTGACTGCACATGTTTCCTTGGAGGCAACCATGGTTAACAGAAGAACACAATGATTTCAAGCACCACCCACTTTTAAAGCAACCAGTCTGCTCTTCTAATTCAATCAGTATGACAGAGTGATATCAGCTGCCTCGTCCATGTTAACACTTTCTCCTGAGCTACTGAGAAGATCACTGAAATGATGTTGGCAGGCCATTTTGTGGCAGGGCTGAAACACAGTGGAAATGTTATTAAGTTCATTTTCATGGCAAAGAATGACTTTGCAATTAATTGCAGTTCATCTGATCACTCTTCATAACAATCCAGAGTTAATGCAAATTGTCATCATAAAACTGAAACAGCAAACTTTGTGAAAACCAAATTTTGTGTCAGTCTCAAAACTTTTGGCCACGACTGTAAATATTACATACATATTTGCATAGATTCATTTAGAGCTCTTAAACACCTAGGCTGTTTGGTGCGGACCAATCATACGTTTTCTTTAGTGCAGTTTGTTTCGGCAGGTGTGAAAGCTCCACCTGTACTGGGGTCTGCACCAACAGCTGAACCGTGGTCTGCCAATAATCACATGTTCGCTCCCAGTTAAACCCGGGTTCAGTTCACTGCTGGTGGGAACCCATTTTGACGATGGTCTGCACCAAACAAGAGAATCCAACACCCATTTTACTGAAACAAGGTCATGATAAGATTTTCCACAAATTTGTGTTACAGAAGTAAACTGTGCCCAAATTTAGGAACTATATCTGTTCTTACAGGGGCTAGTCTACAAAAATGTCTTTGAAACACTGTTCGGTCACCATGACAACTTCACTTAGGACAATAACTTTTACAGAATTACAGTTCAAAACTTCATAATCTTATCCTCAGATAAGAAAACAGTATTATAAACAGCCTAACTAGACAACGTTTCCTAAATATTGTCATAACTTTAGGATAGCTCCAACACATTTCTCTGTTATTTTCATTATTTGTTTTATTTCAGCTGTGCACGGTCAGTTGCTTGGTAATAGACATAACAATTGATTATCCACTTCCATCGAGTGGATTAGAATATCTGAATTGAGGTAAGATGAAATAAGATATAACGTCAGTTCTTAAATGAAAATTTGCTTATGAATTTGTGGCAAACTTTATCTTGACCTTGTCAAATCTTCATTTTGGTCTAAGAACAGGAAGTTTCTGTTATACAGCCTCAGCATCTTGTATCAAGGAAATCCTAATCCACTCGGTGTATAATTGATTATGTCTGTTACTAAGCAACTGATGATGTGCACAGCTGAAAGATAAACAGGTAGTCAAAATAGCATTAAAAATGTAGTTTATTTAGCTGGACAACTACCAGTTTAAATATTTTAAAACTAAAGTGAAATGAATTTAAGTTAAAGTTAAAGACCCAGAACAGTTGTTCAATCAAGCGTCTGAAAAGTCCAGGATCACCAAGTAAAGTATTATATGAAATATTTATGAAAATTCAAACAGCACAGAACGCCACCTGATGCTTTTTATCAGAAACGAGGAATCGACCTTGCTTAGCTTTAAACACTGCAGTTTGCCAAAATAGTAAAAAAAAAGTCAAAAAAGAGACTTACAAACTTTAAATGAAATAAAATATACAAATATATTTATACGTTTTGTATATAAAACAGATATGTAGTATGAGCCTACACTAACCAAATGCTGTCTGTGTGATCATCCACCCACGGAAGTTCTGCAGTACATGCACACATATTCAGAACGTGTTCAAACTACTATAGCAGCACCACACATCGTGTCTGCTCCACACTCAGAAACCTCACTCTCACCAAACTAATGTGATGTTTCGGGCAGGGCTTGAGCTGCACACACGAGTCTCGTTTGTCTGGCTAGAGTGGATGAAATTATATGACCATGTGCATTAAGCTTTTTACCAGCTGCGTTGTTCAACCTCGACAAGTATAGACTTCTCTTCTCCCTGTAGAAGTGAAGGCAGACACTGCTTTCCTCCTGAGTCAGTCACAAACCCCGAAAAGCCCGTTTGATTGGTTTGACCTGTGGAGTTTGGCTTCACAGATTTCTCCTGTGGTTTTATTCTTGATATCATCAGCAATTAGTCGTTGCAGATTCAGAATTCATCACATAACTGTAGTCCAAAGTCGTGCAAACCCTGCAGTGTTGACTGATTCCCATGATAATATGTTTGAGACATCTTTAAAAAATTAAAACAATATTTATGTGCATTTCATTTCCTTTTCAGCTCCACCAGATGTTCATGTGTTTGCAAAGAAATCTACAACTGACTCAGGAATGCTGACCCTGACCTGCCTGGCCACGGGCTTCTACCCCAAAAGCGTGGATATCAGTGTGAGGAAGTTCAGCACTTCACTGCCTGAACATCTACTGAGATCTTCAGGAGTCAGACCCAATGGTGATGGAACCTACCAGCTGAGGAAGAGTGTGGAGATCCAGGAAGATGATACAGCAGATTATAACTGTTATGTGACTCACAGCTCCTTTGACACACCAGTAATTAAACAATGGGGTAATTATATCTGTGTACCTAATGTATTTCTGGTCTTTTATAGTTTAGAATTAGTTTCTCAGTGTAAATCTAAACCCAGTTTAACAGAATGGCAGATGTGCAGAGACTAGACCCAAAACTACATGATGAGGGCAGCTTTAAAGTATTTCCCCACTTTAATCAATATTAATATTGTTGTAAATGTTTTCTGTCCCAAAGAGAGCCAGGAGAGCAGGGTTTGCAGGAATGATGTCTTTATTTGAAGTGTTCTATTAATCTGCTGTAGCCCAGTCTGAGAGCAGTTCTAGCGTACAGTGTGTTTCTCCTGCAGCTGTTGGTAAATCTGTTAAGGATTATGTCAGGAACAGGGGTGGTCTTTGCACTAAGCTCCCCCAGATCATATTTATAATGGACTATTCCATGTTGTTATGTGATAGCTGTATAAAAACAGATTGGTATGAACGAGATAAGTAAATGATCCTACATTATGGAGAGAAGGTTCACTGATTACTTCTGTCCAACTGTAATGGGATTAAGTTGTTTATTACTTCTTGGGAAAACGTAATTTCACTATTTATTACTTCAATTCTGCATTACTCTGTACCAAATTATCTCACTATACTGGCAGATAATTGTTCTTGTTTCAAATATTATTTCTTAAAACATAATTTCACGTAATAAGATACTCGAACCAAGTTGAACATGTGTAGAAACAACATTAATATTTTTATTCTTACACCAATCTCAAAATGAGAAATATTAGATATATCCACTGTGTTTAGGATGATTTCACTTGTGAAGATATCATTTATTGTAGTGTATGTGCATCCAGGGGCCCCGTTCCTGTCTTTCGCCCCGGGGCTCCAGCATCACTAAATCGGCCCCTGGTCAGGATAATATACGTTCAGTTGTAAACACATACAGGCAGCTGTTTGTGCAGTTAGCCTACTAAAGAAGAAAACTGATCTGCTGTAAGTCAAGAAACATGTGCAATCAATAGTTGAAGTAGACATCAGCTAACCATGTGATCAGGCATTGATGTGCTCTCCAGAAATAAGGAGGAAGTAAGTGAATGGTACAGATCCTTTTACAGAGATGAATTAGTGTATCTATGAGTAGTTTCATTTTATAATGATATAAATTGTTTGAAAGAATATGTGCAGGAACCTGCCAGGCAAGAGAAAAATATATAAATGATATTTCCAACGAGTACTTAGTAATAGTGAGTGATATACCTGATCATCTGTATGAGTTTCATCATTTCCTTTATACAGATATGGCACAGTGCCATAAGCCATTAGTGCAGCTAATATACAGACATACAAACAGTGCTAAACTCACCAGTTCACTCACCTCCCGTGTAGTAAAGGTAATGTAGTCCAGTTTGTTAAAGGAGTGTCAGAATGTAAAGAGTTAATGAGTTAATGAGGGGACAAGAGAGTGGAATGACGAGCCGACCTCTTTTGGTTATCCATTAGCTTTTAGCCTAGCCTGGAGACTTATGGGCTCTCCAACTAGAGTGCCCTTCACTCTAAGAGCTGCCCTGGACGATGTCGGGGCCTGGTCTTCTATACATGACGAGCCTGACAGCTTCTCAGCTAATACTGCTAACATGAGTGACTGTAACAGTAACTAAACTCCAGCAGCGCCAGTGTAAACACATATGAGACAAATGACTGAAGAAATTTGGACATAAAGCAAAATTTCACTCTATTTTTGCCAAAGAAGCTGCTTTGTGCTTTAGATACACTCCCCTTTATCTCATTCTGTTTATCTGTCCATATATTGTTCAGTTTTTATTATTTTGTTTTACTTCAGCTGATAAAAGGTTTTTCACGATCCCCCTATAACTCAGTGTGTGAGAGTCTTTCAGAGTGGTTTGGTGTGAAATGGCTCAGATGTCTTTACAGTGGTGGTGATAGGAACCAGGGGTTGCCATGACTACAACACAAATATAGACATTTTATTTACTATCCAGAACCTCCAGTGAACCTACACGAGTCTTCTGAACTTTTATTAAATAGTAGCAAAACAGAAAAAAATAAGTTTCCCTCTGGGACTGTTTTGCCTGACAACGCCCAACATGTATCTATCTGACCTGAGTAGATTAAAAAATACATTTGAGGCCAAAATCTTCTCAAAATTATTATAAACAATGTCTACAACATCAGGCTGTGTATTAATAACCATTTCATGTAGTAACTTTCTGTGAGGGAGCTTTTAGAGGTGGACGTCTGGTTCCTATCACCACCACTGTGAACAGTTCTGACTCTGTAAGTTTCTCTAGAACGGAGCGTTTCACACCAAACCACTCTGAACGGCTCTGTTTACATCTTAACCACTTAAATATGCAGAGATTTTAAAAAAATCTGTAATTCCTGTTTAAGCTTCCAAAATGGTTTTATTGGGACAAAATGTACATAAATACCCATTACTGTGATTATATATACAAAAACAGACAGAAATCTTAATTGTACTGTGATATTTTTTCTATCCCTGGTTGGAACGTACCATGGTTAGAACATACCATGATAACCATAGGAAAAACACTTTTGCTGTCAGTCTCTGTCTTCTCAAGTCATGAGTTGCTTGCTAGCCAGCTACCTATGAGCTCTGACCTGCCCCCTTGTGGATATAGCTTCATTTTCTAGAGAAAAGGTGCTGCAAACAGAGCTACTGTGTGTGCATCTGCAGTAGCCACCAAAGCTGAGCACTTTTCATACAGGTACAGAGTTGGGTTCTGTCACTGGGACCTGATGGAGGGCTGAAATTGAAGGAGTCCTCTGTTAAATCTCATACAGGCTCCTGAGTTCTGGTGTTGCGTAAGCAGCAGTTCAGTACTGATGCAGAAGACAACCTGCAATAGTACACTAGACTGGGATTGGCTGTGACTAATATTTGTAGAGAATAATAATGTTTTCAGTAGCTTTATGCTGGTGCAGTATTGCAGCGGGTTGAGCAAAATCTGTCACCCCTGCAGATGAACGATAGAAGAGAGTCCACTTTAGATTTACAGCATGTTTTCACTGTCATGGTAGAACAAAAATATACAGCTCTGTGATTTTGTTCAACACTTCTGTTGACAGACAAAAAGTGCAATAACTGCCAGAGTTCAGGTTCAGGAACGGTTGGAGCGGTGGCTGGCGGAGTGGTGGGGCTTCTGCTGTCTTCGGGTGGGATCATCTTCACTCTTATAAAGAAGGGGATAATTAGTAAGTATCGATTATGTCAGTACAAACTGTGTTCAAAGTATAAAGATTAATTATTAAAAATTGACTACCAAAAGGAAAAAATGCCTCCTCAGGCTTCCACCTCAGCACCTTCATCCTTAAAATGAGATGCACAATGATAGGAAGAAGCTCATCACCAGGGAGATGTGTGGTTAAGATCTTGTCATCATGAAAGAAAATCCCAGTGCACCTGTTTATTGTAAATTTATATTGGAGAAAAAAAAAGATCTCGTCATCATAAAACTAACAGTTCAGAAAAGTTCTTAACTAATGTTCAGAACACAGTGGTGAATTTACTTAAATACTTCTTGGTCAGTGTGAAATGAGCTAATGGTCCCTCCTTTTTAGCTGAAGTTAGTATTAAATGTTAAGGTCTGAAATGGCCTTGTTTATTTGATGGTTTATGTAGTGAGGTCAGTCTTTTTCCAAGTTTATCATCGCTTAGCATCAAATATTGTTTTTCCATTATTTTGACTAAACAAAAATATAAACAATAATAAAAATGCAATTCTGAAAACCAAACAGCAGTTAAAGTTCATTTTACATGTACATAATATTTTTTTATTTACCAGGCATTCCAGGCATTCCAGGTGCTGCAGGTGCTGCAGGTTCTGCAGGTTCTGCAGGTGCTGCAGGTGCTGCAGGTGCTGCGAAGACTGCAGCGACTGCTCTGCAAGCCCTGCCAAATGGTCAGTGTCACTGTGATTTTGTTGCGCTGTACAGATCACAGTCATTTTCATTTTCACTATATTGAGAAACATGTTTAATAAAACCACAAAGAAAACTTGACAGTTTTTTACATATAACTTCTTCTTCAGGTGCTACTGAACCACTCTTGACAGCTGGTAAGTTCTATTTGAGTTTCATTCTTACTCAGCAAACTCTACAGTAGAATCACTCTATTAGTACAGCACTGCTGTGACAGCAGCTATGGCTTTACTGTTATATAAGACTGTAATGTTGCCTGTTTTAAAGCTCTTTTTTCTGTATTATTTTCTTGATTTAACTACGTTTCAATAAATTGAGACATTAATAGCTTCTCAAAGGCAAAGCAATGATAGATACATTGCTGGGTTTAAGACATACTAATCACACAATGTAGCTCTTTTTACCTATTTTCATTCATATTTTACTGAACTCTCCTCCAGACCGTAAAGCTAGTGGTGGTTCTGACGCCAGTTCTGACTCTGGTAATGATGTTCCACTTTAAAAACATTTGAGAAAAGCAATATTTGGAAATAATAAATGTTTCTCCACTGTAACTCAGTTGTGATGTGGCCTTATTGTTTCTTTCTCAGGACAGGGAACTGGCTCAACCAATAGCAGCAATGAAAACATTGTGAATGGATCATCTGACTCTGGTAATTTTTCTCATCATAAACGTCTAAAAACTCAAGACGTGCTTTTCTCATGATGGACAGGTACAAAGAAATAACCATGTACAGTCTGAGGGCTTTTCAGTGTACAGGGAGTTTTTACTGTATAGGGAATGTCCTGCAAGTACTGACTGAGAGAGAGACCAGTCCAGCTCTACAGACTGAGCAGCTGAGCAGAGTGACAGCCTGCTGTGTTCAGTGTGAGAGCAGCTTCGGTTTTTGTAGCCCTTTTCTCCAGTAACAAGTTCCAGTACGACAGATAATGCAGTAACGGCTCAGAGAGGCTTAAACCAGAGAAAACAAACATGCTAACGCTTCTGATCAGAAATTCAGCAGTTGCTTGTTGTTAACTGTGGAGCCGAGCGTCTCGCCAGCAGGGTATTCTGAGAATTAATGTAAAAACAGACGCTCTACCCTTTTCCTCCTCTTTGGCAGTGCAGTGCCTTTCCCAGTGCACTGTGCTGATTACGATATAGCACTGCCACTCAGCGTAAGGCCACAGTTACAGTCACAAATGACAGAAATCTGCTTATGATAAGGCAGAGTTTTCCTGGCAGAGTTACGTCGAGACCTGGAGGCAGTGTGAAATTTGATGGAGGCAGCCGCCTCGTGATTCTCTATGCAGGAAAAAATCCTGGACATGTAGGCATAAAAATGATACTCCTCAGCTCTCTACCTACTATAGATTTGTCTGGGTTTAATACAGTACAGTTACAGTAAGATACTGATTGGTGTCCCCATATCTGGTCATTGTGTCCTGTGGTAGCCTGTAGCCAAGATTCCAATACTTTTTATTTATTTATTTTTTTAATGCCTTAAAAATTAATTCATTAAATTTGACTGAACTAATTGGGGGAAATGGAGAACAGTGTAATATAAATAAGTAAATACAATAAATAAATACATTTAAAAATTAATACACTTTCATATATAAGGCCACAGGTGTTGTTAAGCTACTTAAATGGTCTTTAACTTCAGCCCAAACCTTGAACAGATTTTTTATTGCAGTGTCTCTCTTTGTTTTGACCCATCTTGTCCTCTTCTGTTGTTTTGCTGGCAGTGGCCCATGTTCATACAAGTTATGTAAGGTCAAATCTGATTGTAAAATTAGTGCACGCACATTTCACTTTTGTTCCTCATCAGTTTTATCTTTGGCATATCTGTACTATCAGACTCACTGGTAGGAGTGTGTATTAATTTGAGTGTAATAGTTTAACAACCTGAAGTTCGGAGTTAAATATCTGAAACCATTAGCTACATCATCTATAATACCAACAATAGGAAAAAAATAGAAAATAAAAATAATACATAATACATTTAAGCACATGGCAGTCAGGCAGTAAGACAAAATGGAGCCAAATGTCCTTTGATTTCATCATAGTTACATGATACTGAGCCTTCAATATGCTGGTAAACTGAACTTTCTTGTGCTGGTTGTAGTATTTTATGAGCAACACAGCACAACTCTAATTTCTCTTCTAATCGCTCCTATAGCCAACTACGTAGCCTATAGCCTAAACTGAGCACCTACTGGAACTAGACTAAAACATGGTGACTAGGAACATTACGAGAGGACCAAATAAGAAAACAAATTATTTTAGTTTACATTTAAAAAAAATAGTCTGTTAAACTGTTAAATTTGAATCATAGTTATGTTGTTGTATTGTCAGCCTATAAAATGGGTGCTATATACCTGTAAATCCTAAGAAGTTTGAGTCACTCTGGGTACCGCAGCGTCTCGTACAGATGTAAACTTAGCGGGCAGTTCAGTCTACGGCTAAACCACAGCTGTTCTGAGATCTGCACCAGTCACTGCTAATTTGTTTTTCTCATTGCTCTTTCCAGACTGAATCTTCTGAAACTTTGTCCTCATACTAGTTACAAGTATGACGTGCACTGATTACAAACTGAAGACTTGAGGCAATGACTGATAGCAGTAGTTACTAAGCAGCGATTGGAGGGCTGATGAAATTAGGCCGATCTTGGGAGATTTTAATACAGTGACAGCGCTCATTGAAAATGCAGTGTAGTAAATATTCCATCAGTCCAATCCAGTACAAAAGTGAACGCATTTATTTTACATGCACATTAATGCAAACAAATATTCTATGTTCCGAAACACTGCAGTAATACAGTGTTTAAATATGTCATTTTACATAAATATTGACACTACACAATCACATCATCACACTGCATTAATAAATATTTCTCATTTTTTTTCAGCAATTTTAACAATGTAAAGTTTGGTGAATGAGGCTCAAAGTCAGTATGTTCTTAATCTAATGTTTTTTTCTAGGTAATGGGGCAGTGACGACTAATGGAACAGCAAATCACCCCCCTGAAGAATAAATTATTATTACATCCACAGTAATTTTATTAATATAGAAATGAGCTGTAAGTTAGATTGTGCAGGTATCCTGGTTTACATGCTGATCATTACACGCTGTTCATTGTTTTCAAGTTCATGAAGAACCTAAGAAATGTTTAGTCCTGGTTTACTGGAAACAGATTAATTCTAAACTTTGAACCAGTTCGTGCCAGATGTGTTTAGCATTTCAAAATTTTGGTATCTGAAAAACGATCGTCCAACGTTATAAAACATAATACAGTACTTAAGGCTTTCTTTCGAAAATGTAGGTGTAGTTCAGTGTCCTTATTCTTCTCTGCCTTTTCCAGGTAATGGACACGTACACGTGGTTGTCATGAATGGAGCTCCTGCTACTGCTTAATCTGCTGTTTCAACACCTCAGACCAGCAAACTCAACGAGTCAATCAAATGATTTCAGCATTTTACTGTACATTTCAGATATCAAGGCCTTTAGCACTTGAGACGCAATCCTCAGCATACATTTCAGAACTTTTCTGCTGACCACAGTGTAAATGATGTTTAAGTATATTAAACAGAACCACTAGTGAACATGTTAAATTGACAGTAGTCAGACATGTTTACTACCATTGTGATAGCAAATATACATAGGCACATCACAATAGACAGGTCAGGAAACGTGAGTTAAAACAGTCGAACTGCAATGAGAGACGTTTCGATAAAACAAGAACGCCCACATCAGGAACACCCCCTTAACTTTCATTGGCCAATATGTCTGCAAAATGGCTTCTCTCATTGGTGGATACGACTCAGTGGGGAAAATACATCAGTATTTGTAAAGACGTTACTAACACTAAATTAATATTGATCCTACATATTTATTTAATGAACATTTGACTTCGAGATTAAAGTCATAATATTCCAAGTAAAAAAAGTCGCAATATTTCAAAAAAAAGTATTTTTTTGAATAAAATCGTAATTTTTTAGAGGAAAGTCATAATATTTCGATAATAATATTGTGTAATTACGACATTAAAGTGACTTTAATACTATGAAAGGTCGCAATATTATGACCAAAGTGTTTGGAAAAGGAAGGTAACAAGCTCCTCGTGTTAAAATGAGCGGCGGTGAGGAGTTTATTAGAGTTGCACGTTCATATCGATTCACCCATAAAGAAACACTCAGTCTCCCTGTCTCTCCTGCTCATCAGCACCAGCCTGTTACTAATACTAAAAATTATATTTCCTCACTGGACCATTTTTATTGCTGGGATATTGTAGGTGAAGATACCTGGGTGTTGACTGGATTTGAGAAAATGTAGTCATATGTAAGGAAGAGAGTTTGCAAAAACTGGCTTGGTTTAGAGTTTTTATGTGGGAGGTTAAATATTGCAGTGCAGGAGTTTTTCTGTATTGCACTTTTGAAAGTACTTTATGGCTTGTGGCAGTTACTATTTTTATATTTCCAAATAAAGCTTTTATTTCAAACTGTCCACGTGTCTCTGATTAAATAAGATCTAGGATGATAAACGGGGTTCTACAGAGACTGGGTTCCTCATGTTTACACCATTCCATATGTAGTTCTTAGGGATCAGATGAGTTTGTATTTGTGCACTCTGATCAGTATATCAGCAGCATTGTGTACATTTGGTGGGCAGCACCTGCACCACTGTCTCTCAGTACAAAACAAGAAAAAGCTGCTGATACTTTAGGATGTGCATATTGATGCATCACATGAATATGCATGTTAATCAGGTGTATCTTCATAATTTAACTGTTTGAAGTCCTAAAATCCACTACATCAATGTCAGTCTTAACAGCTACAGCTGATACACCACTGAGTGAATGATCCTCAATCCTAGTTCTGGGGTGTCCAGGAAATTCAGGCTTTTCCTGCTCTAACTTCCTTAATTTGAATTCCAGATTAGATCATTAACACAGCTACACAGAACCAGAACTCTACTAAAGGTTCATTCAGAAGATCAGAATAAACATCCTTGATCCAGTACTTGCCACTCATCTGCCACATGCACTGAAACAAGGGATGAACTTTGCTGTTGGCTTTGTAATAAACACCCATCTGCTCTATTCAGTGTAGCTCTTCGGTGGCTCCATCTCTGGAACCTCAGAGCCAAACGCAGATACTTTTCAGTGCTGAAGACGTAATGTTTTGGAAAATCAGCCATGAGCACACTGAGCTATAAACCATTAACACGTTCCTGTGCTTACATTTCTAAAGTTCATCAGCAATGACTGCGTTTATCCTCAGTCATTAGAAACCAAAACAAAAATACAGACACAGAGCAGCAGCACCTTTGCTGGACCAACACCTTGTGCCACCCATGTATCTACTCAGATACTTCCCGATGTTGTGTTTCAGTGATGGTGGTGGAAGTGTTGTGTGACACATTGGTAAAAAACCTCCCATAGCTGTTTAATTTGGTTGAGATCTGGAGACTATGAAGGCCTTAAAATATGATTTACATCATTTTTATACTCATCAAACCACTCAGTGACCCCTCATGCCCTTTGGATGGGGGCTAAAAGATTTACTTTGCCAATGCGGATGTTGGTCTTCACATAATAAAATTCTTAAAAAGATCATCACAGCTTATGGACCTTTAGTCAACGCTGACAAATATGATTAAACATCTTGAGATGGTTTTGGGAAATTGTGCATCAAAGTACAGAAACCAGAAGCTACAACTTTCAAAATACTAATCAATTAGCATACAACCTACTAACATATGACCAATATAAGAATATAGAATGGAAGACAAATAATCTCTGGTCAACTGCATCTGTCACTCCAAAAGATGGTTCTTACAAGGGTTCTTTAATAAAGGAATGGTTCTATGTAGAACCATGAACACTCAAAGAACCCTTTGCATGATTAAAAGGTTCTTTACATGGTGAAGTAGTTCTTCAGATTGACAGAGAATGTGTTGTAGATGGTTCTATATAGCACTTATTCTATATAGCGCTGTGCTGGATGAAGTCCAGAGGAAATCCAGCTTTTCTGCCCTGAAGGTCACCCAGTGTGTGTGTTTATACTGATCTGAGTGATAAGAGGAGATGATGAGGGCGGCTCCGGCAGTCTGTGTGGTTCTCCTGTGTGGTTCTGCTGTGTGGAGTGTTTGTCTCTGCTCTCAGAGGAGGTGAGTCAGTTCAGCTCGGACGGGCTATTTTACCGCGTCACTAACGAAACCGAAAGTAAAGTGTGTTATTAACAACAGGACCGTTAACGGGACTAAATGCGCAGAGTCAATTACGGTTAACAATAAAATATATTCAAATATATTTCAAATCATCATTCTTTGCTTATTTCTCTTGTATTTAATAACTCAGCGTTTAAACTTCACGCTCAGAAACGTGATACCTCAACTGTCCCAAATCAAGAACAAGACATTTTCATCTATTTAGCTGTTTATAACATTAATATAATATAACATAACAATACCTGATTAGCTATTTTAGTTTCCTTTCCCTTCAGAATCTGGATTAGAGTTAGATAAACTGTGTTAATCCTAACTGGGTCTCTCACAGACCTGGAAACATGAGAAAGAAGACAGAGCTGCTGAGTAACGGTCAATAAGTAGGGCTGGGCAATATAGCAAAAATATTACATCACGATACTTGAAGACATTTTTACGATACACGATACGCATCACAATATTTTACTTTTCTGAGATTTAATCATTTGGAAAAGACAAAATAGAACCTGTAGTGCCACATGTAAAATACTACTACTACTACTACTATAATAATAATAATAATAATAATAATAATAATACAACTACAAATAACAGTTCTCAAATATCAGTGAATACATTTACTCACCATATCATAGTCTGTTTTTATTCTCCTCATTCAGTAATGCTACTTCTTTTACATAGTGCAGCTTTAACAAAAATCCCCCTTAATGAAACAAACTACATTCCACTACTGTTAATGATAAACATACAGTTTAGAAGCTTAAAAGCATCAAAGAACAGATTTAGTTCCTCCAGTTTAGTACAGTGGATCTTTTAAGCAAAAGCTCAACAAAAATGGAAGCATTTTATAAAAATGCATATAAAAATGCAGACGTTTATGTGTACTTTCTTTCTGTTAAGTTTTTTTAAGCACAAGTTCACAGAAGATACATTTTATACATTTGATTTATAAACAGAAAATTATTACTTCCATTCAAGCTTTTTTATGAATCCCTTGTCAGCGCTGTCTGAGTAAAATACACACACATTTTCTAAAGCACTTTTCCTTCTGGGTCATAGGGGGAGTTGCATCCTATCCCAGCAGTCATTAGGCAGAAGGCAGGATACACCCTGGACAGGATGCCTGAGTAAAACATGTCATTTTTATTAAGCTCATAAGAACATATTCGTAGGTGGCTTTGCAGACTTTCTCTCTTATATATTTGGGCTTTTAATTGATTTATTTAGCATCTGTTTCAATCATGAATAGATTTAGTGTTAAACTACTTGTTATATAAAGTCACAAGTGCACCATTAAAAAATACTGCATTTAAGCATAAAGCAAATCATGATCACATATAGTGTTTAAACTCAAGACTGTAAAGGGCTTGTAAATGTAACAGTACTCAGGAATGTTAAATGGTCTGTGTTCAGTATGGACTCTTTACAGAGACACTGTGTCTGTATAGTAACAGTCTTGTGTTTATCACCACTGTACAGTGCAGGAAGCTGTTATCTAGAACTGTTAAATCAGCAGATTACAATGGTAAACAGTGAATACAGTTTGCATAGGAAGACTGTCGCTATACTGGGTGATCTTAGCCGTCCATTTCATAAAGTACTTGAGTCTCTCTCATCTGGACGACCTTTTAGAGCAGCAGCAGAAAAAAATAGTCTCCATAAAACATCCTAACTGAATGAAACTAGATGGGTTTATTAAGTAGGCTTTGATACAATTCACTCTGTATGATTTATTAACTCTGAGTTAATACATAATACAGAATATTATGTCCAACCAAGACATTTTTCAGTGGACTATTCTATTTTCTATTGGACTATTCTATTCTATTCTATTCTATTCTATTCTATTCCAGTTTAAGACCTGAAAGAGAACTCAGTTTTGATTTAAATTTACTTTATTGCAATAAAACCGTTAAAACTGTTGTTCTAAACTATTTTTTATGCATTATGCTTTATATTCTGTTTTTATAGATGTCTGTGTTCTTTAAATGCAGTATGTTTACTGTATAACAAATATGATGATGCAGCTGCACTTTTTTTTTAGCTTAGCTGTAGCTAAGAATTTAATCTGAGTTTAAATCTGAATTTATGAGGGCTCTTAAACTGCACTGCTGTCTGTGGAAGCTGCAGTTTAAAGCGCACCTGCATTTTAAACCAATTGCTGTCATTTAAGAATCACACGTCTGCCACCAGTTAGCAAGCAAGCAAGTAAAGTTTATTTATATGGCGCTTCTTACAAAAGGTGTTGTCACAAAGCAGCTTTATAGAAAAATCAGCATTACAGAAAAATCCGGGTCTGAGCCCCCACGAGCGTCTCCAGTGGCAACACTAGCAAAGAAAAACTCCCTAAGAACAAGAGGAAGAAACCTTGAGAGGAACCAAGACTCAGAAGGGCAACCCATCCTCCTCTGTTCGACACCGGATAGCAAACATTGTTAGACTGTTTGCCACCTACTAGTTGCTTGGGTTCCGTTAAGGTGGCAGGACAGACAGCTGTGTGTGTTCCCGTGAGTTTGGCCAAACTAGTCGAAGAGGTTGGCAATCAACATTGCATCATCACTGCATTCGGGGTTGCTTGAGCCAGTGAACAGCAGGCTGCCACTAGGTATTTCACTGTCCAGTACAGTACTGTCTCTCCTTTAATAGAGGACAGGTTTATGTGCCAGTTGTTAATGTTGAGACCAGAGATGTGTGGCTTCCTCCTTGCACTGTGTTGGGAGCCCTATTTTGTATAGAACTTCAAATAACTAGTCAAGTGGTTATATTTGAGGAGAGGGTAGAAAGTCAAAGGTGTGTTGCAGTCTTCCAGTCATTACATACAGAAGACTGATTACTGGATCAGGTACAGAAGGGTAAGGGTTTGCTTCAGCAGTATAGTGGAGTTTTTAGTCAGAGTGAGGGTGACTTGGGGTGTACAGACCTAATACACCATAAGATCCCTTAGATTGATGACACCCCCTTTCCTCAGTATTACTGCCGCCTTCCACCCTCACAGTATGAAGAGGTCAAAGCACACATTCAAGAGCTACTAGAAAAACAAGTTGTGTGGGTGCGCTGTAGTCCCTATTCCTCATAAATCATTATGGTGCAGAGGAAAGATGGCACCATAAACACAAAGACAAAGAAGGATACATACCCCTAACCACAGATTGAGGAATCACTGAATGCATTGGCGGGGGCCAGGTTGTTTTCCACTCTTGACTTGACCAGTGGGTATAGCCAAGTTCCTATGGCAGAGGAGGACAAGCAAAAGACTGCTTTTCTTTATTTGAGTTCAGTCAGATGCCATTTGGCCAATGTAATGCACCCATATTTTTGGAGATGAACGCTTCCAGTCTCTGTAGCTGTATCTGGATTATATTTTGATCTTTTCTCCCTGCTTTGAGTCTCACTTACAGCATCTTGTGATGGTTTTGGGAAGATTGCAGCAACACAATTTGAAGTTAAAATGAGAAAAATGCCATTTCTTTCAGCCTGAAGTTCGCTATCCGGGATGTGCGATCTCTGCTTTGGGGTGGCCAAAAGAGAGATCACTGACATATGCAAGTAGAGGGCTTCATCCAACAGAAAGGAACATGCCAAATTACAGCTCCATGAAGTTAGAACTTCTAGGATTGAAATGGGCAGAGAGTCCTTATTGGGGGCCAAGTTCATTGTTTTTACTGACAAAAAGAGTTATTTAGAGACTGCAAAGATGGGAGCAGTTGAACAGCGATGGCCTCCCAACTGGCCCATAAATTGAAATACTGCCATGGCGATAAGAAACAGTGATGCTTTGTCTCAAAAGCCTGCCTTGCCAGTGCCTACCAAGATTGAGGAAGTCGCCCCTGTGATTCCTGTTTCACCTCCTTGTTTGAGTTTGTCTAGTGGTCCCCCAAATTTTGGTTCCCTTTCCACTATTGATGCTTTTCCAGTATGTGAAAAAGCAGATCTTGAGGCACTTCAGTCAGCAGATCCAGGCATAGGTGCTTTTCTGGTATACTGGAGGAGAGGTAGACCCTCTTCCTCTGAAGAGAGAGTGGCCAAAGCAAAATTCAGTTCTGGAATTAGTCAAGCAATGGAGACAAATCCAAGACCAGGGTGGTGTGTTATATTAATTGACACACATGCCTGGAGAAAACAAGGAGTTGTGGCAATTGCTGCAGCCAAAGACATTACAGTCAGAAGTACTGCTCTTCATGACAATCATGGTCATCGGGGTGTGAACGAACAACATATTTGGTGCAGCAGAGATGTTACTGGTCCTAGGTGAAAAGAGATACTGAACAGTGGAACAGTGGTGTCAGAAATGCTTTCGCTGTGTGACCGCCAAAGCTGTGCTCCCCAAGGTGCGGACCTTTGCTGGTAGTGTGTTGGCTTCAAGGCCCTAGGAAATTCTAGCCATTGACAGCTAATCTTTGCCTACAATACAACAGTGCATCGCAACTGAAAGCAACGCCTACCTATTGATGCACTCCTGGGTGTTCAGGAAGAGGAGAGGGCGGAAGGAATGGTAGGAGACTGAGGGAACAACAGGAGTTCCTCCAATTTGCCTAAGCCAGTGCAGAGCATCAACTAATAATGGCAGCGACACAACATGCTCAACAGCCTACAGAGGTCGCCCCTGTACTTTCAGCTGGTACTACTGTTTATAGAAGAAACCACATCCAAGGCTGGAACAAGATTCAAGATGTTTGGGGCAGCACTCCAGCATCAAGTAGTGAAGTGTCTTGATGGAGGAGGACGACTGTATGCCATCCGCCCAGGGGGAATTCAAGGTCCTGAACAAAACCTTCACAGGACAGAACTGAGGGTGGTTCTGAAGCAGGCTTCTTTTCTTCCTGTTGACAATCTGAGAAAGGATTGTAAGTCTCTAGAAATAGGTGACAAGTCACACCAAGATTGCAGTAGTGAGGAGGAAGAGGACACCTGGTCTGGTCAGTGGGTGGTGAGACAGGAGGTTAGTGGACTCTCAGTGGTAAGGAGTTGGTTCCCTCACTGCAATCGGAATCGACACCAGCAAGTCGATTGGCATGAAAAACAGCAGTCAATGATATTTTAGGCTGGTAACAGGTCTGTGTTTTGTCTCCAGGACTGTGACCTTTTAAAGTGGGGGTGGATGTAGCCGGCAGGGCTGAAATGCATTGTTTTAGGGGACTTGTATTTTGACAACTGAATCTCCGTTGCATTCCTAGGATGCTTAAAGTCTCGCGTGACTGGAGTAAAGTAACGTTTGGTCTCGGGCAGGGCAGCACACAACAGTGGGCTGGGAGTAAGCCATTTTAAAGCTTCTTTATTTAAGTTATGGAGTAGAAGTTATCTTGCTTTGTGAAGGAGTGGAGACAGCAGTAAGGACGCTCTAACTATTGGCGAAGTAGGAGCTGTATGTGTAGCATCCTCACATTGCACAGGTGTGCTGTCTTCATTGTAATGAGGTGAGGGGGGGGCTAATAGCATAGATGCTCTCAAGAAGCATACCTGCTTTACATTAATAGCATACTAGTGATGATAGTTTATTGCTAGCAATGAGAATGAGTTGTTTTCCAAGTTCTAACTCAAATATTAAATAATGTCCAACCTATATAGCGCCTTTCTCAAACCCAAGATCACTTTACATAGGCAAAAAAGGAAAAAACATATGAGGAAAGAGAAGAGTGAAAGTGCAGAGAAAAGAGGTGGGTTTAAAGCTGAGCTTTAAAGGAGGAAAGTGAGGGACAGTCATGGAGAGATTGTGGTAATGAGTTCCATAGTTTGGGGAACATGACGTTGAAAGATCTGCCTCCCACAGTGACCAGCCTACATTTTGGGACAGCTAGACAATCTGAGTCAGAGGACCTGAGTGTTCGGGTGGGACAGTAATGGGGGCAGGAGCTCAGCTAAGCAAGCTCGACTAAGTAAGCTCGGCTAAGTAAGCTAAGTAAGCTAAGTAAGCTAAGCTAAGTAAGCACGTAGAGATTTGCCAGTTAGCGAGAAGACTTTAAACTGGATATGAAGCGGGACGGGTAACCAGAGTAACAAATTGGGGTGATGTGAGCTGATTTGTCAGAGTGAGAGGATTCTAGCTGCTGAGTTTTGTTAATAGTGAAGAGGGCGGATAGTTTTGTAAGGAACACCAATGAGACGGGAGTTGCAGTCGTCTAAGCCTGATGATGAAAGCATGGACCAGAGATTCAGGAGAGCAGGAGGCGAAGGCGAGCAATATTGTGGAGATGGAAAAAAGCTGTTTTGACCAAAGTCACACATAAGTTACGGACAACAGCTGAAGGTGTAACGGTCACCTCATCCAAATTAAGTGTGAAATTAGTAGAATTTGCAGTAACAGACTTAGGACCAATGAGCAGAATTTCAGTTTTGTCAGTGTTTAGTTTTAGAAAGTTACTCTGCATCCATTGTTTGAGCTCTGGAATACAAGATATTAGGGCAGGGAATGACAGGTTAGTGATGGTGTTGGTGCAGACGTAGATTTATATATCATCAGCATAACAATGAAAATGAAGACCATGACTGTGGATGATCTGACTGAAGGGTCAAATATAAATGAAGAATAGAGGGCCAAGAGGACCAAGGACAGAACCCTGGGGGACACCCTGTGCAACAGCACTGATAGCAGAGTTATGCTTACCAAGAGCAACAAAGTGGAGTCTATTAGTGAGATAGGATCTGAACCAGACGAGGGTAGCGTCTGTAATGCCAATAGCTGAAACAGTATGATGAGTATGTCATGATTAAAGGTGTCAAATGCAGCGGGTGAATCTAAGAGGAGCAGAAAATTGATAGCACTGGAATCAGAAGACAGCAGGAGATCATCTAGAACCTCTAAACGTGCTGTCTCAGTGTTATGCACTGTACGAAAGCCTGACTGGAAGTTTTCAAAAAGATCATTATTTATCAAAAAAGACTGCAATTGAGATGCTACAACACTTTCTAACAGTTTGGCTAAAAAGGGCAAATTAGAAATCGGGCAATAGAGTTCCAGAGCGGCTGTATCAGACCAGGTTTCTTAAGAATAGGAGTGATAGCAGAAGTTTTAAGGGCAGTAGTGTTCCAGAGTGGCTGTATCAGATGAGGTTTCTTAAGAATAGGAGTGATAGCAGAAGTTTTAAGGGCAGTAGTGTTCCAAAGCGGCTGTATCAGACCAGGTTTCTTAAGAATAGGAGTGATAGCAGAAGTTTTAAGGGCAGTAGGGACCTGAAGCAAGAGATGAATTGATGAAATGACAGATGGGGTCAGAGATAACAGAGACACTTGTTCAGAAGTGTAGTGGGAGTGGTACTCTAGACCTTTTATGGTTAATATCTGGTTAAAGCTCATTGAAATACATGCCCCTTCATGTGGAGAGCATTTGAGTGCTGTGGGATAAAGGGAGGTCAGGCACTGAATACCACTAGTGCTGTCATTTGACAGGTACAAGTTTATTGAGTATATTATGTTTTAATTTTGTGGTCAGTCAGGACTGCTAAAGAGCTAACTGTATGTCAAGTCAAGGCTTTATTGTCATTTCAGCTCTGTATAAGTACACAGTGAACAAAACATCATTCCTCCAGAACACAAGTGCAGGACAATACAAGAAACACAGTGCAGACAGTACAGTACAGTAAATAAATACGAAAGACTTACAGTAAATACAGAACAGAACACAGGCAGCACACGGTACTGAGAGTATGTGGAGCTGTGCAGAGGAGGATGGAACACACTATGACATATTAGCATATATGAGCAATGCGGTCACTGAGGTAGCAGCCAGAACAGCAACATACAGTATACAGTATTTGGTTGATACAGTAATTCTAGCAGCTGACACTGTTAAAGTGAAGTAAAATGTGCAAAAATGCAAATGAATGTTTATTTGTATTACAGACTGATCAGTACCACTGGTGATGGTCACTGTTTTTTCCTCACTAGTGTTCCCTCCCTAGTGGGTTCCCCTTTTGTGTTCCCTCCTTAGTGGGTTCCCCCTTTAGTGTTCCCTCCTTAGTGGGTTCCCCCTTGTTCTCTCCTGGTTTGCTTTTCTTTTGTTTTTTTAGATTGATTAGTGATTGATTAGTGATTGATTAGTGCCCCAGTCATTTGCGTCTTCTTAATTAAGGGGTGCTCCTGAAAAGATGCACATTAGTGCTTAAGGCTGTTTTAAATTAAACAGAATCCTGTCTAAATAATTTGGCTTCTTATCCTATTAATTTGTATTGATGAGTGACAATTTAGAGAGTGTATTTTCTGTGTTTTTTTGGTTGCTCATCTACTTGATTATTTTTGTTGGTAGTGTATTTATATATGCTGTTGGTTTGTTTTCTTTTGCATGTTGTATTTTTGGTTACTAGTGGGTTGGGGTCTTACCTATAGCATCAGAGTCTGTTTTGTATTAAGCAACAGCTTCAGCTGAATTTCAAAAGTTTATTACAAACTAATTTTGCAATAGTCAAAGTGGCCAAAGATACTAATATAAAAAACAGGTGCTTTGTTTTATAGTCAAGTACAGAGTCCATATCAAAGTTTGATAGGAACAAAGCAGGAGAGAAGACCAGGCCAACCTTCAATATTTTTTTATGGTGGATCCCCTTCCTGTAAAACTGTACCTTGTCACATGACCAAAAAGAGTACATTTATATACCTCTTTCCTGTTTACATTTGAAACAAAGATTTGAGCAAACTGAGGAGATCATATGGAGGCGAAGTGGCGTAAGATAAGTCTTATTGATAAAATTAATTTCATGAAGTGATGTTGAGCATAATCTAGGCTGTAAGCCTTCTCAAATCAATTTCCCATCATCGTCACCTATGTTCATGCCCAGATCTCGCTCCCACACACCCCTCAGGTAAGGTAGAGAAGATGTACAAACACCAAACAATAAGTTACATATTTTTGACACAAGTCCTTTTAGGCCACGGTGCCCATCCAGAAGCTCCTCTATCCCAGTGAGCTCTATTCTCAGTTTATCTGCATCTTCTGTGGGTCTTATGGAGAAGTGTGAGTTTTTCTGTGGTAAAGTATCTCTCCAGGGTAGAATCTGGGGACGTAGGGGCTACAGCCAACTGAGATTAAGGCTTACAATCTGTTAGATAAGAGGTGAACCAATCAAGAACAGAAACAACAATGCCCAGGAGGCTGGAGGGGCTCACCATGTCAAAGGCAGCACTTAAAACAAGCAGAACAAGAATACTAAGAGCATCTGGGGTCAGAAGCAGATCACTGACAACCTCAACCAAAGCCATTTTGGGGCTGTGATATGGGCAAAAACCAGTCTGGAAGGGATTGAGATGATCCTTCATTTCTGATAGGCTTTGAGCTGCATTGCAATGACCCAAGGACTTTTGATGGTTATTTAAATTAGATGGGTCAAGGCCGTTTTTTTAAAGGATTGGTGTTAATGTAGTTATTTTGTAGGCTGAGGGGTCATGGCCAGACAACAATGACTGTTTTTTCAGTTTTTTCTTTTTCGGATGGGCAGATCCCATCCGGAGGCAGGCACCCGCTACGGGGATTCCTACCCTTATGCGCACGGGCTGCAGCTTCGTGTTAATCCCATTAAGTTAGTGGTTTAGCCAAACCTGTGTTAAACTGAGACTAAATTGCTGCTAATCTAATATCAGAGCCTGATAGTTCGGCTCGGGCTCAACCTTAAACCACAGTACTTATATAGTTACGCCGTTTCCCTCTTACCCACCCGTATTCAGGCACACCCGTCCTGCCCTCGGTCTGATTGGCGGACTGCTGGAGAATGAAGGGGCTCTTAGCCAATCTTGGCGCAGGAGGCGGGAGTTCTCCCGAATACGGGCGGAATGAAAAACAGAGTAACGGTAAACTAACGGACCAGACTGACACCGTAGGAGAAAGGAAAGTAAGGAAAACCGACTCTTCTCAGCAGAAGATCATCCAGAGTGATTTTACTGATCTAAGTGGTAAAGGTGGTGATGGGGGCTCCGGCAGTCTGTGTGGTCTTCCTCAGTGGAGTGGTCGTCTCTGTTCTCGGAGGTGAGTTATTTACTGTTTCTGCTGCGCAGACATTCAGAATTCCTGATGAACTACTTTAGTTGACTCCTCTTCGTTATCTGGACTGGAGTTAAAGCGTCTGCTAGATAAACTGTGTTAAACCTAACTGGGTCCCTCACAGACCTGGACATATGAGAAAGAAGACATTTGGGAACAGAGAAGAGCTGCTGAGAAACAGTCCGCTGCTGAAGACCTTCATGTGTTTTACACCTTTTTCCCACTTTGGGCTGTTTTATTATTATTATGCATTTTTGTTTTTCATCTTATCATCCATTAATTTACTCTTTTCACATGTATGACATGGATTTCTACGTTATCTCCTGTAATCAGTAAGGAAACACCATTTATAAACTGGTGTGTCCGATTCAGATTTCTTTTCAGACAGACTGGCTGATGACCAATATTTAATAACAGTGTTTTCTCTTAACCCTCGGACCCTAAGAAACGGTAGGTCACTTCTAGCTTTAATAACTTCAGAGAGATTTAAGATCGAACCATGATCCACATATCAGGACATTCCACAGACCCGCCCATAATTAGCAAGCATTGATGTTATCAGCACCAGCAGTAATTCGGCTCGGAAAATCCCCTAAATCCTGATGTTCTTGTTTTGCTGTTTGGCCTTCATATTCCAACAAAACCGTCCATCAGCCAGAGATCAGCTCCAAAATCACCCAAACCCACTACTGTTATACTACATCTCTGCCTTTAGCCTTCATATTATAAACAAAGGGCTTTCAGTTTACATTGATTTTGACTATTAAAAATATCTGATATTAAATATGCAGCTCAATTTGTAATGAATAATAAAGCCTGTCTTGCTGTGTATCAGAGTTTTAGCACTGAGGCTGAATCCAAGAGGACAGAAAATCAATAAAAGAAAAAAAGTCTGCCTTATGGTAATTGTTTATTTTTACTCATAATAACCAACAGAATGAATCACCATTTCAGCTCACAGACACAACAGTTTCTGAAAAGATAACTACAACAACACTTGTTTTCAAGATCTCTGTAATTAAAAAATACAAAAATTTGCAGGCACTAGGTACATTTTTAAACAGACATGATCCAAATTCATAAAGATATCAAATTTCTTTCATCATTTACATGTCAAACAATGGCGTATCTGAGTAGCCCAGGGTCTCCTGAAAATAATAACATATGGCCTGTGTGACTGTCTCATGTAAATACTTTAGAATTGTAATTGTAATTGACCTAAAATACCAAAAAAAATCCCCATGTTTTTTGGTGTCTAAAGGTTAAATGGGTTAAACTGGCATTTTAATTGTTGGGAATCCCGAGCTAGCTTCTTGTAGCTAGCTGGAGCCGTAGTTGTTGTGTGACGGGTGTCGTAAAGCCTTATGCAGTTCTCACGAGACGTCTCGTGCTGCTCCTCTAAAGTTACATAGTGCTATAGCAGGCGATCTGGCCCAAAGTGGCAACGACAGAGACACCATTCTCCCTTTGATAAGTCAGTGTATCATCAAAATTACTTTGAAGCTATTGATTTAAGGTATTATTTAAGGTATTATTTTAAAGAACTGTTACATAATGTTGCTTTAAGAAAGACATCACAGAAGAGGAGATAAGCATCACTTTAGTGGAATTATCTACTATGATCAGCATGACTCCATCAGTATGATGTTGATTTTGAGATAATTGGAGACCTAATCATCGAGCTGGACCTTCTTTTGGAGCCTCTGTGTGTGCGACGTTAATACCATGAGTAACATAGACTTAATAAAACAAACAAAAAAACTAACCTCTATTTGTTGGGTATTATCATGTATGTAACGCTCATTAACTCTCACATATATTGTTAAAAATATTGCTAAAATGGCAGAACAATATTATCTGATATTAAATATGCAGCTCAATTTGTAATTAAAAATAAAGCCTGTCTTGCTGTGTATCAGAGTTTTAGCACTGAGGCTGAATCCAAGAGTACAAAAAATCAATTTAAAAAAAAACGTCCGCCTTATGGTAATTGTTTATTCAAGAAAATAAATAGTATTATTCCTATTTTAGAAGTTCATAATTTAATGATAAATATTTTTATACAACCCAATTTCCAAAAAAGTTTGCAGAATGTAAACAAAAAACAGAATGCAATGATGATGATATGATATAAACCCTATATTTAAATGACAACATATCAAATTTTAAAACTCTTATTAAAAATCTTAATAAAAATATTTAACTCTTGTTAAAAATGTATTTGATGCCAACAACACATTCCAAAAAAGTTGTGACGGGGGCCTGTTTACCACTGTGTTTCATCACCTCTTCTTTAACAACACTCTATAAGTGTTTGGGAACTGAGGAGACACTGCTGTAGTTTAGAAAGTGAAATGTTTTCCTGCTCGTTTGATACAGGATTTCAGCCAATCAACAGTTCAGGGTCTCCTTTGTCGTATTTTTCATTTCATAATGTGCCAAACATTATCAGTGGTGACAGGTCTGGACGGCAGGCAGGTCAGTTTAGCACCCGGACTCTTTTAATATGGAGCAATGCTGCTGTAATACATGCAGAATGTGGTTTAACACTGTCTTGCTGAAATAATCAAGGCCTTCCCTGAAAATGACGTCGTCTGGATGGCAGCATATGTTGCCAAAACATGTATATATCGTTCAGCATTAATGGTGCCTTCACAGAAGTGAAGTGAAAAAGTTACTAAACTTCATCTCAAGAAATATCTGTTTAATTGCTGTGGATATTTGCAGGAGACATTGCTGTGGGAATAAGAGAAAGTAACCAAAACATGTCCTACTTGAACCTGTTTAACTACTCGGTTGCTTTTTACTTGTTAGGTTGAGATCCATGCTCCACTACAGGTGTGTCTCAAGTGTGTTTCAACATAAAATGATTAGAGATATTATGTTTCATTTATCAGTTAGTTTTCTTACACTTTTTTTCTCATTTCCCCTCCAGATCCACACTCTCTGTACTACATTTACTCCGCCCTGAACAAAGATGTCCCTCTACCAGGGATCTATGAGTTCACAGCACTGGGTCTGCTCGATGACCGGGCAATCGACTACTACAACAGTAAGGAACAGGTTAAGATTCCTAAGCAGGACTGGATGAAGGAGAAGATGCAGCCAGATTACTGGGACAAAGGCACCCAGTCTCGCAAGAGCAAAGAGCAGTGGTTCAAGGTCAACGTGGACATCCTGATGCAGCGAATGAGACACACAAATAATACTGGTTAGTTTCTTATAGCTCATTCTTCTTAAAATAAAATAATACATTTCCATCCACCGTGTGATTCCTCTGGTTTTATGCCAGCTAATGTCTTTATCTTCACTGTCTTGTTACATTAACTCAATTCCAGACCTTCACGTTCTTCAGTGGAGACATGGCTGTGAGATCGATGAAGCAGATGGAAATATAACATTTCTGAGAGGCATTGATGAGTACAGCTACGATGGAAAGGAGTTCCTCTCCTTTGATGATGACAACATGCGGTGGATCGCTCCAGTTCCAGAAGCTGAGCCAACCAAAAGGAAATGGGATGAGGTGCCCATCCTGAACCAGTACACCAAGGGTTACCTGGAGAAAGAATGTGTGGACTGGCTCACCAAATTCATGGAGTACGGAAAAGAAGCACTGAGAAAACACTGTGAGTCCCAAAGTCCTTGTATATTTTTCTAGTGGCTTATTTCCTGAAAGCATCATCATCATCATCATCATCAATCTTTATTTAAGCTCGGGTTTACATCAAGGGGGGCCCTCATTTACCGACAGTAATAAGAGACGGCTTCAGTTTGTTTGTTAGATTATTGACGTGAGTTTTAAATAAAGTTTCTCATCAAGCCAGATGCCAAGGTACTCATTAGGGGTGTGAATCTCTAGGCACCTCATGATTCGATTACGATTCAGAGGGCTGCAATTATAAAAAGATTATCGATGAATCTTGCTGCATCTTGTTCTCTATACAGGATTTCTTTTTTCTCCCTGTGTGAGGACTTGGTACTTAACATAGTATTACCAAAGGATTTGAAATGATCCATAATGAATTTACTTCCAATATCTTTTATTACCAAATCAAATGGAAGTCTGCAATGAGAGACTGTCAAACACTAAAAAGTTGTGAAGCTGAGGTCAGCTTCAGTTTCTAATTTTCCCGTTCCACCTTAAATAGTGCTGCATTTACATTCAAGCACCTCAGGCAGAATTTAAGGTGGAATGGGAAAATTAGAACAAGAAGCTGGTGAAGGAGAAGCGACTTCAGCCTCGTAAAACAGTTGAACGTTGAGAGACATTTTATAATAAACTGTTCTCCTTTTGAGGAAAAGTTTTCTGGTGGAGACGGGAGGAAAGCAGTTATAGCTAAATCTTAAAGCAGAGCAGAGTAAATCTGCGTTTTCGTTTACATTGTTTAGTCTATACTAGGACATCAACACACACTGAGACATACTGGACATTGAGTATTGTGGCTCCCAAGCTGGTTTGACTTTTGTTGAAAGGACAAAATGGCTCTTCTTATCATTTGTGCTGTGACTCCTGACCTAACCTGGCTTTAATGCAGAGGGAGCCGGTCGGATTTCTCACTCATCCAGTTGTGTTTTTGTTATGTGCCCCACAGACTGTCCGGGAATTTGTGAATCGATTCAGAATCGTCCATGTTAGCATCGCGATGCACCTAAGAATCTATTTTTCTCCACCCCCAGTACTTAAACTCATTTTCTCCTTCAATAGCGGATCCATGTAAAGTTACACCATTTAAAATGTTATTTTCAATATGAGCAGGTCTGGAATGAATTAAGTGAATGAATTAACTAAATGAATTAAGCCGAGACCACTGCTGTTTTTAAACACGTCGGGGTCCTGAGGTTCAGATTCTGAGACCTGTGGAGCTGAATGTGATCTAAGAGGTGATGGTGGAGGCTTTATCTAGATGAGATTATCTATGTGAACTGTAGGGGTCTTTCTGAACCATCTACTACTGTTCTTCCTTTGGGTGCTAATCACAGGAGTGCTAGAACAGTCATCACTGGAGTCTAGTAGTCAGTTTGTATTAAAAACCCAATTCCATCTTTCCAGTAAAAGGATGGACGATTCCAGAAGAGATTAAAATCGTCTATAAAAGCCATGATGGTGGACAGACGGGTGGAGGTTTAAAATGCAGCTAAACCGTCCTGCACCCTTTCCTAAAGGTGGGATTGGGCCAGAGATAAAAACAGTTTTTTAAAAAGTGAACAAACGTGTAAAATCACATTCTCCTATGTGATCACAGCCAACATGAGTAACTACTTTCTGAATAAATGATACTTATCAAGGAGGCTGGGGAGCTGCTGTGTGATGTCAGAGACCTTGGCACCTGAGCGGGAGTGGGTGACTGCTGAACGGTGTTTGATATTTCTCATGATGGAGTCACCTACAGCCAAGGTGGATGGAGGGCGAGTTGCTCTGTCAGAGTGGTCCCGTGGAGTGGAGGGGCGAGTCGACCGCGTAGTGAATCCCAGACCACCACAGACCACGGCTCTGTTTGACACGGGGTGGAGCAGCTCATTCCCTTTGGTCTCTCCCCCCAGCCGAGGCCAAGGATCTTCAACATGGGCTGGAGCAGCCAAGACTCTGGCTCAATAACAGAGGGAGTAGCATTAGCCTGGCCTGACGCCCACATGAGCACTGAGATCCTGCCTTCCGGTTCAGTAATCCTTTGGGTCAGACGAGCACAGCCGGCACAACCGAGCGAGGAGTTCAATGGAGGCTCAGTAGTAAAAGGTTCCAGGTGAAAAGCAGAGATTCAAAAACAGTTCAGCTACACTGAAAACAAAACTCCCATTCTCTTACATGCTGACCGCTGCTCTCTCTGACGAGTCAGCTGTCCTCAGACTTTTTGTAAAAGGTCGCTTTAAATTGGCTACAGTGTGGCAGAAAACACGTTTACAGGTTGTTTGCTGCTGTCTGCTGTCTGCAGAAGATGGTAACGGGCTACTGCAGGAAACTTTTTAAACTTTGTGAAAAATGAAAAATGGAAACAGTGTGTGTGCATTTCATTTACTTTTCCTCTTTCAAAACAAAAAAAAGGAATTTATTGCTGTCATTTCAGCCAAACCAGATGTTCATGCATTTGCAAAGAAATCTACAACTGACTCAGGCAAGCTGACCCTGACCTGCCTGGCCACGGGCTTCTACCCCAAAGACGTGAAGATGAGTGTGAGGAAGTTCCGCACTTCACTGCCTGAACATCTAGTAACATCTTCAGGAGTCAGACCCAATGGTGATGGAACCTACCAGCTGAGGAAGAGTGTGAAGATCCAGAAGGACGATACAGCAGATTATGACTGTTATGTGACTCACGTCACCCTCGAAGAACCGATAATTAAACAATGGGGTAATTATATCTGTGTACCTAATGTATTTCTGGTCTTTTATAGTTTAGAATTAGTTTCTCAGTGTAAATCTAAACCCAGTTTAACAGAATGGCAGATGTGCAGAGACTAGACCCAAAACTACATGATGAGGGCAGCTTTAAAGTATTTCCCCACTTTAATCAATATTAATATTGTTGTAAATGTTTTCTGTCCCAAATAGAGCCAGGAGAGCAGGGTTTGCAGGAATGATGTCTTTATTTGAAGATGTTCTGTTAATCTGTTAATCAAAGCTCAGCTTTGCTCTAACAGTTCGCTTTAGGTTAAGCTCACGTCTTACTCTCTCAGCCCTCAGTGCTAGACTGTCTCAGTACTTACTAATCTACATAGACCACAGCCAGGGGGCTAGCTCCGCCTTCAAAATAAGAGTCCTTATAGAAAAACCCAACAAATAAATGCTGCAGAACAATTACCCCAAAATTACCATGAACACATTCTTGACCAAACTGCTACATATTGCTGGTGTTGGAACAAAACCTTGTATCTCCATTTTTGTCACTGTTTTTTTTAATTTTAGATATAATTTGAAAAAGCCTGTTTCCTTTTACATTTTATGTAAATTTAACGATGAATGCACCTTAAGAAACAGCCCAAAATGACTCAGGAAAAAAGTCTAGTAACATTGATTCATAGTAAAAGTACGGTAGGTTTTTTCCTTCTTCTGTAAAGTTACTATTTTGGAGATATAAGTGTTGTCAAGAAATTAACATTTTGCTGGCTGAAGTCAAGGTTTTGTTCCGACAGCAGTTAAAAACACACGTACGTATGAATGTGTAGATATTTTTTAGAAGTAGCTGCTACTTGCAGTTGTAGTCATTATTTTCAGTAATTTCAGTTCAGCCACATCTACAAAAACAGATTCGCTTAAAGGGAATTTCAGGGATTTTCACACTTTCTGCATAATTCTGTGTGTGAAATGTGAACAGAGTGATTCAGGGTGGTTTGGTGTGAAATGGTTATATATCTTTACAGTGGTGCTGATAGGAACCAGGGGTCGCCATGACTACAACACAAATATAGACATTTTATTTACTATCCAAACCACCAGTGAACCTACACGAGTCTTCTGAGTTTATATGGAATGTTGATGATGGAAAATAGTGGAAAATCTGAAATAATAAGTTTTCTTTGGAGACTATTTTGCCTCACAGCGCCCTGCATGTATCCCTCTGACCTTAATAGATTAAGTATGTTTTGGGCCAAAATCTTCTCTAAACAATCATAAATCAATGTCTCGGTCATCAGGCAGTGTCTGGTTCCTGTCACCACCACAGGGAACAATTCTGACTCGGTAAGCTTATCTAGAACAGAGTGTTTCACACTAAACCACTCTGAATGAACCTGTTTACACCTGAAACAATTTTGAAAAATCTCTGGAATCTCCTTTAAACTTATTGTTATTCTTATTATTTTAATATTATTCAAGCGTCCAAAATGGTTTTATTGGGGACAAAATACACATAAATACATGATACAATATGTGATGTATACAAAAACCACATTGTTCCATATTTTTTCTTTTTTCCTTTAGTTTTAGCTGTTGTCTGTCTATTCTAGTTACTTTCCCCTTATGTTAAAAAAGGCAAGCACAAATAGCCACTTGTATACCTAACAACAGAATGTATATGTTGTCCTGACATAATCTTTTACAGATTAACCAATAGATACAGGGCAAATACTCAGTGTAAAGTACATATGTCACAGATAAAGATTTACCACATCCTGATAACCACAGGAAAAAAAACACTTCTGCTGCAAGTCTTTGTCTTCTCAAGTTGCCTGCTAGCCACCTATCTTTGAGCTCTGACCTGCCCCCTTGTGGATATAGCTTCATTTTCTAGAGAAAAGGTGCTGCTCACAGAGCCGCTGTGTGTGCATCTGCAGGAGCCACCAAAGCTGAGCACTTTTCATACAGGTACAGAGTTGGGTTCTGTCACTGGGACCTGATGGAGGGCTGAAATTGAAGGAGTCTGTTAAATCTCATACAGACTCCTGAGTTCTGATGTTGCGTAAGCAGCAGTTCAGTAGTGATGCAGAGGCTCTGTAGACCTGCAGTAGTACACTAGACTGGGATTGGCTGTGACTAATATTTGTAGAGAATAATAATGTTTTCAGTAGCTTTATGCTGGTGCAGTATTGCAGCGGGTTGAGCAAAATCTGTCACCCCTGCAGATGAACGATAGAAGAGAGTCCACTTTAGATTTACAGCCTGTTTTCACTGTCATGTTAGAACAAAAATATATAACTGATTTTTGTTCAACACCGTTCTGTTTACAGACAAACTGTGCTTTGACTGCCAGAGTTCAGGACTGGTTGGAGCAGTGATTGGCGGAGTGGTGGTGCTTCTGCTGATTCTCGGTGGGATCATCTTCGCCCTTATAAAGAAGGGGATAATTGGTGAGTATAGAATATCTTAGTACAGGTTGTGTTCAAAGAGTGAAGTCTATTTATTGAAAATGTACTACCAAAAGGAAAAAAAGCCTCCTCAGGCTTCCACCTCAGCACCTTCATCCTTAAAATGAGACGCACAATGACAGGAAGAAGCTCATCACCAGGGAAATGTGTGATTAGGATCTTGTCATCATAAAACCAACAGTTCAGAAAAGTTCTTAACTAATGTTCAGAACACAGTGGTGAATTTACTTAAATACTTCTTGGTCAGTGTGAAATGAGCTAATGGTCCCTCCTTTTTAGCTGAAGTTAGTATTAAATGTTAAGGTCTGAAATGGCCTTGTTTATTTGATGATTTATGTAGTGAGGTCAGTCTTTTTCCAAGTTTATCATAGCTTAGCATCAAATATTGTTTTTCCATTATTTTGACTAAACAAAAATATAAACAATAATAGAAATGCAATTCTGAAAACCAAACAGCAGTTAATGTTCATTTTACATGTACATAATATTTTTTATTTACCAGTCATTCCAGGTGCTGTAAATGCTGCAACTGGTCAGTGTCAATATGATTTTGTTGCAGCTCTACAGACTGAGCAGCTGAGCAGAGTGACAGCCTGCTGTGTTCAGTGTGAGAGCAGCTTCGGTTTTCATAGCCCTTTTCTCCAGTAACCAGTTTCGTTAGGGCAGACAATGCAGTAACACCAAAGAGAAGCCTGCAACATGCTTTCCCATTTTGGTCAGTCACAAGGAAATTTCAGGTTTCATGTTCAGGTTTTATTGTATAGGGAAATTTCTGTGAATATTGACTGAAAGAGAGACCACCCAACTCTACAGACTGAGCAGCTGATGCCGCGCTTATCATGAAAGCTGCTTCGGTTTTCATAACCAGTTTCAGTACAGCAGATTATGCAGTAGCAGCTCAGAGAGGCTTAAACCAGAGAACATAAACACACTAACGCTTCTGATCAGAAATTCAGCAGTTGCTTCTTGTCTTGCTTCTTCTGTGGAGCCGAGCGTTTTGCCAGCAGGGTATTCTGAGAATCTGACAACGACCCCATAAACTCATTTAAATCTGCTGCCAGAGGAGTTCGACTGCATAATCGCCCACACTGGCCAGAGAGAAGTAAATCAGCCTCTGAACTGTGTTTTGTATATATTTTCCCCAGTCAAAGTCCAGTTTAGAAACAGCCATGATTTGTGGGCTAAAATAAAAAATGGCTAAAGCTTACTATGTTATGATGGCCTGCAGACCACAGTTACTGTTCACCAACCGTTCTTAAGCACAAGTGTCTTCTTAAAACCAACTTAAGCAGTTTTCATGGAGATTCTGACATTCACCAGTGTTTTCTTATCTAGGTTTTGTTCTTAGGTAAGAACAGAATCTACACTCACTCTAGAGCACAAAGCTGTGAACAGTTCTGCGCTTTAAGAACACGTCATGAATCTGACGCAGACTTTTTCCTAGAACCTTTCTCAAGAACACTTTCAGGAAGATGGTAAATGAGGCCTCTCAACCCAGCCCTGATACTGACTAAAACCTACAATAACACTGCTATGTCTCAAACATTCATTCCAGCTCCACACACAACACCACATCACTCTCCACTGTGTGTTTCTAATAAAGTGGCCAGTTAGTGGAAGTACAAGGCAGGTGTTTCTAATAAAGTGGCCAGTGAGTGGAAGTACAAGGTAGGTGTTTCTAATAAAGTGACCAGTTAGTGGAAGTACAAGGTAGGTGTTTCTAATAAAGTGGCCAGTTAATGGAAGTACAAGGTAGGTGTTTCTAAAAAGTGGCCAGCTGTTTCTAATAAAGTGACTGGTGATGGTACATAACAACAATTTAATATCTGTTTCACAGGAACTCCAGAACAGAGGAAGTGAATTACACTGGAACTCCAGATCATTCAGGATTCCACACCAGACTTTCTTACAGCACAGACTCTTTTCCTTTCTTTTATCAAGTCCGTACTTTTACATCACTGTTACGTTAAAGCTGCACTATGTAAGATTTGGGTATTTGGAGACCTCTCTGGTGGAAACGTGTAACTGCACACAACATGTAATTTTGTAACATGGGTCTGCGCGGGACTGTTTTTTCAGTTTCGCTCTCACAAGATTTCATCCTGCTCCCATAGAAAATCGTAATCGTTTGTACCGTTCAAGCCCACAACTGAAATGTGTTTTCCTGCTTCCGCCCACACAGTTCCATCAAGGGGAAGTGACATTCAATATCTGACACAGTTTATTCAGAAATACATTCTTCTCTGCTGAAATAACACAGCAGTCATGGTCATCAGGCTCACTGTGAGTAACTTCACCAAACGCCATTTATGCACCATTTAAACACAAAGCAGGAATTAAACCACAGAGCGGCTATATTTGGTGTTTTGCGGGGCAGCTGTGGCCTTCGTATCATTTAGGGGTGGTTCTGCTTTATTCGGGCTGTTCATTAGTTTGTGGCACTTCTCTTCATGTGTGCTTCATCCCGCTCCCGCCTGCAGTGGGCTGGTTTCCCTCCCGCTTCCACTCACAACACTGAAAATTAGACCCAGAAGGCATTGTGGCGGGTCCAGCGGGAATCCGCAGGATTGCAGACCCCTACTTCAAACCCCTTCCCTGAGGAGATGATTCTGATGACTGAGAGTAAGACGCGTCTTCTGAGGATGTGAATCAATAATTTACTGTTGTCATCATTTCTTCATCAGTATAATGTTAATTTAATGTTGATCATTTGAGGCGTAAACATCGAGGCGGACCTTCTTTTTGAGTCTGTGTATGTGACGTTAAATGAAGTTAAAATGTGAAGACGTACAATGTGGTGTGAAAAACTCTCGACAGGGTGACTCAGAGTGGCGCACACTCACCGTATTTTAGCCTAATTTTGTTCTCCTCACTCAGTAATGATACTTATTTCAGTTTCAACAAAAACAACCTACATAGTGCAGCTTTAACAGAAATCCACCATAATAGAAACTACATTCCAGTACTCTTAATGATAAACATTCAGTTTAAGCATCAAAGAACAGCTGAATATTTAGTTCCTCTAACGTAGTACAGTGGATCTTCACTTAAGCAATAACTGAACAAAGATGGAAACATTTTGATTTATGAATAGAAAAGGATTAATACATCGTTATAATGAAAGATTATTCATTTTAATAAGTTTATAATAATGCATTTATTAAGGCAGATGGTAATGTCTTTTTTATTCTGCTAAGTTTTTAGCATAAGTTCTCCAAGCCAAAGATTTATACACAGAACATTATTGCTTCCATTCAAGCTTTTATGAATCCCTTATCAGCACTGAGCAAAACATGTCAATTTTAAAAGCTCATATTCATAGGTGGTTATGCAGACTTCCTTTCTGATATATTTGTGCTTTTAATTGATTTATATTTAGCATCTGTTTTAATCATGGACTGATTTTATTCAGAGTACTGCTTTAGTGTTAAACTACTTGATATGCAATGTCACACGTGCACCAGCTTCAATTAAAAAATGCACTTAAGCATAAGACGGTTTAAACTTAAGACTGTAAAGGGCTTGTAATGGAACTGTAGGAATGTTAAATGGTCTGTGTTCAGTATGGACTCTTTACAGAGAGGCTGTGTCTGTATAGTAACAGTCTTGTGTTTAACACCACTGTACAGTGCAGGAAGCTGTTATCTAGAACTGTTAAATCAGCAGATTAAAATGGTAAACAGTGAATACAGTCTGCAGAGGAAGACTGTCTCTATACTGAGTGAGTTTAGTATTTGAGTCTCTCTCATCTGGACCTTTTAGAGCAACAGTGGAAAAAAAAGTCTGTTAAAGATCCAAACTGAACAAAACCAGACAGAACTTACTGGGGACCTTTTATACAGTTTACTGTGTGTTTATATGGATTGTATATGTATGTATTTTTATGATTCAGGGGTCGTATTACAGAAACTTCTTAACTCTGAAACCTGATCTGTTTAGTCACCATGAAGTTTGTTCTCCAGCTCCTCACACTGAATTCCCAAACTGTCATCACCACTGAGCAGCTTTTTGTTTTTTTATTGGGTCAGTTTTATGGCTCAGTCTGATTTGATCAGACTCTGAAGATCAGACTCCATGTTTGGCGAATGGTGTTGGGTTCATTTCTGGCTGATTCCAGGTTGTTTAGCTGTTCTTCTGTCACAGCTGCCGACTGAAAAGCTGCTCAGTGGTGATGACAGTTTGGGAATTTAGTGTCGTCTCATCTTCAGAGTCTGACCAAATCGGCTGTCGGTCAAATGTGATCTTAAAAGTGTCCATTTTCTGTTTGTGGCACAGTAAGAAGTAAAATGTTCAAATGGCTGAGCGTCTCCTATAGCTGACAAAGTCGTTGCTTAGCAGCGGCGTCTCAGTGGAGTGATACAGTGTTTGTGAAAAACCTGTGATTTTATGGTGAAATAACAGCACAGTTAGAACGCCTCTCAACCAATCAGCTCGCGTGACCGGAACTAACTGGTGTATAACGTTAGATAAGATTCCTAAATAAAGTTCTGTAATACGAGTTAGTGAAACATTTCGACCTGTCAGGTCTAAACTTTAGACTAAAAGATAGGAAGTTTCTGTAAAACAGACCCAGATTTTTTATTGCTTTCAAACTTTGGACGTTAAAACATTTTTCAGTCTTGGTTGGACAGTTCTGTTCTATTTCTGTTCAATTCTATTGTTTTGTTCTGTTCTATTTTGTTCTGTTCTGTTCTATTCAATTCTATTGTTTTGTTCAGTTCTGTTCTGTTTTCTGTTCTGTTCTATTCAATTCTATTGTTTTGTTCTGTTCTATTCTGTTCTGTTCTGTTCAATTCTATTGTTTTGTTCAGTTTCTATTTCTATTCTGTTTTGGATCATGGACGTCTTTAATACTGTCAGTTAAATTTACTATATTGCAATAAAATTGTTACACCAGTTGTTGTGAACTTTTTTGTCATGTAGGCTCTTGAACTTCATTGCTGTCTGTGGAAGCTGCACTTTAACGCGCACCTGCAGTTTAAACCAATTGCTGCCCTTTCACACATCTGCCACTAGATGTCGCTGTGTCTCAGGTTCAACTGAGGTTTATGTTAAGCATGCTGAAGACATGGTTTTACTGAGGTTTAGGCATTTCCAGCTCAGGTGTTTTAATATTCCAGACTTAGGCCCTCTTACCTTCCATCATAATGCTATGTGGACTTCATGGTATGTTTTAAGTAAATGCTGTACTGCTTAATTAAACACTGAGACTTCCCCAGGTGTGTGTGTGTGTGTGTGTGTGTGTGTGTGTGTCTGTGTGTCTGTGTGAACGTGTGTGTCTGTGTGAACGTGTGTGTCTGTGTGTCTGCAGAGAGGATAAGTATCACTCTGTAATGTCTTCTGGGGTTCTCAAATGCTAGAGGGCGCTCCCGAGTCCAAATAGGTCAGTTAATATGGAGCATTTGAGCAAAATCATAGTTTATAAATACTCAAACAGTTTTAATGTAAAAAATTAATTTCCTGAACACAGAACAGCATAAAACACTTTAACATCTGTGTTATATTTTTAAGAGTTTTTAATCTTGAGCTATAGGAGTTTAAAACTGCGCCTCATGTACGTTCATGATGTCAGTGAGTGCAATGAGCTGCTCCGCTCACCAACCAATCAGCACTCAGTAGCAGTAATGTTAACCAATCAGCACTCAGTAGCAGTAATGTTAACCAATCAGCACTCAGGATCAGTAATGTTAGTGTCCTGCTACCCAAAACCCGTTTGCTGTAGTAAAAAGGTGAGTACAGGTGAGGTTTCTTTGTTTATTTACTGAAACTCATCCTCTACTGTCTAAAACTAAAGGACAGTTCTGGTTCAGTGATTAGAAACTATTTAACTCTTCATTTTAGCCGTTTAGCTCAGTTCACTCCCATTCATTGAGGACTCACTCGCGGGCGCCCTCTGCTGTTCTGCGGTCCTGTTTTTGATATAAGGGGGAAACAGGAAGAGGCCAGACTCCTCATTAACCTGCTCTGGTTAATCCCATTAAGTTAGTGGTTTAGCTAAACCTGTGTTAGACTGAGACTAAACTGCTGCTAAACTAATATCAGAGCCTGATAGTTCAGCTCGGGCTCAACCTTAAACCACAGTACTTATATAGTTACGCTGTTTCCCTCTTACCCACCCGTATTCAGGCACAGCCGTCCTGCGCTCGGTCTGATTGGCGGACTGCTGGAGAGCGAAGGGGCTCTTAGCCAATCATGGCGCAGGAGGCGGGAGTTCCCCCGAATACGGGCGGAAAGAAAAACAGAGTAACGGTAAACTAGCGGACCAGACTGACACCGTAGGAGAGAGGAGAGTCAGGAGAACCGACCACTCTCAGCAGAAGATCATCCAGAGTGATTTTACTGATCTAGGTGGTAAAGGTGGTCAGTCTGTGTGGTCTTTCTCAGTGGAGTGGTCGTCTCTGTTCTCGGAGGTGAGTCAGTTCAGACCTACTGTTTCTGCTCTGCACAAAACCTGATTAACTGCTAGTTTAGTTTCCTTCAGTATCTGGACTGGATCTGACGCCCCTGTAGGATAAACCATGTTTAACAATTTAAAACAATTTAAGGATTAAAATGTCATGTAAAATTTTAATGCTTCATAATAAAAAGCAATGTTTTATGATTAATTTCATATTCCAAATTTTAGTGCACAGTTTCTGTTTATTTGCTGTTTTTACTATATATGAAAAAATGTGATATAACATGTGCCATAACTTTTGCACAGGCCACAGTTTGTGTTTTTATCCCACTATGTTAAACTCAGTAGTGTGTCTCTGTAGAGGACGTGTTTCACTTATTTACACTCAGAAAATCAACAACAATATGGAATTTGAATTTAGGCGCACAAACTTTCTCACATGACTGTAGTTTACTGGATAAAATTGATGAAATTCTTTAAATGTGGTCACTACAAATAATTAGACCCTATTAAATGTTGATTAAATGATGAGCTCGGCTGTGACGCTGCTTTGATGTTCATAAAGAGCTTTTAGATATTTAGGACTCCAGGAAGACGCAGATACAGTCAGCAGACACAGCACAGAGCAGGAATAACAGTTCCCCCTTATTCTTATTGATTAATAGATGATATTTGTCCTGCATCCATATGAAATGTATTTCCCTGTCCTGCCACTTACACTCTGATGTTGGATTTTCATTGTTTTCCCAGTAGTCGTTAGACTGTCTTACATCCCCTTTTCTCGTCCCATTGTGTTTTTTTCATTTGTTGTTTTTTAAGGAAATTTTTACATCACGTATAAAAAAAGATTAACTTACTTCCTATTTGAGAAAATAAATAAAATTATACATATTTTAGTTCACAACGTAATAATACATCATTTATTATTGTATAGGTTTGGGTATTTCTCACTATGTGCTGCTTATAGGCTTCAAAACAGTGAGTGAATGGTGTGAACTCAGTCACCAAAAATACTTGATGAAAAAAGGTTATAAAACTCTTCATGGAAAGTCTTCATGGAGAATCTCAAGACAGATCTGTTCAATTCCTGTGAAAATTTGCAGGTGACATTGCTGTGGAAACAGGAGAAAATGACCATAACATGTTCTGCTTGAACCAGCCAGATTACTGGGTCAAAGGCACCCAGTCTCACAAGAGCAAAGAGCAGTGGTTCAAGGTCAACGTGGACATCCTGATGCAGAGAATGAGACACAATCAGACCAGTTAGTGATCCATCACTCATTCTTCTTAAAAACATCACAAGTTTCCATCCACTGTATGATTTTCCTGGTTTTGATCCAGCTAATGTCTTTATCTTCACTGTCTTGTTACATTAATTCCTCACATTTACAGGTTGTTTGCTACAGCGTGCTGGTTAACTCTGCAGCAGATGGTAACAGGCTACTACCATTCTGATCTGGACCGTCTCTAAAACACTAGTTGATTTCAGTAGCGTAATGCAGTCGGGTTGATCAGAATAAGATTCTTAAAGAAAATGAGAGAAACCAGCATTCTCAGGAAACAGGAAGATGAGGCTTCCAACATTTGCCTGCCACGCAGACAGGTACCATGCCCTCCTCAGACTGGCCAGTAAAGTTTTGCAGCTACAGCTATGAGAGCAAAGTAAGGGGGTGTTAAGAGCCAAGGGTGATGTGCTCCCCACATTTCAAAACACGGAAAAGTTTTCCCTGTCTGTGTCCTCTAGAGGGGGCTCACGCTCCCTCTCTGACACAAATCCAGCTGTCTCCCTGCGGTGCTGACGTCATCAGCCTGTGACACCAATGCAGAAAACTACAGGTTCACGTTCGTTGCTCGAGCGGACCAGTGGTGCGCATGCGTAGTTCAGCCTTGGGTTCTGTCAACAGTTTCTCGAGGCAACAGGTTACAATTCAATACAAAACCACCCAGATTCAATGGTGTGGTGGTTTCTGTAGCCAGTGGACATTCAGCTCTCGTTCTACAGGACGAGATTGTATCTCTGTTAAACAAACAAGCGATCAGAGTTGTCACAGAGGAGGAACGCAAGCAGGGCTTTTACTCCTGTTACTTTGTTGTTCCAAAGAAAGAGGCCCATTTTGGATCTCCGTGTGTTAAACAGACATCCACGCAAATATACGTTAGCAATGTTAACACACAAAATGCTTTGTCGATAAATTCGACAGTGCGATTGGTTTGTAACAATAGATCTATCAGACGCCTATTTTCACATAGACATCTACCCCGCACTTTCCAGAGGGCACAGCCTACGAATACCAAACGGTCCCGCTCGGGTTGTCTCTAGCCCTTCTGCAAGTGTATGGAAGCAGCACTGGCTCCATTGAGAAACAACAGTATCGAAATTTTCTCATACATAGACAACTACTTAATTTGCTCCCACTTGCAGGAGCAAGCGATCAGGGATTCCAACACAGTGTTATATCAAATGAGAAATCTGGGATTGAAAATAAGCGGGAAAAAGGGTTGTCGTGAGCCCTCACGGGGCATAGCGTACTTGAGTCTCAACATAAACTCCCTCTCCTATTGAGCCAGCCTTATTTTAAAAATCAAGGCTGTACATTAGGAATGCACCTTTTCTCTTGTACTGTTAGGTGTTTTCCTCTCTCAACAGCAGCTATAACTGCATGTACATGTATGTCTTTCTCAGTGATCTTGGCCCCGCAAACGTCAAAGTTGTGGACATCACTGCAAGATCTGTTAAGGTCCAGTGAGAGAAAGCACCGGGGGAGGTCAGATACATCCTTGTAGCTTCGCCAAGTCAGACAAATGAATTACATCCAAGCCAGAAGATCTGGACCCTGAACGTTTGTACGACATCTCTCTGGTTGCGGAAAAAGATGGTGCACAGAGCCGACCAGCAACTGTGCAGGCGACTACTGGTGAGTCTTTATAGGAAAACAGCGCAAATTTCTCATTTGAGATATTTAAGGGTATTGAGCGATTGATTGTCCACCGTACTTTTACAGTATCCAGAGTTCCCCTCAGTATAGACTGCAACACGAACTTGTGATTTGAACTCATGGTCAGCTCGTCCTCTCAGCTCAGTGCATCAAACCATGACTGTAACAGAAGACACAACGCAAACAAGTAGCTTTAGTAAAGCAGCAACTACATAGCCAAAGAGTTTCACAATAGATTTGGGAAAGAAAATGGTCAATTCATTATTCAGACAAAACCTGCACAGATTAAAACGTAGTGTGCTTTGATGAGTGTGAAATAAACTCACAGACCAGCTAAAAACACTGTTTTACTGAAACTGATTGGTTCACTTTTTTAATGCCTTCAAATTAATACTGACATGATACGGCAAGCTTTTTTATGTATGCGCTAAACTACCTCTTTTCTCAGCAATTAATCAATTAGTTATGTAGATTAATTAAATAAATAATCACTTTAAATCATCATTAGTTTAAAATTAAATTTTTGAGCACAAAATGGCAAATCTTTGCTACTCATGTGACCTTGTAATACATGTTTACGTCTCAGTAAAAGTGCTGTGAATCGCATTAAAACTCAGGTGACTGAGAACAAGGCAGTTGCACGTGATTGGAGGAATTGGTGACATCATAGGGATTGGAATTATGGGAAATGGAGTCCTGGAGCATGCTAGGCAAGGAAGGAGAACCCAGAAGCATGACAAGTATCATTTACTTCCAACGCAAAAACATTTTGTAAGACTATATCACATTAAATAAATCCAATAAAGATTAATCTTGGCACAGCTGATGTAAACACACATTTGTACAAGTTCTGTGTGAAACATTTCCTTTAGAAGTCCATTCCAAAAAGACAGTGAGATCTGATTCACTTTAATCAGACTACAACACTAGAAATTGCTTTGTATTTACCTGCATACAAACCAGGGGGCTTATTTTTCAGCTGAGCATACATATAGTTTTGTGTGTAAACCTCATATATGCACATTCCTAGTGGTGGAGAAGTGTAATAAAACAAAGCATCAAAAAGCCTCGAAATGTTTGCTCTAGTAACTTGATTAATATCAGACCAGTTGTACCACTCTGCAATGACCGCACCTTTGGTCTAAAACTAGGACTGCTGAACATAAGATCTCTCACACCTAAAGCCGTCATTGTTAATGAAATTATTACTGATCACGACTTTGATGCTCTGTGTCTAACAGAGACGTGGATTAGACCTGAAGAGTACTTAGCTTTAAATTAAGCCATCCCGACAGGCTATAGCTATGTACATAGTCCTCCCTTAAATGGTCGGGGTGGAGGCATAGCAACCATTTACACCAATACTTTAGGACTAAACCAGAAAGCAGACCGTAGTTTCTCTTCCTTTGAAATTCAGTTTCTCAATGTTAGCAATCGAGGAACAAATGAGAGGTCATTTTCGCTTATCATAATCTACAGGCCACCGGGGCCTTACTCTGAGTTTTTACAGGAATTTACTGACCTGTTATCTAGTTTAATCACAATCTCCAATAAAGTAATAATTGTTGGAGATTTTAATATCCACATAGACAAACCACAGGATCCGCTAAGTAAGGCATTTTTATCTACTCAAAATATTATGGGGCCTACTCATTACTGTAACCACACTCTGGACTTAATATTGACAGCAGTGTCAGATCACTACTTAATCTCATATGAAATCAGTTTTAGTCGTAATATATGTTCATCCACGTGCTATAGTGTGAAACGTACTATAACATCGTCTACACCCAATAGCTTTATTGAAAACCTTCCAGGTCTATGGTGATCTTTTGCGTCTATTGTCATGTAACGTGATTATATCTACAGGCATAGCAAGTACTGCAAGGGCGCAAGTGCCCTTCCAATTTTTGGGCAGGGTAGGCCTAAGGGTGGTTGTTTTACAGTACCACCAAACATCTGCTCTAGCAAACTAACATAGTGGAAAAATTAATTGTTGGGATGTCAGTAGTATTGTAAGTGAGTGCACAGTGGGGAAAGCGTCCCACGTCTTTACTGTCAGTGTCATGTCGAGTGAAACGTGTAATTTCCTTTACCAGGTTCAAACCGGGGTGGGATATGTCCCATCTTTTGCACTGGTGGAAATTTCCAATGCATGTCAGCACAGTCAGAGTCGTTTGGAAGTACCCTACTAGAAAGTAAAGTCAACAAACAAAGTGTTCGGTAATAATCATCTAACAATGCTGGAAATGGTGATGAAGTCAGTAATGGCTTAGCTGTAGAACATGCATAACAATTTTAGCACCTAGGGTGAGTGCAGAGTAATGTATCCAATCAATCCATTTATTTGTATCTCTAAATCCAGTCTCTACTGCTATCACTTCATCAGAGTCTCTAAAGGAAAGAGTCTTGATTTCTGGAACAACTTTAGCTGAAATAGTGGTGTTTGGCTTAAGCACTACAATTTTAAATCTACCTATTGGGTCTCTGCCTGAGACATCCGCTCCTAGGCCGAATATCCCATTCGTCAATGCAGTAGCATTGTTAATAGTGAGATATAGTGGATTACAGTTCTGCAAACATGGGTGAGTGCTACGACCTTGAATTAAGGTAAGACTATTGTGGAATTATTTCCACTTGGGTGTAGACTGTCTGTAAGTGTAACCGTTAACAACTGTATTCCACCATACTTCATCCCATCGCCTACAGACCCAAGAAGGGTCATGCTGATATGTAGAACTGACGCACATGTATTTATCTGCAGTTATCAGTTGTTGGGCATAAGCAGCATCTGAGCAAGAAACTACTGAACAAAAGTCAAAATTAAAGGTAGTTGTGCTGCCCTCAGTAATTGTCAAAGTTAACTCTGTGCCATTGATAATGGGTGTGATGGCTAGCAATGAAACTAGAATCTGCAACATGTTTATGGTTATGTATGTGCTAATGGGTGTATGTGTGTGCATGTGTGTAAGGATTCTGGCAAACAGGGGGAGCTTTTACCCTTCTTGTAGTATATTGGTGCTCGGAGTGCGGGCATGCCCTATCAGCACTCGTCCCACCTCAACTGGGCTCCTGCACACCCTCCTTAGCCTGAATCCTACCTCAGTCTGTGCCTGGCGAGTCTGGTTCTGGTTCTGATGGTGGATCTAAGTCTGCTGGTTCAGAATCGGAGCCGTCACTGTCCTCTCTGACAGGTGGCCTCAGTTCCTTCCGGGCTGCTGCTCTGGTTCGTGATCTTGGGAGTCCACTTGGTCCTTCCCCTGCAGAATCGTCTTGGCTGTCCTGTCCCTCTGGCTGGACTGGTTCTCGGGGTCTGAGTGCTATTGGAGCAGCTGAACAATGATTTAAATGAATCCACACTTTTCTGCCTTCTACTTTGACAGCAGTTGGAGTAGCAAGGACCACCTTGAAAGGCCCCTTACGTCGTGGTTGTTGCCAGCCTTTTTTGAAGGTTTTTATATAGACATAATCGCCTGGAAGCACTTTTTTCAGTTCCTCCTCTCTAATCTCTGATCTACGCCCTCCAGTAGCACCTTTAACGTCATGAAAAATCTCCCTATGAATTTTCATAATCGTGCAATTTGTCTTGCTCGAGCCGGGGACCTCTAGTAGGTGCCCTCAAGTAAGTTACAGGCATTGGCCGTCCAGTATGCATCTCATACGGAGTCAGATGCGTATTACGATTAGTCGTTATTCAAATACTCATTAGTGCCAATGGTAAGGCATTTAGCCAATTAATTTTCTGTCCACTCGCCTCACATAACTTAGCAATTTTGGCCTTAAGAACACCATTTTGGTGTTCAACTATACCCTGTGATTGTGGATGATAAACACATCCAAGTCTGTGCCTGATGCGTAATGCCTGTGTGATTGTTGCAATAACTTTATTGACAAAGTGTTGGCCATTATCAGAACTAATCTTATCAGATATGCCAAACCTAGGAATGACTTCTCTTAGCAGAAATCTACCTGCTGAACCTGAATCTTCCTTAGTAGTTGGCTGTGCCGCCACCCAATGAGAAAAAACGTCTACTATCATTAAAACATAGCAGTATTTTTGGACTGGTTTAATCAGGTTTACAAAATCCATTGCTATATGTCTAAAAGGACCATCTGGTACCGGAATGTGTCCCAAAGGGGCAGTAAATGACTTCCTATAACACTGCAACTCTTTTAAGCTAGTTAAATCAGCAGTGTACTGAGGCTCCTGAAGATCTGATAAGCTAAGATCTCAACCTAATCGTGGATGGTCACCCATCTGACCCTCTATTGGACATTGGAGAACTGCTGATGCAGCTTCCTTAGCCTGCTGGTCAACAAAATTGTTACATCTAGTTATTAATGAATCATCTGACTTATGTCCTTCACATTTGACTATAGCGAGTTTCTCAGGAAGTTGAATCAGGAAGTTGAATGAAGAGTTCTAACAACTCTGCTATCGTCTCCCCATGAGACATTTTAGTTCCGTCGGCTCTTACGAAGCGTCTTTGCGCCCAGATGGAGCCGTACATGACGCACACGCCGTAAGCGTAGGCGGAGTCAGAAAAAACTGTCAGACGCTTGTTTTTCGCTAGTTGACATGCAGTCGTTAATGCTAGGGACACTAGCCCTGAACACTGTTTCAAAGTCATCAGTGTCTGGCCTATACTTAGCTACAGCAAAGCCTGCTAAATTTCCCTCTGGTCCTCGAAAGCAAGAACCATCTACAAACAAAATTAAATCATTATCTATCAATGGCTCAGTATACAAATCTTGCCTAGGTCTTAAGAAATTTGCAGTCAATAACTCACAATCATGTGGCTCACCATCCACAGGTGTAGCTAACCTCTCTGCCGGGTTCACTTTGGAACATTTCCGTATTGTCAACTCAGGAGCTGAAAGAATGATGTCATATCCTGTCCTCCTAGCATTAGTTAACACAAAAGAATTAGATGTTAACAAAGTATGTAGGGCATGATTTGTAAAGTACTCAACCTTATGTCCCATTGTAATAGATGTTGCTTTTTCATAAGCAAATGCTGCTGTTGCTAGTCCTTGATAACAAGGTGGCATTCCCTGTTCAATTTTATCAAGTTGGGTGCTAAAGTAAGCTATTGGTTGACTTTGGCCATCATGCTCTTGTGCTAAGACAGCATTAGCATTACTTCTCTGGCACAAAATTGTAACTTATCTCTACTGACCTTATGTCCCTTTTCAGCTAAAGCTGTCAGGACTGTTATAGAGTCCTTTTCACATTGTTCTCTGGTAGGGCTACAAATCAATAAATCATCTACATATTGTAGGATTGTACTCTCCACCTGAATATCACTTAAATCTGCTGCCACCACTCCGTTAAAAACTGACGGGCTCTCCGAATACCCTTGTGGCAGTCTCGTGTACATATATTGTTTACCTCCATATGTGAAAGCAAACAAATATCTAGACTGTTCGTGCAATGGAATGCTGAAGAAGACTGAACACAAATCAACAGCTGTATAGTACATTGTACCTGCTGGAATATTAGAAAGCAAGGTGTATGGATCTGGCACAATAGGTGTTTCAGCATCAACCACAGCATTAATTGCACGCAAATCATGCACCAAACGCCATTTGTCTGAGTTTCGTTTTTTAACTGGAAAAATTGGAGTATTGCATGGGCTCTCAGTTTCAACTAAAACTCTTGCCTCCACTAGTCCCTCAATTGTTGGTTTAATCCCTTCATATGCAGCTGCACTAAGAGGATATTGTCTTTGATAGGGAAGTCTTACATGTGATTTCAGCTTGATTTGAACTTCTCCTGCAGACCTAACTAGACCCACATCTGTGTGATGCTTGGTCCATAGTTCATCAGGAACTTGTTTCAATATCTCTTCTTGTTCTTCAGTGAGAACATAATGAGAGGCTGGTTGAAGTCTGTCCACCAAAACCTTTTCTGCCACCATTCTATCCACTGACTTCATTGCAATCCGGTAGTAGGCACCATCTGCTGAGCGATGGATATACTTATTGTCAGTCTTTATCCAGTTCACTTCCTTGCTGGCTTTCATCATTGGTCCAAGGTCTTTAGGTTGACAATTTTTGAAACCATTAAAGAAACATGTGGAACAGCATCTTCTACTTTATACCACTGTACGACATCAGGGTCTAATTCAGCATATACAGCTACTCCTTGTGGACCTATAATTAAATCTCCTGTGATCACAAGAAAAATTCTTCCTTCCATACAGTCTCTCCAGGAGTCATATTCTCCATGAGCACTCTTTGGGTCATACAGGAGTGTACAGTGTAAATCATCAACCACTTCTGTCATTTCCGGTCGAACAGCTTGTATCCATGTCTTCCATAACATGTAGTTGTTGAACAGGTTAGGCTCCATCAATTTCAGCCAATAAACTGATGGTAGATGTATTGGGGGTTCTTGTTCAACTGTAGTTAAAAACATTTGCCATACGAGTGCTGAAAAATCTACAAGCACTCCATCAGGAATACATTTAATATCAGCATTCAGCTTACACAATATATCTCTTCCCAATAAATTTACTGGACAGGAATCTGAATATAGTAGGGGCATTACTACTCTTTATTAATCAATGGCCAGTTCTAATGGTTCTGTAAATTTTAATGTTTGCATCTTCCCAGAGAAACCTTGTGTCCTAATCTTTTTATTAGACAAGGGGAGGTGTGCCCCATGTGGGCCAATCACAGAATGTGTGGCTCCTGTATCCACCAGAAAAGGTAAAGTTTGTTGGCCATTGATTGACACCTGTAATTTGGGTTCCCCCCCGAATTTGTGGAGGCCACCAAATGCAGATATTCCCCCCTAGGTTCTCTGGGCACCGTCAATACCATTCTTGGTTAGATGTTTCTCCATTGGTGCAGTTACGACTCACATGTCCTGGTTGTCCACACGTCCAACAATATATTGGAGGTTGTGGGTATTGTGGGTACTGTTGGTCTCCTTGCATGTTTGGCATCTGTTGATTTCCTATTTGTGGTGGGATGCCCTTTGGGGGCATACTCATTGGTCTCCCTGGACCTCCTCTTCCTCTGTTTCTTCCTCTTCCTCTTCCTCTATTTCCTGGTCCTCCATTTACATAAACATTAATTGGAGGCATCCCTGTAGTGACTGGCACAGGCTGTGTGCTTGGCATAATCTGTGGATTAATAGCTTGACGTGGTTGAATCATCTGATTAGGTTGAATTGCTGGATTTGGCTGAGTTACAACTGCTGCTTGTGTGATCACATGTTCTTGGGATATAGACATCACTTGGTCTGGTTGTTTTGGTGTTGGCACTCCTCCTTGTGGTGTTATGACTGCAGCTTGATTAGCTGTGTCTTCTTTCTTTTTATCCTTCTTCTTTAATTCATTTAGTTGTGCTTGCTGTAGGTGTGTTGCCAACTTTTCATTGCTTTCTTTCTCTTGTTCTTTCTTCTTCCTGTATCTTTCCACATGATGAATCACATGGTCTTTGAATACTTTCCACTCCATATTGTGCAAGCCTACAACTTCATCCAGAGCATTCTGCACTTCCTGTGGCAGACTTCTCTTAAGCATCATTTGAAAACATCTTTGATTGGTTTCAGTCTGGTTCCAGGATGAACCTGTTTCTTCTAGTCACTTTTTTCTGGAAACTGCTGATGAAATCATTGACGCATGCTCCTGGTTTCAGCTCCATTGTTTCCAGTTGGCTGGGATCCATTACTGATGGATACTCTTTTCTTATTGCATCCAACACACTGTTTCTGTATGGGTCAAAAGACTTAACATCATCATCTTGAGTAGTGGCTAATGCTGCCATACGAGCCAATCCAAGAATAGCTTCCATCTTCACCTTTCCTACTCCTATCGTTTGGGATAATATGGCTTTAATGTCCCCTATTGCCAATCGTTATCCAGCTGTGCATTCTTCAAAAGCTGTAATCCATTTCTGTCCTCCATCATTTATACTTGGCAGCTGTTCAACCAATCCTTTTAAGTCTGCAAACGACCAGGGCACATAGGTGCGCTTGTACCCTTTGTACAGTAGGGGGAGTTGATTTCTTGGTCTGAGGTCATACCTGTGGATCTTCCTCATCATCACTAAATCTCCATCTAAGCTCAGACGCTCTGCCTCTTCCTACTCCGGGTTCTCTTTCAGTGTAATTCTCTTCCTGATTTTTTGCCATTTTTTATTTACTCTGCCATTTCTTTAAACCTTTTTTTCTCGTGTTCCTTTTGTCTCCCTTCTTCCTTTCTTTGTTGCTTTTGTTGTTCTTCAAACTTCTTCTTTTGTTCGTCATACTTTTCTTGAAGCTCTTGACGTTCTCTTGTCATTACCTCGTCATACTGCTTGTGTTGCTCTCGGTGTTCCTTTGCTGCTTCTCTCAGTGCCTCCAGCCTTTGCTTCTCCTCCAGTGTGGACTTCATTAATGAATCCATTTCCTCTCTTATAGCTTGTTGTCTTCGTCTTGCTTCTTCACTTGGTTCAATGACAATTTTTTCGTGTATCTGTTGGAGGACTGGTTCACCACACATAATGTTTCTTGGCATTGCTTGTGGTTCATATGACAGAAAACGTTCAGTTTGTGGATTGGGCATTGAAACTGCTGCATTTCCAGAATTAGGGGTGCTAAATTTTCCTGGCACTGGTCCCATGGGAGATTCAAAAGTTTGGGGCCTTATCTCAACACTATGACGCAGCCATTCATCACTAATCACTGATGCAGGCTCTGACATAGCTGGTGATGTCACTAAATCTTCACAACTGTGTAAATCTATTAATTCTCTCTCTTGGGCTTCTGTTCCCCCTCTCTCTTGTTCTGCTGGCTCAGTTCTGAACCTTAATGATCCTTTCATTTGCAGCTCCGCTTCTTTCCATTCCTCCGTTTCAATCACTGGGAAGTGACGAGCAACTTTTCTACGTCTTGGCATGGTGCGAGGTGCTGGTGCATATGGAGGAGGTCTTTCTTTATTTGTCTTTGACTGTGGGCCTCTATTTTCTCCATTCTCCTTCGCTTGTGTATTATTTGGCTCTTTTTCTTTTAACTGCACCGCTCCCTCTCTAAATGTTTGCAGGATTGCTAATCTTCGCTGCTTCTTAATGAGCTGAGCCTGTGTTCTTCTATGCTTTTTTCCAGTAGTCATTAATTTAATTTGGTCCTCAACTAATTGAGCATGTGTCTTGTGTGTGCCTTATTTTACCATGTCTCATAAGTCTGTATCAAATGACCCTCTAAGAGGCCATTTCCTCAAAGCGTGTTAACTTGTTCCACTTCTTCATGCACTGTTTTAACTCTTTTTTGGATGCAATGCCTTTTGAGAGCATTAAGCTAAAAGGTGTAATTTGTCCTGGTTGCTCGAGTTTAGCTAATTTGTTACCCATTTTGATCTTACTTTACGAATTAATGCCCTAAACCTTCTTATAAATCAATGCTGTCTGTGTTTGAAGCTCACTGTGTGAGGGCGGAGACTCCTGTGTTCCACACGGGAGGGGCTGTTAGCAAGCACATAATTCCCCCTCCTCCCTCTACTTCTCTCCCTCACTGCTGGAGCACACTTCTCTCCTGTTAAAAACAAAATCTATTACCATTTTGTATTTTGTTATAACCTTTTCAGTATTATATCTTATTACAAACTTCAAAATAATTTAAACAGTTAAGCTTTCATCAATCATGCCCCCACACTTCCCTTTTTCTCTTTTAATTCAGTGGAAGAACATGAAAATAATCTCCCTTGACCAACTCATTCTGTAAATTTCTAATGACATGTTGGACTCGTACAAGAGCCATACTCCTACTGTTCTGTGTGCTGTGTACCACTACTGCTTCCAGATCTGGGTTTGGCTGTCATATCGGGTCATATCAGGGGTCAGCTTGCCCTTACAACAAAGTACCCTGGCTTCTAGATGCTTCTGAACTTCAGGGACTCTCCAATGCAAAATCCCCTAACCTACACACAGCAAGGCCTGTCCTTAGTGAGAGGATTAATACACTTTTGTTAGTCAACTTTTCAGTATATGATTAAGGATTTCTTATTGATTATAATAGTAATACATTCGGTACAATTCCACAGTACCATCATTAGTAAACATAGTATCAGTTTCCACTGCTACGCCGATGAGGACTGTGTAAAAGACATTAAAGACTGGAGGTCAAGTAACTTCCTCTTACTAAACTCGGACAAAACAGAAGTTCTTCTTCTTGGTCTAAAAGCTGTTAGGGATAATCTGCCTACGTTTCCTCTTAATCTCAATAGTTTCTCAATTGCACCAGGCACATCTGTAAACAGCCTTGGTGTCACGATCGATCCCAGTCTGGCCTTCGATGAGCACATTACCAATATTACCAGAATAGCTTTCCTCCACCTGCGTAACATCGCTAAATTAAGAAATGCACTGTCGCTACAGGACGCAGAAACGTTAGTTCACGCCTTTATCACGTCCAGGTTAGATTACTGTAACGCTCTGCTTTCTGGTTGTTCCAGCCAAAACATTAACAAGCTTCAGTTAGTCCAGAATGCTGCAGCCAGAGTTCTTAGCAAAACCAGGACATTTGACCACATTAGCCCAATTTTGTGTACCTTACACTGGTTGCCAGTTAAATTTCGCATTGAGAACAAAACTCTTCTGCTGATGTATAAAGCTCTGAATGGCCTTGCTCCTCAGTACCTCAGTGACCTTATTTCCTATTATCAACCGACACGCCCACTTAGATCACAAGGTGCTGCTCATTATTAGTACCCAGAATAAATAAAATTACATCAGGGGGAAGAGCCTTTTCATACAAAGCCCCCCAGTTTTGGAATAGCCCACCAGTCTGTGTTCGGGACTCCGACACAGCCTCCATCTTTAAGTCTAGGCTAAAAACTTAGCTATTTAGTCGAGCCTTTGGTTAATTAGTTTTCCTGTTAGAAAAAGGCGCAGATCTGTCCGATGGTAATCTGGGAATGTTGGTGCTGAACTAACTATCTGTCCCCCTTACCTTTCCCTGAGCTGAGCGGCTGCCCGTCCTAAGAGGGTCTGATGTGAACACCACTCAATCACAACCCAGGGGGATCTGATGCGGCTGCCGCACTGCACAGTGGTGTTAAACTGTATCCACTTATACTGTTTTGTGTCTGTCCTCTTATCCGGTGTCGACCAGAGGAGGATGGGTTCCCCTTTTGAGTCTGGTTCCTCTCAAGGTTTCTTCCTCCTGTTGAGGGAGTTTTTCCTTGCCACTGTCGCCAAGGCTTGCTCACTGGGGGACCCGGATTCTCTGTAAAGCTGCTTTGTGACAACATCTGTTGTAAAAGGCGCTATATAAATAAATTTGACTTGACTTGACTACTGTACACCAAGATGAGTGATTAAACTTAAAGCACAGTCTGAAGGGGGCTAAAACTGTAAGCTAGCATTTAAGACTCTTGTAGAACTGTGATCAAAAAAGGTACTTCATGTAATAAAGCAGACAAAACTGTCTTATTAAATATAAATTTTAATCTATGTCATTTATATACTATCTGTATACATCTGTGCATGGTTTATGTACAATGAACACATATATACATGATTTAAGAAAACAAATTGAGGATGTGTTGGTTGATTTTTATAAAACGGCTCTGTTGCACAATTTAATGTGACGAATGAATGTGAGTCAGACTTAACGGTTTGCCTTTTGTTCTGATTTTTTGACCCTGTAATGGGGAAGGTGAGTATTTTTAGTCTTCTTTTCTGACTCGTTATTTCCCCCGACCAAGTTTCAGTTCAAGCTCTAACTTCAAACTTTTTTATTTATTTTTTTATCATACAATAACATGACTTACAACAACCAACATCCAGGTTTGTGCTTACACGTTAAATAAATCATAATCAACATATAATTCCAAAGTCCTTTTTGCCCTTTTTGCTTGTTTTGTGCCATATGCCTTAAGCTCCTGGAGGAAGTGTGAAGTTTGGCTTATAATCAGACCATCTCTTCTTATGTAAATAATATCTACCCATAATAATTAAGTATTGTACAATAAATACTTTACCATCTAATCTGTCCATAGAAAAATAAATAATAGCATCAGAAACATCCAGTGCGATACAGTGTCCAGTCTTTCTTCTTACAAAGTTTTCCACATCAATCCAAAACACTTCAGAATGAGTACAGTGGTGAAACAGATGGATAATTGTTTCCTTTTCCGAAGCACAAGAGATAGAAATATTCAGTGATAATTCTAAATCTCTCTCAAACACTTTTAACAGGGTAGATGTTGTGTCAAATTTTAAATGTCACGTCTTTATTTTATTATTCATACAATAATTTTCCATGTTTTATTCCAGTTGATGTTCCCAAAAACAAAAGACCAATATAGTTGTTTATAAATTCATTCATTAGATATTACTTTCCTAAAATACCTGTTTGTACATTTATATTTAAGGATATCAGTGTCCCAAATAAAAAGACCATCCCTATGGCATCCATATCACTATTTGCTGAACGTTTAAGAAGCTGTAACATTTGTTGTGGTACCGCTGTTGAGCACGGACCTCCCGCCAATCCTAACACGGGAAGCGTGATCCTACTAGCCAATCAAAGCGCAAGGGTTTTTTTTCCCAGAAAACGGGTGGGAAAAACTGTAGCACATAATCAACTCAGCAACGAAAGCCTTTTTTTCTATTGGTCCATTTACGCAAGCTGTCTTTACAGCTCTGTGTTCTTCAGTGGAAGAAGCGACTTTTCTCAACAAACGGATCGTCAGAGTGACTCTTGTGATCGGCTAAGGCGACGATGGGGGTGTCTACGCTAATCTGCGCTGTTTTACTGTGTGGAGTGTTTGTTTCCACTCTCGGAGGTGAGTCGTCCGTTTTTTCGGCGGACTGTCTGTCTTACTGCACATCATTACTGTAGTTTACAGTAACCTGCGTTTTTAATGTTACTTCAGCTTTACATCACGTCTGCTGTTCAGTTTAGTGTGCTGTCCAGCTTAATATTACTACTGACCTTCTGATAAATGTCCTACCTATTGGTTTATTGATGGTAACAGTTTCTGATTCAGTGTTTTAGGTTATCGGAATATCATAATGATTCTCTTAATGACGGGAACAGTTTCTGATTCAGTGTTTTAGGCTGTCGGAATATCATCATTACTCTCTTAATGACGGGAACAGTTTCTGATTCAGTGTTTTAGGCTATTAGAATATCATCATTACTCTCTCAATGACGGGAACAGTTTCTGATTCAGTGTTTTATCATTAGAATATCATCATTACTCTCTCAATGACGGGAACAGTTTCTGATTCAGTGTTTTATCATTATTAGAATATCATAATTACTCTCTCAATGACGGGAACAGTTTCTGATTCAGTGTTTTATCATTATTAGAATATCATAATTACTCTCTCAATGACGGGAACAGTTTCTGATTCAGTGTTTTATCATTATTAGAATATCATAATTACTCTCTCAATGACGGGAACAGTTTCTGATTCAGTGTTTTATCATTATTAGAATATCATAATTACTCTCTCAATGACGGGAACAGTTTCTGATCCAGTGTTTTATCATTATTAGAATATCATAATTACTCTCTCAATGACGGGAACAGTTTCTGATTCAGTGTTTTAGGCTATTAGAATATCATCATTACTCTCTTAATGACGGGAACAGTTTCTGATTCAGTGTTTTAGGCTATTAGAATATCATCATTACTCTCTTAATGACGGGAACAGTTTCTGATTCAGTGTTTTAGGCTATTAGAATATCATAATTACTCTCTCAATGACGGGAACAGTTTCTGATTCAGTGTTTTAGACTATCAGAATATCATAATTACTCTCTCAATGACGGTAACAGTTTCTGATTCAGTGTTTTAGACTATCAGAATATCATAATTACTCTCTCAATGACGGTAACAGTTTCTGATTCAGTGTTTTAGGCTATCAGAATATCCTACCCATACATTTCAAAGCTGGTATACATTTTTGATTGGGTGATTTAGGCTGTCATAATATCCTATCTACAGCGTTATGCGCAGCACTATGTAGAGCCCCAAAGCGCCCGGGAGGACATTTTGACAAAGTAGCACAATTCGTCAGGCACCACAGGAGGCCATTTGAGAACAGGGAAGTCCTTACAGCCTCGTCAGCTTTGCTTTCGGTTTACATGCTTACAATACAGATTCTGTTGTATTTAGGCTGTTTTGTAACAGTGTAGAGCTGTGCATTCTTTATGTACTGTATGTTTGTGTAGCCAAAAAACAGAAAGTTGAAAGCCGCCCAAGAAAAGTTCTTGTTGGTTTTTTTTTCTGTGCAACAGTACATTACACAACATTAAACCAAGTACTTTTTCGTGTTCAAAACCAGCCTTAAAAATACATTGAGAAAGGAAGTGCTTGTTGTTGAGAAGTTCTCTTTTTTCATATTTCATTTGTAACTACAGAAGTGTTTACCTTTTATTTATGAAGTTTTATAAACACAGCCATTTTTCAAATTAAACCTCAATATGTTTTATTTCAGTTACTTAAACTTTATAGTATTTTTTACATCATTGCAGAAATCCCAGTTTTAAATACATGCTTTCACATTAGCACTAGGACTCCACTGATATATCGGTTGTCTGATAATATTGGCCGATATTAAGATTTTACAGATTTATTGGTTTCAGAAAAAATTGTGTTATATAAGAAAACTACATGCAGGAATGTGATGCACTTTTGAGCAAAAACAGTACTTACTTTTGGGTGCTAAGTAGTGCCAAGAACAAACACAGAGCCCTCACTGGTGGTTCTTAATGGACTCTGCCTGCTACAGAATGTTCTTTTGATTTAAGTGCTATTACAGTGTCTGTTAGAGCTGGGCGTTTCATTACAATTTATTTTCAGTTAAATCATTTATTTTCAATAAAATCATTATTGTGCTGCATTCTAGTTTGCAGTGATGCTCCCATTTTTTGAGCAATACGTGCTGCATGCCATGCGTGAGAATGAGAATGGTTTATATAGTTCTATTTAACACAACCTATTATATTCCTAGAACTTATAAATCTTTGATCTGAAAGACCTGGTTTGGTTAGCTTACCTTGATTGAAACTGAAGTTGGAGTCTTAATTCATGGCTAACTTGAATGGTCCGTTCCACCTTAAGTGGTGCAGCAGTTCCACTCAGATATCTGAGGAGAATTTGAATAAAAAGCTAGCTTTAGTTTTCTAGTTTGAATTGTTGATTAGCTAAGATGTTTGATGAACGAGCTTTAGCTGGAAGAAACGACGTGAATTCACAATGATCTCCTCTTTGGGAACACGTTGGTTTCCCAGAGCAGTACACTTATGATGGGCGATGAGTGAAGGACTGAACACTGACAGTATACCAGTGTTGCATCCAGTTCTGTTCCCCCTCAAATTCACACTCCCTTTCATAAATCAGGTCTTCGGGAGCATTCACTGAACTGAAATAGCAAGCAGCACTGGAACTACAGAAAGTGAGAAAGTTCAAGAAGGACTTCACGGCTGAAAAGTTGACACAGTCAGTAACAAATAAGCTGTGTAATCGCTTTATGTAGTTCTAAGTTGCAGCCCTGGATCCCTTCAACAAGCACAGCTGTCTTTTAGGGGGAAAAGATATTTTTTGGAATTACCAATTAGTAAATGAATGAATGAATGTATAGATATATGTTAAAGTTATGTTAACATGCTTCTCTAATTCTGCGTGGAACGTGTATTGTATTGTCGGGACCAAGGGCTGTCTCCTTCAGCCCCAGGCCTCCAACATAATATTATGAATAAAAAGAAATCTTTTAATACCGGCTAAACACTCACACTGGTAACTGTTCTAAGTCTAATTTCTCAAAAGATGCCAAAAAGGAAAGAGTCTTCAGACGCTGAGTTTGTGGAAGAGGGAAAAAGGCTTCTTCATTATTTCAGCATCAGGCGGCTCAGAGAGACCCAACTGCACAAATACAGTGTTCCAAACAACAGTTTATACCATTTATCTGAGGTAGTTTGATATCCCCCCACCTTACTGCTCAAAGCTCAAACTTTGATATTAGCTCATTCTCTAATAGGTGCATCTCTTCATCCATCAGTCCATGAGCTCACTCCTAAAAACTGGTCTCAACTAGTTTTTACCAGTCGGCTCTACCTTTCAAGGTCAACTTGCCCCTTTCTTCACTGGGTCAGTAGGTACACACAGGCCTCTCTGTGAACCCAGCTGCTTTCCAGTGTCTAGAATCTCCTATGGAGACAGACTAAGGCCCCTTTGTGAGAGAATTAATATTCTCTGTTAGCCAATACTACCTATTTTGTTATTGATTACAATATCTGATCTATTTGATTACTGATTAAGGGAATATTTATTCAAAATCTCTGTTGGTATCGTGATGCAAACATGACAATAAAATGAACATGACAATCTATTTTTTTTTGTGAAAAGTTCAATAAGTGCATGTTGTTTCTGAAGTAAATGAGTAATTGTGTTAAATAATCGTGATCTCAATATTGACCAGAATAATGGTGATTATGATTTTTGCCATAATCGAGCAACCCTATTGTACATTTTGACCCAAAGAGGTTTCTGTTAAACAATCTAAAATATTAATGTATTACATTTAATGACTTTCTGCTGTTCAACTGAGTTGATAAAAATAGTTAAGGACTAAAATCATTAAAGACTCTTTAGATATCAGCCAATAAAATCAGCATTTTTAGGTCCTTAAAATTGGTATCGGTGACAAAACGGGCGTACATATCGGTTCTAATTGGTACGGAGTTTCTGAAAATATGTCAAGAATGGTTAATGGTTTTATGAGTGAAGCCCATGCTGAGTAGCTGTGATCTTTTTCTCTTCTTTTCTTCCTCCAGATCAACACTCTCTGTACTACATTTACACCGCGCTCTCCAAAGATGTCGCTCTACCAGGGATCTATGAGTTCACAGCACTGGGTCTGCTCAATGATCGGGAGATCGACTACTACAACAGTAAGGACCAGGTTAAGGTTCCTAAGCAGGACTGGATGAAGGAGAAGCTGCAAACAGATTACTGGGAAAAAGGCACCCAGTCTCGCAAGAGCAAAGAGCAGTGGTTCAAGGTCAACGTGGACATCCTGATGCAGCGAATGAGACACACAAATAATAGCGGTTAGTGATCTGTCAGGTTTTTTCCATCCACTGTGGTTCCTCATATGTTGTGCCAGCAAATGTATTTGTTTTGTTTGTTCTCATTGTTTTTCCATCAGACCTTCATGTTCTTCAGTGGAGACATGGCTGTGAGATCAATGAAGCAGATGGAAATGTCAGATTTCTGAAAGGCATTGATGAGTACAGCTACGATGGGTCAGAGTTCCTCTCTTTTGATGATGAGAACATGCGGTGGATCGCTCCAGTTCCAGAAGCTGAGCCAACCAAAAGGAAATGGGATGATGTGCCCATCCTGAACCAGTACACCAAGGGTTACCTGGAGAAAGAATGTGTGGACTGGCTCACCAAATTCATGGAGTACGGAAAAGAATCACTGAGAAAACACTGTGAGTTCCCGAACATTTTGCTGAGTCTTTTTTTTTTTATTTGAGCTAATTACTAGGTAATTAATTACCTAATTGAATGTTAACTTTCATGTAGTGTGTTGAACTACCCAGTGATGAATCCCCACAGTGCCACTCGTATTTGTGGTGGAGTCCACAGGAACACAGAAAAGTAGATTCCTGTCTCTTTGATGACAGACACTTATGCTAGCCAATTAATGGCACCCTGTAAAGGGGACCAGTCACTTTGTGAAATAGTCTTGATTAGGGATAAAACACTTATTCGACGTTATCAATAATGTCACAATAATAAACAGTCAGCGGATGTTTCTCATGTCAGTATTTTATTTGTATTTTCAAAACGATACCCAACCCTGACTGAGTTAATGACTTAAACTAAAGAGCGCAGCAATGCAGGTATAGCGCCATGCCTATCGGAGCAGAAAGAAAAAGAAAAAGAACAATTATTGGCTGAAACTTATACTGCTAATGTTAGTCACTCAAATTTTGTAAGCCATATTGGTTTCTATTAATTAGAAGTGTTTAACATCTATCTCAAAAAAGGTCACAGTTTAAAACACAGTTTCTGGTGATACTCAACATTTAGGTTAGCGTTAGGTTTAGGCTTTGTAAGTGTAGTGTAGCCCAAAAAAATATTGCAGCTTTCAGCAACTCGCCCTGTTACAGCATCACATTCATTAGCTAGCCAACTACAGGCAGCTACATCAGCTCAAAATACAACTCATTTTATAAACATGCTTTTCACACATAGTACATCCAGTAAACTACTTATTTATTAGTATATCGCTTAATTTTTATCTATGCTTATTGTTTACTATATTTCAAAATTATGGACCGGCTTAAACAAAGCAGTACATGTTTTTCTGTTGGGGTAATTTGTTTGCTTGTAAACAGAACCTCAGTTTGTTAGAACATTGCCAAATATTTTATTGTTACAGCTCTTCGCATTTCTAGGCCTTGGTTAAAGTGATTAATCAAATCTTAGTCAACTCATTCATGTGAATAACTAAATGTTAAAATATTCATTTTTTTCCAACTCATGTTGATCAAATGTCCGGCCCTCTAAACAAACATAAAAAAAGATTTTTTTTAGGCATATTTTGAAAATTGAACAGTTTTATTCCAAAGCCTGCAGTACAGTATTCCTACATCTCCCAGAATTCCTTTACACCGTTTGAGGCCAAGGATAGGTTTGCTCTGTATAGACCACTGTAGCTGTTCGTCATTCTGTAGTATTAAGAAATATAAGCCCCATTTCTCTTCCAGAATGAATAGGGCTTTTGAAAAATCGCCTCTGTCGCCCCCTGTGTTAAATAAAAATGTTCAGAACCCGATACGTTTTGTCCTGTGAACATTCTTCTCCTGAATATCACTGGATCCTCCGAATTACGAGGTCGTAAAAGAGCTATAATACTAATATTGCTACATGGGAGCTAAAGCTACTGCGCATCAATTTGATGTCACTAAGATACACGAAACTAAGGCGGGCTGTGGCGGAGCTCTGACGAGCTGTACTATCTTATTGAAATGTTCTACTGTAGTGCATAATTACAGTTATACATAATAAATAGTAAATAAAGAACATGGTGCCAACTACAAAATTACGACATGCCTACAGTGGTCTATAGACATGGACACACCCCTAATCACCTGCACAGGTCTACTGGAGAAACAGTCACATGCCTCTGCAAGACTGTGGTAAAAGGGTAAAAATTGGTTGACTATCAATAACCTGGACTTTAACAAAAAGACTGTTAAATGTACTGAGAAACATTTCCAGATGTTCAACACTGCAGTTTATCAAGGCTCTTGCATTTCACAGCCCCTATCACTTTTAAAAACAGCTAAACCTGACTGTTCCCTTTTAAACCACTTGGATAGAATTCAGCAGTTGGTGCACTTTTCCAAATGCGTGCAGGTGTTTTAAGCAGTTCTCTGAGTGGTAGTTGGAAAGGATATTTTGATTGGCTACAAGAGGAAGCAGGTGTCGGCACTCATACTTTCACATTGTTAGCTGCAGCAAGTGAGAACTGATTCCAGATTATTTTTTGATTAAAAAAACTGTTGAACTTAAAAAATGTGCATTGCTTTTGTTTTCTCTGTAGCTCCACCGACTGTTCATGTGTTTGCGAAGAAATCTGTAACTGACTCGACCAAGCTGACCCTGACCTGCCTGGCCACGGGCTTCTACCCCAAAGACGTGGTGGTGAGTGTGAGGAAGTTCCGCACTTCACTTCCTGAACACCTACTAACATCTTCAGGAGTCAGACCCAATGATGATGGAACCTACCAGCTGAGGAAGAGTGTGGAGATCCAGGAGGATGAAAAAGCATCTTACGACTGTTATGTGACTCACAGCTCCCTCGACACACCAGTAATTGCAGAATGGGGTAATTATATCTCTGTTTTACATGGTTGTTATCACCTGTTCCAGTTCAGGGGTGGTATTACAGAAACTTCCTGACTCCTGAAATCTTATCTGTTTAGTTACTTTGACAAGTTAGGACTGATTTTAGGCCAGTAGCTTCCACAGAATAACAGTTCATAAGGAAACCATATTATAGAACCGTCTTAACTAGAATTTCCTAAAAATTTCCTAAATGTTGTCCTAACTTCAGCACAACTTCTGAGATTGATGTTTTTATAATGTTATAGCGCTTTCAAAACATCCCAGACACTGCAGGTACTTCTCCTTTGTTCCTTCTCGTTACCTGTATGTTTTAATCTGGATGAAAACAAATAAACATAGTACAGCAACGATGGAGAAAAATGAGGAGAATGCGTGGCTGTTTATTAGGAGAAATGGCAGCTGAAGCCTTGGTAAATGGAAATGGCGCTGTCACAATATTCATAACTTTTTTAGACTTTTAGTTTATCTCACTTTTTTTTTTTAGTAACAGTGATAGCTGGCAGACATAAGACATCACAATTGTTTATCGACCTCAATTGGGTAGTTTAGGTTTCCCAAACTTGAGATAAAGTACTTTAAGATAAGATACAGTCCGAAATCCAAGATTTGTTTCTGTAATGTGTATTTGTGAAAAACCTTGATCTTGTTAGATCTTAACTTAGGACCACAGACAGGAAGTTTCTGTAACATGGCCTCTTTTCATACTTTATATAAACGCTAACCTTGCTTAACAGCAGCAGAATGGTAGATTCATTGCTTAAGTTGTTTTTTTTTGTTTTTTTTGGAAGATGGAAGCTGCAAGGACTGTACGACAGGGATCATTGTGGGTTTCGTTGTAGGATTTCTGGTTGCAGGAATTTTGGCAGGCGTGGTCGTTTTCCTTATAAAGAGATGTAAGTGGAGTTTCATAATTACAAATGCTCTTACTGTATTTTATGTGAGCTGTTTGAAGGTAAAAAAGGTATGTCTTACAATAGACAACATGTAAAGTATGCACAATAATGTTTATGTAGTTAGTATTGCAGCTGGTAAGTTTTTGAGAATTGGGGGCATCTTACACTATATTTCCAAAAGTATTCACTAACCCACTACTCACCACTAACCCACTTTTCTCACTACTAAATACTCCACAGTCAACTGTCAGTGGTATTATAACAAAGTGGAAGCGATTGGGAATGACAGCAACTCAGCCACGAAGTGGTCGGCCACGTAAAATGACAAAGCGGGGTCAGCGGATGCTGAGGCGCATAGTGCACAGAGGTCACCAACTTTCTGCAGAGTCAATCGCTACAGACCTCCAAACTTCATGTGGCCTTCAGATCAGCTCAAGAACAGCATAGAGAGCTTCATGGAATGGGTTTCCATGACTGAGCAGCTGCATCCAAGCCTTACATCACCAAGCGCAATGCAAAGCGTCGAATGCAGTGGTGTAAAGCGCCACCACTGGACTCTAGAGCAGTGGAGACGTGTTCTCTGGAGTGACCAATCACGCTTCTCCGTCTGGCAATCTGATGGACGAGTCTGGGTTTGGCGGTTGCCAGGAGACGGTACTTGTCTGACTGCATTTTGCCAAGTGTAAAGTTTGGTGGAGGGGGGATTATGGTGGGGGGTTGTTTTTCAGGAGTTGGGCTCGGCCCCTTAGTTCCAGTGAAAGGAACTCTTAATGCTTCAGCACCAAGAGATTTTGGACAATTTCATGCTCCCAACTTTGTGGGAACAGTTCGGGGACGGCCCCTTCCTGTTCCAACATGACTGCGCACCAGTGCACAAAGCAAGGTCCATAAAGACATGGATGAGCGAGTTTGGTGTGGAAGAACTTGACTGGCCTGCACAGAGTCCTGACCTCAACCCGACAGAACACCTTTGGGATGGATTAGAGCGGAGACTACGAGCCAGGCCTTCTCGTCCAACATCAGTGTCTGACCTCACAGATGCGCTTCTGGAAGAATGGTCAAAAATTCCCATAAACACTCCTAAACCTTGTGGAAAGCCTTCCCAGAAGAGTTGTGGGCCGACATCATATTAAACCCTATGGATTAAGAATGGGATGGTCACTCAAGTTCATATGTGTGTGAAGGCAGACGAGCACATACTTTTGGCAATATAGTGTATATGATGAATAAAAAGACAGTTATCACATTAACTGTGTTTTATTTAAAAATGTAAAGTGCCCTGTTCAACATCCAGTTAAACACAACATAAAAGCAATGTATTTATTTACACAGCTAACAAACGGTGAAGTTGTCTAAAACCAAATATAACATAGCTTTTGTTTTCAGTTACGGTTCACAGTGTAGGTGAACATAAATATAACATAAAAGCCTTTGCTTTCATTTACACATTTCACAACCAGCAAAATGTTGTCCTAACAGGGTAGTTGAACGTTGCATTATAGCCATAGTTTTCATGTATACAGTTCACAACCAGAGGCAGAACATTTCAGCCTCCTATCTTTCATTTTATAACCCCCCTTGCAGACGTGCTGATTCTATAAGCCATATCTGAAAACCAGAGCTGGTCCTGGGGCTGTATTACAAAAACATCATAGTTTTTTGTCTTAAACCATCTGACAGGTCACGATGAGATTTTTCACAAACTCACATTACGGAAGCAAATCTTAATTTAGGAATCTTATCTCACAGCAGGTTATGGAAAGACAGCTAACAGCTATTAGTCAGACAGCTGACGTCACTAATGTAAAAAAAAGGTCAAACAGAACTAAAGTGTGATAAACTGTAAGTGGTGAATATGGTGAGAGCGCCCCCTGCTGTTTATCAGAGCGTCGCCGCTCCCCAGTTTCAGTCTCCATTTCCCAAACGCTTTAGCCGAGCGCGCTAACGTTACTCCTCCTAATAAACAGACCGACGTTCAGCTCCGTCTCCTCATTATTCACCACCATCACTGTAATATTTCATCATCAACATTAACACACGAAGGTGATCAGAGGGGCGGTGGAGATCGAGTCTGCAGCGTCTGAGATCTTTAAAACGCGTTAGAAAAGAAAATCCTCTCACAGTGAAAGCAGCGTTTTACAGTAGGAATAAATGGAGCTCATTATGCTGGTAGTGAACTATGCTGCTGACTCAGCTGCCTAAAAACCATAGAAACGGACCGTAAACAGAAGTGAGGACCCTGTTGGGGTTCATCCTAAAGTTAGGACAGGATTTAGGAGAGTTTGCTCCATCATTTGGTGTAAAATAGGCAGACAGAATGAGAGGCTGCAAAGGGTGAGTTTTATTATGTGGATGTGCATATGAACACGTTTATGTGTGCGAGATGGTTGTTTTTTCTGCACTGCAGTTTGTAGCGTTGTTGTCTGTTGCCGTTCATCAAACATACTCCATTAATGTAGGAACCTGGATGTGCATGTACATTCACCCGTCTGAACAGCTACAAAGTATCAGGGCGACGCCCCACATTATTGCTGTAGGGAAAGAACGTCTAGACACTCTACACGTTTCCTTGATTACGATATAGCACTGCCACTCAGCGTAAGGCCACAGTTACAGTTACAAAGGACAGAAATCCACCAAGTGCAGCATTTATGATAAAGTAGTGTTTTTTTTTTTTTTTGTCAGAGTTACGTCGAGAGCTGAATGCAACATGAAATTTGGCAGCCGCCTCATGATTCTCTACGCAGGACAAACCCTGGACGTGTAGGCTTAAAAACGACACTCCTCAGCTCTCTACATAAAGACTGATATCTGTTAAAGTGAAAATAGAAGTGAGCACACTCTCCAGAAGGTAGATGCATGTTTACGGAGAAAATGGGATTTTCTGACAACTAGCGAAAAGCAGATGTACTGCAGAATTTATGGGAAATGAGACGGTTTCTGACGTATGGCTTCCTAAAGTTCTGAGGACTGTGTGCTATGCGCCTGCTTGTTTTTATCGCTAAGAAGAAGCAGCCAAAAGTTAACGTGCCGTTGGACGTGACATCACTGGGGCTGAGAGTGCATGTCTGCAGCCAGACTTTATTGGAAAATGCAGTAAATATTCCGTTCCCTTCTGATTGAATAGGCCTGCGAGTCCCATGGCTGTACGCCCCTGAGTAGCTACCACACTGTCAGAATGATGTTGATTCCACATTATATCTCTTTAATGGACACACGAAGAAAAACTCTTCTGCAACTACTGAGGTCCAGACCTCGGTGCCCTCATAGGTAGTTACAACCATGATGGCAATTCAGTACAAGTGTCAATGTACTTGTGCACTTCAATGCATACAAATATTTTGTTCCTTTTAAAGACATTACATTATGATATTGTTTTATACTACAGACTCCGCCCACAAAAACAAAACAAAACACAGCAAGTGCCTCAGCACTGCAGTACTATAGTATTTAAATATGCCATTTTACAAAAAATGTTCACACTACACAATCACATCATCGTACTGCCTTAATAAAACTATTTCATGTTTTGTTTTTTCCAGCAATTTTAACCCTACAAAGTTTAGTGAATGAGGCTCAAAGTCAGTACGTTCTTAATCTTCTCTGTTTTTCCAGGTAATGGGGCAGTGACGACTAACGGAACAGCAAATCACCCCACTGAAGAAGTGCCTCTGCAATAAAATGGTAAATTATAATTACATCCACAGTAATTTTATTAATATAGAAATGAGCTGTAAGTTAGATTGTGCAGGTATCATGGTTTACATGCTGATCATTACATGCTGTTCATTGTTTTAAAGTTCATGAAGAACCTAAGAAATGTTTAGTCCTGGTTTACTGGAAACAGATTAATTCTAATCTTTCAGCCAGTTTGTGCCAGATGTGTTTAGCATTTCAAAATTTTGGTGTCTGACTGAAACGATCGTCCAACATTATAAAACATAATGCAGTACTTAAGGCTTTCTTTTGAAAATGTAAGTGTAGTTTAGTGTCCTTATTCTTCTTCTCTGTCTTTTCCAGGTAATGGACACGTACACGTGATTGTCATGAATGGAGCTCCTGCTACTGCTTAATCTGCTGTTTCAACACCTCAGACCAGCAAGTTCAACGAGTCAATCAAAAGATTTCAGCATTTTACTGTACATTTCAGATATCAAGGCCTTTAGCACTTGAGACGCAATACTCAGCATACATTTCAGAACTTTTCTGCTGACCACAGTGTAAATGATGTTTGAGTATATTAAACAGAACCACCAGTAAATGTGTTAAGAGCGACTGTAGACAAACAAGATAATCCTTTAATAGTCCCACAAGGGGAAATCCTCAACATACCGTAACATATGTGTGTCACAGTAGCAGGTCAGGAAAGTTGAAATGGTAGAGACCTGTGATGCAATCATTTCAATTCAGCTTCTTAGTCAGTCAAAATACCATAGAGAACCATGTTTTCATGGAGATCAGCTGTATATTTCATACGTTTTGGCACTTCTGGATAAGGTGTATCCAGCCAAGGCATTTCAGTGCTTTTAATGATTGTTTTTGTGTTTGGGTTTCTCTTTTAGCTTTAAATCAGTAGATACTCAATAAGCCTGACTCATAAACTGCAGTACTGAACTGTGAAGTCCTAAACAGCTTCACAGTTTTACATCATGGTGCCTAACTGCATCATGCATACTTACATCTTTAATTTTATCCTGTCCTGCATTTCCAGCTGTAATGTTATAAAGAACACTGCACCCAAGATGGAATGATTAAGTCTTATGTATATATTATGTTTCTTTAAGCTTTTATAGTAAGGTCAGAAGCTGCACTCAGGAAAGTTAACATTGAGCTTAACTAACATTGATTCTTCTTCGAGAGTAAAACTTTTCCAAATAAAATAATGTTCATATCGTTTGAAAGAATATAAATTTTAATTGCTGATTCATCTTCATTGCTTTTTATGCCTGAGTGTAAATCTTTGGTTTTCAAAACCTCATCGTTCAGTGATTCCATACAGACATTCCTTTAATATGTGATATCTGTACATTTCATCAACTATCATTTACTTACATTTATGAACATTTGGTATACTAGACCACTTTTAAAGTGCCTTCCTACAGATTCACTGTAAAAACCTGTAAAATTCTGTTTCCTCACTGGACCATCTGTTCTGCAGTGACAGTGCAGGTGATGACGCCTGGTTTTTTGACTGGATTTGAAATGTGTAGCGTTCATCGTATGAACTATTTCTTTAATGTGTGTTTTCATAAGTGAGTGTTTATCGATGCACTGTAGTCACATGTGAGGCAGAGGGTTTGCAAAAACTGGCTGGATTTAGAGTTTTTATATGGGAGGTTAAATATTGCAGTGCAGGAGTTTTTCTGTATTGCACTTTTGAAAGTACTTTATGGCTTGTGGCACTTATTTTTATATTTCCAAATAAAGCTTTTATTTCAACTGTCTCTGATTAAATAAGATCTAGGATGATAAACGGGGTTCTACAGAGACTGGGTTCCTCATGTTTACACCATTCTAAGTGTAGTTCTTAGGGATCAGATGAGTTTGTGTATTTGTGCACTCTGATCAGTATATCAGCAGCATTGTGTACATTTGGTGGGCAGCACCTGCACCATTGTCTCTCAGTACAAAACAAGAAAAAGCTGCTGATACTTTAGGATGTGCATATTGATGCATCACATGAATATGCATGTTAATCAGGTGTATCTTCATAATTTAACTGTTTGAAGTCCTAAAATCCACTACATCAACGTCAGTCTGAACAGCTACAGCTGATACACCACTGAGTGAATGATCCTCAATCCTAGTTCTGGGGTGTCCAGGAAATCCAGGCTTTTCCTGCTCTAACTTCCTTAATTTGAATTCCAGATTAGATCATTAACACAGCTACACAGAACCAGAACTCTACTAGAGGTTCATTCAGAAGATCAGAATAAACATCCTTGATCCTGGTACTTGCCACTCATCTGCCACATGCACTGAAACAAGGGATGAACTTTGCTGTTGGCTTTGTAATAAACACCCATCTGCTCTATTCAGTGTAGCTCTTCAGTGGCTCCATCTCTGGAACCTCAGAGCCAAACGCAGATACTTTTCAGTGCTGAAGACGTAATGTTTTGGAAAATCAGCCATGAGCACACTGAGCTATAAACCATTAACACGTTCCTGTGCTTACATTTCTAAAGTTCATCAGCAATGACTGCGTTTATCCTCAGTCATTAGAAACCAAAACAAAAATACAGACACAGAGCAGCAGCACCTTTGCTGGACCAACACCTTGTGCCACCCACAGATACTCAGATACTACCTGATGTTGTGTTTCAGTGATGGTGGTGGAAGTGTTGTGTGACACATTGGTAAAAAACCTCCCATAGCTGTTTAATTTGGTTGAGATCTGGTGACTATGAAGGCCTTAAAATATGATTTACATCATTTTTATACTCATCAAACCACTCAGTTACCCCTCATGCCCTTTGGATGGGGGCTAAAAGATTTACTTTCCCAATGTGGATGTTGGTCTTCTACATAGAAAACTCTTCATATGATCATCACAGCTTATGGACCTTTAGTTGACGCTGATTTTCTTTACAAATATGATTAAACTCCTGAGAAATTGTACATCAAAGTGCAGAAACTAGAATCTACAACTTTCAAAATACTGATCAATTAGCACACAACCTTCCTGAGTGCAAAAGAACCTTTTGCATGATTAAAAGGTTCTTCACATGGTGAAATAGTTCTTAAGATTGATGGAGAATGTGTTGTAGATGGTTCTATATAGCACTTTTTTTTTTTTAATGGTCCTATATAGCACCAAAAAGGTTTTAACATCAAATCCCTTTTTGGTATTATGTAGAACCATATACAACACATTCTCCATCAATCTGAAGAACCATTTCACTATGCAGAGAACCCTTTATTCATGCAAAGGGTTCTTTGAGTGTTTATGGTTCTATATAGAACCATTTTTCACTAAGGAACAGCACTGAAACGTCGGTACACTCTTATTTCAGAATGTGAAGGCTTGTTTTTATTCTTAGTATTGCTGCACATAGAACCAAAAACGCTTTACTGCCACCTAGTGGCTAATATCAGTACATCTCCTTTTTTTATTCAGAAAAGCAAATAAAATGAGCTATGTAGCAAGAACTTCTAGTCCAGTTAAAAACTTAACAGATATGTGATGTGGAGATGCTCTGTAATTCAAATGGGGTTCTACAGAGACTGGGTTCCTCATGTTTACACCATTCTAAATGTAGTTCTTATGGATCAGATGAGTTTGTGTATTTGTGCACTCTGATCAGTATGTCAGCAGCATTGTGTACATTTGGTGGGCAGCACCTGCACCACTGTCTCTCAGTACAAAACAAGAAAAAGCTGCTGATACTTTAGGATGTGCATATTGATGCATCACATGAATATGCATGTTAATCAGGTGTATCTTCATAATTTATGTTCATAATCGAACATATATGTATATATGTTCTTTAAATACAGTATGTTTGCTGTACAACAGACATGATGATGCAGTTGCACTTTTTTAGTTTAGCTGTGGTTGAGAATTTAATCTAAGTTTAAATCTGAAGTTATGAGGGCTCTTAAACTGCACTGCTGTCTGTGTAAGCTGCAGTTTAAAGTGCACCTGCATTTTAAACCAATTGCTGTCATTTAAAAATCATACTTCTGCCACCAGTTAGACTGTTTGCCACCTACTGGTTGTTTGGGTTCCGTTAAGGTGGCAGGACGGACAGCTGTGTGTATTCCTGCGAGTTTGGTCAAACTAGTCTAAACGGTCGGCAACCAGTATTTGGTGTCTTCACTGCATTTGGTGTTGCTTGAGCCACTGAACAGCAGGCTGCCACTAGGTATTTCACTGTCCAGTACAGTACTGTCTCTCCTTTAATAGAGGACAGGTTTATGTGCCAGTTGTTAATGTTGAGACCAGAGATGTGTGGCTTCCTCCTCGCACTGTGAAGCCTATTTTGTGTGTTGCAGAAGGTTGATTACTGGATCAGGTACGGAAGGGTAAGGGTTTGCTTCAGCAGTATAGTGGAGTTTTTAGTCAGAGTAAGGGTGACTTGGGGTGTACAGACCTAATACACCATAAGATCCCTTGATGATAGCCCCGTTCGTCAGTATTACTGCTGCTGTCCACCCTCACAGTATGAAGAGGTCAAAGCACACATTCAAGAGCTACTAGAAAAACAAGTTGTGTGGGTGCGCTGTAGTCCCTATTCCTCATAAATCATTATGGTGCAGAGGAAAGATGGCACCATATGATTGTGTGTAGATTAGACAGTTAAAAGCAAAGACAAGGAAGTGGGTATAGACAAGTTCCTATGGCAGAGGAGGACAAGCAAAAGACAGCTTTTCTTTATTTGAGTTCAGTCAGATGCCATTTGGCCAATATAATTCACCCAGCGCTTTCCAGCGACTCATGGAACATATTTTTGGAGATGAACACTTCCAGTCTGTTACTGTATCTGGATTATATTGTGATCTTTTCTCCCTCCTTTCAGTCTCACTTACAGAATCTTGAGATCTTGAGAAGATTGCAGCAACATAATTTGAAATTAAAATGAGAGAAATACAATTTCTTTCAGCCTGAAGTTCGCTATCTGGGATGTGCGATCTCTGCTTTGGGGTGGCCCAAAGCTGAGATCACTGACAAAATTACTGCTATTTCAGAATGGATGCGCCCTACTACGACCAAAGAGCTTCGATCCTTTCTTGGTTTTTCATCTTACTATTGCCGATTTTTTTGGTGGCTACTGTTCAAGAGGGCAAATCAAGACCAGGGGTGAGTTCACTGGATGGCCATTGGAATGGAGACTGCGAAAGGGCATTTAAAACCCTGATGACAATTTGGTTACTGCACCAGTGCTTTACTTTACTAAGTCATATGGGGCTTAGTGCAGTACTTTCTCAAGAACAGGAAGGGAAAACGCAACCAGTTTCATATGCAAGTAGAGGGCTTCATCCAACGGAAAGGAACATGTTGAATTACAGCTCCATGAAGTTAGAACTTCTAGGATTGAAATGGGCAGTCACTAAAAAATGTTCAGAGAGTCCTTATTGGGGGCCAAGTTTATTGTTTTTACTGACAAAAAGAGTTATTTAGAGACTGCAAAGTTGGGAGCAGTTGAACAGCGATGGCCTCCCAACTGGCCCATTTTAATTTTTAAATTGAAATACTGCCCTGGAAATAAGAAACAGTGATGCTTTGTCATGACAGCCTGCCTAGCCAGTGCCCACCAAGATTGTCGAAGTCGCCCCTGGGTTTCCTGTTCCACCTCCTTGTTTGAGTTTGTCTAGTGGTCCAGAGAACAAGGAGTTGTGGCAATTGCTGCAGCCAGAGACATTACAGTCAGAAGTGCTAACTGCTCTTCATGACAATCGTGGTCATCGGGTTGTGAACGAACAACATATTTTTGGTGCGGCAGAGATGTTATTGGCCCCAGATGAAAAGAGATACTGAACAGTGGTGTCAGAAGTGCTTTCGCTGTGTGACCGCCAAAGCTGTGCTCCCCAAGGTGTGGACCTTTGCTGGTAGTGTGTTGGCTTCAAGGCCCTTGGAAATTCTAGCCATTGACTTCACTGTACTTGAATGAGCAAGTGATGGTTGAGAGAATGTTCTTGTGTTTACAGCTGTCTTCTCTAAGTTCACACTGACATACCCTACCTCGGATCAAAAGGCAAGCACTGTGGTACGTATTTTGACCGAGAAGTGGTTTTATGTTCATGGGATCCCCAAGGGCTCCATTCAGATCCAGGCCGCTGTTTTGTAGGGGAGATGTTGACGGCACTGTGTAAGGTGTATGGGATTGAGAAGGGTCAGACCACTCATATCACCCAGAAGGCAACGGGCAATGTGAAAGGTTTAATTTCACCATGCATGATCTCTTGCGAACACTGCCAGCAGATGAAAAGCAAAGATGGCCCCAGTTTTTACTGCAGCTAATCTTTGCCTACTATGCAACAGTGCATCAATCAACAGGCCACTCCCCATATGTGTATTACTGAAGTCAACACAGCTTGGGAGTCAAGGCCCTGAACAAAACCTTCACAGGACAGAACTGAGGGTGGTTCTGAAGCAGGCTGCTTTTCTTCCTTTTAACAATCTGAGAAAGGATTGTAAGTCTCTAGAAATAGGTGACAAGTCACACCAAGATTGCAGTAGTGAGGAGGAAGAGGACACCTGGTCTGGTCAGTGGGTGGTGAGACAGGAGGTTATATTTGAACCTATAGTGGTTCAAATAGTTGGTTCCCTCACCGCAATTGCTATCGACACCTCCAAGTCGATCGACATGAAAGATAATCTTCCTCGTTTAGTGGCTCCCCAGCAGGAGGTGGGGGGGCTACAGCTCATCCTGCATTAAATGTGGTGCAGTGTTATTTTAGGCTGGTAACAGGTCTGCGTTTTGTCTCCAGGACTGTGACCTTTCAAAGTGGGGGTGGATGTAGCCGGCAGGGCTGAAATGCATTGTTTTAGGGGACTTGTATTTTGACAACTGAATCTCCGTTGCGGCCTTCCTAGGATGCTTAAAGTCTCGCGTGACTGGAGTAAAGTAACGTTTGGTCTCGGGCAGGGCAGCACACAACAGTGGGCTGGGAGTAAGCCATTTTAAAGCTTCTTTATTTAAGTTATGGAGTAGAAGTTATCTTGCTTTGTGAAGGAGTGGAGACAGCAGTAAGGACGCTCTAACTATTGGCGAAGTAGGAGCTGTGTGTGTAGCATCCTCACATTGCACAGGTGTGCTGTCTTCATTGTAATGAGGTGAGGGGGGGGCTAATAGCATAGATGCTCTCAAGAAGCATACCTGCTTTACATTAATAGCATACTAGTGATGATAGTTTATTGCTAGTAATGAGTGGTTATTTTCCAAGTTCTAACTCAAATATTAAATTATGTTTTTATTTTTAGAGTGAACTTGGATGCTCTCGGAGCCAGTGGTGTGTGTTTGTATGCTATTGTGCAGGTAAAAGTGCCTAGTGACAATAATAATAATAATAATAATAATAATAATAAAAGTTCAACCTATATAGCGCCTTTCTCAAAAACAAGGTCGCTTTACATAGGCGAAAAAAAGGAAAAAACATATATGAGGAAGGAGAAGAGTGAAAGTGCAGAGAAAAGAGGTGGGTTTAAAGCTGAGCTTTAAAGGAGGAAAGTGAGGGACAGTCATGGAGAGATTGTGGTAATGAGTTCCATAGTTTGGGGGCCATGACGCTGAAAGATCTGCCTCCCACAGGAACCAGCCTACATTTTGGGACAGCTAGACAATCTGAGTCAGAGGAGCTGAGTGTTCGGGCGGGGCAGTAAGGGTGCAGGAGCTCGGCTAAGTAAGCTGGTCCTGGACCATGTAGAGATTTGTAAGTTAGCGAGAAGACTTTAAACTGGATACGAAGCAGGACGGGTAACGAGTGTAACAAATTGGGGTGATGTGAGCTGATTTTTCAGAGTGAGAGGATTCTAGCTGCTGAGTTTTGTAAATAGTGAAGAGGGTGGATAGTTTTGTAAGGAACACCAATGAGAAGGGAGTTGCAGTCGTCTAAGCGTGATGATGAAAGCATGGACCAGAGATTCAGTGTCTTTCATGGAGAGCAGGAGGCGAAGGTGAGCAATATTGTGGAGATGGAAAAAAGCTGTTTTGACCAAAGTCTTGATATAAGGCTCAAAAGAAAGGACGGGATCAAAATGTACACCTAAGTTACGGACAACAGCTGAAGGTGTAACGGTCACCCCATCCAAATTAAGTGTGAAATTAGTAGAATTTGCAGTAACAGACTTAGGACCAGTGAGCAGAATTTCAGTTTTGTCAGTGTTTAGTTTTAGAAAGTTACTCTGCATCCATTGTTTGAGCTCTGGAATACCAGATATTAGGGCAGGGAATGACAGGTTAGTGATGGTGTTGGTGCAGATGTAGATTTATATATCATCAGCATAACAATGAAAATGAAGACCATGACTGCGGATGATCTGACTGAAGGGTCAAATATAGATGAAGAATAGAGGGCCAAGAGGGCCAAGGACAGAACCCTGGGGGACACCCTGTGCAACAGCACTAATAGCAGAGTTATGCTTACCAAGAGCAACAAAGTGGAGTCTATTATTGAGATAGGATCTGAACCAGATGAGGGTAGCGTCTGTAATGCCAATAGCTGAAACAGTATGATGAGTATGTCATGATTAAAGGTGTCAAATGCAGCGGGTGAATCTAAGAGGAGCAGAAAATTGATAGCACTGGAATCAGAAGACAGCAGGAGATCATCTAGAACCTGTAAAAGTGCTGTCTCAGTGTTATGCACTGTACGAAAGCCTGACTGGAAGTTTTCAAAAAGATCATTATTTATTAAAAAAGACTGCAATTGAGATGCTACAACACTTTCTAACAGTTTGGCTACAAAGGGCAAATTAGAAATCGGGCAATAGAGTTCCAGAGCGGCTGTATCAGACCAGGTTTCTTAAGAATAGGAGTGATAGCAGAAGTTTTAAGGGCAGTAGTGTTCCAGAGTGGCTGTATCAGACCAGGTTTCTTAAGAATAGGAGTGATAGCAGAAGTTTTAAGGGCAGTAGGGACCTAAAGCAAGAGATGAATTGATGAAATGACAGATGGGGTCAGAGATAACAGAGACACTTGTTCAGAAGTGTAGTGGGAGTGGTACTCTAGACCTTTTATGGTTAATATCTGGTTAAAGCTCATTGAAATACATGCCCCTTCATGTGGAGAGCATTTGAGTGCTGTGGGATAAAGGGAGGTCAGGCACTGAATACCACTAGTGCTGTCATTCGACAGGTACAAGTTTATTGAGTATATTATGTTTTAATTTTGTGGTCAGTCAGGACTGCTAAAGAGCTAACTGTATGTCAAGTCAAGGCTTTATTGTCATTTCAGCTCTGTATAAGTACACAGTGAAACAAAACAACACCCCTCCAGAACACAAGTGCAGAACAATACAAGAAACACAGTGCAGACAGTACAGTACAGTAAATAAATACGAAAGACTTACAGTAAATACAGAACAGAACACAGGCAGCACACGGTACTGAGAGTATGTGGAGCTGTGCAGAGGAGGATGGAACACACTATGACATATTAGCATATATGAGCAATGCGGTCACTGAGGTAGCAGCCAGAACGGCAACATACAGTATACAGTATTTGGTTGATACGGTAATTCTAGCAGCTGACACTGTTAAAGTGAAGTAAAATGTGCAAAAATGCAAATGAATGTTTATTTGTATTACAGACTGACCACTGGTGATGGTCACTGTTTTTCCTCCTTAGTTTTTTCCTCACTAGTGTTCCCTCCTTAGTGGGTTCCCCTTTAGTGTTCCCTCCTGATTTGCTTTTCTTTAGTTTTTTTAGATTGATTAGTGATTGATTAGTGAGACTATAGGTGCCCCAGTCATTTGCGTCTTCTTAATTAAGGGGTGCTCCTGAAAAGACGCACATTAGTGCTTAAGGCTGTTTTAAACTAACAGAATCCTGTCTAAATCATTTGGCTTCTTATTCTACTAATTTTGTTGGTGAGTCACAATTTAGAGAGTGTATTTTTTGTATTTTGGTTGCTCATCTACTTGATTATTTTTGTTGGTAGTGTATTTATATATGCTGTTGGTTTGTTTTCTTTTGCATGTTGTATTTTTGGTTAATAGTGGGTTGGGGTCTTACCTATAGCATCAGAGCCCGTTTTGTATTAAGCCACAGGTTCAGCTGAATAGTCGTCTGTCCTTGGGCCAGATTTGTAGTTTTTTCTGATTTATTGATCTATTTGTAAATAAAGTTGTCCAGTGCATCAGCCTCATGCTGTATAGTGTGTGCCTGTGTGCAGATACATTTATCTTAGGACATACAGACTCATGGTTAACAGTGGACATGATGGAGTAAAGGAGGGAGGGAAGAAAAAAAGGGAAGAAATTGACTATATAGGACGGTGCCTCAAGGTAAGATATTAACAATGGCCATATTTGCCAGAACTTATACATTTTCTGATTTAAGTTGTAGGTCAGTTGCTCTAATGGAAGCACTTTTGTAACTTGGGACAACCAAAGATCAACAGATGGAACCTGAGGAGTTGACCATAAAAGTAAAGGACGTCAGCTCTGTTCTCAGTTTACCTGCATCTTCTGTGGGTCTTATGGAGAAGTGTGAGTTTTGCTGTGGTAAAGTATCTCTCCAGGGTAGAATCTGGGGACGTAGGGGCTACAGCCAACTGAGATTAAGGCTTACAATCTGTTAGTCAAAGGATTGGTGTTAATGTAGCTATTTTGTAGGCTGAGGGGTCATGGCTAAAAAAAAAAGGACTATTATTACTTTTGGATGGGCAGATCCCATCCACCCCGGCCCATCTGTAGACACGCACTCGCTACGGGGATTCCTACCCTTATGCGCACGGGCTGCAGCTTCGTGTTAATCCCATTAAGTTAGTGGTTTAGCTAAACCTGTGTTAGACTGAGACTAAACTGCTGCTAAGCTAATATCAGAGCCATAGTCCTGATAGTTCAGCTCGGGCTCAACCTACTACTTACCTAGTACTTATATAGTTACGCCGTTTCCCTCTTACCCACCCGTATTCAGGCACAGCTGTCCTGCGCTCGGTCTGATTGGCAGACTGCTGGAGAGTGAAGGGGCTCTTAGCCAATCATGGCGCAGGAGTTCTCCCGAATACGGGCGGGGAAAAAAAAACAGTAGGCGTAAACTAGCGGACCAGACTGACACGTAGGAGAGAGGAGAGTCAGACTCTTCTCAGCAGAAGATCATCCAGAGTGATTTTACTGATCTAGGTGGTAAAGGTGGTGATGGGGGCTCCGGCAGTCTGCGTGGTCTTCCTCAGTGGAGTGGTCGTCTCTGTTCTCGGAGGTGAGTTATTTACTGTTTCTGCTACTCAGACATTCAGAATTCCTGATGAACTACTTTAGTTGACCTCCCCCCCCCCGCCCCCCCTCATATCTGGACTGGAGTTAAAGCATCTGCTAGATAAACTGTGTTAAACCTAACTGGGTCCCTCACAGACCTGGACATATGAGAAAGAAGACATTTGGGAACAGAGAAGAGCTGCTGAGAAACAGTCCGCTGCTGAAGACCTTCATGTGTTTTACACCTTTTTCCCACTTTGGGCTGTTTTATTATTATTATGCATTTTTGTTTTTCATGTGATCATCATCCATTAATTTACTCTTTTCACATGTATGACATGGATTTCTACACGTTATCTCCTGTAATCAGTAAGGAAACACCATTTATAAACTGGTGTGGCTGATTCAGATTTCTTTTCAGACAGACTGGCTGATGACCAATATTTAAAAACAGTGTTTTCTCTTAACCCTCGGACCCTAAGAAACAGTAGGTCACTTCTGGCCTTCATAACTTCAGAGAGATTTAAGACACAAAGATGATCCACATATCAGGACATTCAGCAGACCCGCCCTAAATAGCAAGCATATTCAGCACCAGCAGTAAATCGGCTCGGAAAATCCCCTAAAATCCTGATGTTCTTGCTCTGCTGTTTGGATCCAGCTCCAAAATCACCCAAACCCACTCACTACTATTATATCTCTGCTTTTAGCCTTCATATTATAAACAAAGGGCTTTCAGTTTACATTGATTTTGAGTAATAAAAATCTCATTAAATATGCAGCTCAATTTGTAATTAAAAATAAAGCCTGTATTTCTGTGTATCAGAGTATTTTCAAGATCGCTATAATTAAAAAAATACACAGTTTTGCAGGCGCCAAGTAAATTTTTGATCAGAAACGATCTAAATGTATAAAGATATAAAGTTCTGTTAGCATTTACATGTCAAACAATGGCGTATCTGAGTAGCCCAGGGTCTCCTGAAAATAACATATGGCCTGTGTGACTGTCTCATGTAAATACTTTATAACTGTAATTGTAATTGTCCCAAAATACCAAAAAAATCCCATATTTTTTGGTTTCTAAGGGTTAAATGGGTCAAACTGGCATTTTAAATTTGTAAATCAAAATTATTATTTAAATAACATGAATCAAATAAAGGCCGACTGGCTGTTTACCACAGTGAGTTGAGTGTAATTACACTATGCCATCTGTACAGCTGTAGCTGCAGCGTATAAATACAGCTTGAGTGCACATGTGATCATACTCACGTTATGTCACCAGATCCTGGATACCATATGTAATGTGCTAAAACAGATTGGAAGCAGAGACACCACTGAGTTATGGTCATTATCACTGCTAAAATGCTCATTATCTTCCAAAAATAAGGTTAAGACTGAAAAGCACTGTCGTGTTACACCGGTACAGGTGACACACTGTCCAGCACTAGAACCCATCACTGTTTCTGTTAAGTGACTTTAAAATTTGATCCTGAATAAATTATAAAACTTGTTACTGCTGCTACACTGTATGGTGTCATGTTCCCTTTGTGTAATCTAAAGGGAATAATTCATTATTCAATCATTATAAAGCATCTGAGCTTTGTTTTCTAGCACCTACAGTTGTATGAACCTCTGGTCAAATTCCCTGTTGTTGTTGATTCTCTGAGTGTAACTAAGTGAACACATCCTCTAGAACACACTTCTGCACCATTTAATACACAGATACTGTTTATTTACTGAATTCAACAAAGGTAGAACTATTACATAATGTTGCTTTAAGAAAGACATCACAGAAGAGGAGATAAGCATCACTTTAATGGACACAGCTTGTTGTGGTAGTGTTTTGGTAGGATGTAAGTGAATTATCTACTATGATCAGCATGACTCCATCAGTATGATGTTGATTTTGAGATAATTTGAGACCTAAACATCGAGCTGGACCTTCTTTTGGAGCCTCTGTGTGTGCGACGTTAATACCATGAGTAACATAGACTTAATAAAACAAACATAAAAACTAACCTCTGTTTGTTGGTATTATCATGTATGTAACGCTCATTAACTCTCACATATATTGCTAAAAATATCACTAAAATGGCAAAACAATATTACCCAGCAGTAAAGACGGTTCCCATCACTGTTTTTGTACTGACCACTGAACAAGTGTTTTCATTTGTTGATAGATAGATAGATAGATAGATAGATAGATAGATAGATAGATGGACAGATAGATAGATAGATAGATAGATAGATAGATAGATAGATAGATAGATGGATGGACAGATAGATAGATAGATAGATAGATAGATAGATAGATAGATAGATAAATAGATAGATAGATAAATAGATAGATAGATAGATAGATAGATAGATAGATAGATGGACAGATAGATAGATGGACAGATAGATAGATAGATAGATAGATAGATAGACAGATAGATAGACAGATAGATAAATAGACAGATAGACAGATAGATAGATAGATAGATAGATAGATAGATGGACAGATAGATAGATAGATAGACAGATAGATAAATAGACAGATAGATAGATAGATAGATAGATAGATAGACAGCTAGATAAATAGACAGATAGACAGATAGATAGATAGATAGATAGATAGATAGATAGACGGACAGATAGATAGATAGACAGATAGATAGATAGATAGATAGATAGATAGATAGACAGATAGATAGATAGATAGATAGATAGATAGATAGATAGATGGACAGATAGATAGATAGATAGATAGATGGACAGATAGATAGATAGATAGATAGACGGACAGATAGATAGATGGACAGATATATATATATATATATAATATATATATATATATATATATAGATAGATAGATAGATAAATAGATCTTTATTGTTGTTGTTAAAAACAATGAAAAACCATTTAGCAGCTCTAGAATTGACAGCAATGAACAAAAGGAAATAAAGATAAATAAGGACAAAGACACAAATATAAATACAGTGAGACAGTATATACAAACATAGTAGTGCAGGATTAAATGATGTGTAGTGCAAAACGAAAGATCTCAGTCTTGGTCTAGTCACAGACTTAGTCTAAGCCTTAGGGGGGAGAGGGCGGGGAGGAGGGACTGCATCTGACTGCCTGTGGAAAGAAGCTGGTTTTTAATGTTAGTTTTTGCTCTAATCGATCTGAATCTCTTTCCCGAGGGCAGGGGGTAAAACAGGTTACGTCCAAGGTGAGTAGGGTCCATTGAAATACGCCTTTCTTTTGGAGTCCAGTGTAAATGTCTCTGAGGTTGGGTAAAATAAAAACAGTTTACTTTTTCTTACTTTTCAAGAAAATCAATAATATTATTCCTATTTTAGAAGTTCATAATTTAATGATATATATTTTTATACAACCCAATTTCCAAAAAAGGTTGTGCAGAAACACAAAAAAACAGTAAACAAAAACAGAATGCAATGATGATGATATGATATAAACCCTATATTTAAATGACAACATATCAAATGTTAAAACTCAGAATCTTTTTGTTTTTTGAAAAATATTTGCCTATTTTGAATTTGATGCCAACAACATGTTCCAAAAAAGTTGTGACGGGGGCCTGTTTACCACTGTGTTTCATCACCTCTTCTTGTAACAACACTCTGTAAGTGTTTGGGAACTGAGGAGACACTGCTGTAGTTTAGAAAGTGAAATGTCTTCCATTCTTGTTTCATATATGATTTAAGCTACTCTTCAGTTTGGGGTCTCCTTTGTCATATTTTTCATTTCATAATGTGCCAGATGTTATCAGTGGGTGACAGGTCTGGACTGCAGGCAGGTCAGTTTAGCACCTGGGCTCTTAATACGGAGCAATGCTGTTGTAATACATGCAGAATGTGGTTTTACATTGTCTTGCTAAAATAATCAAGGCCTTCCCTGAAAAAGACGTCATCTGGATGGCAGCATATGTTGCCAAAAGATGTATATATCATTCAGCATTAATGGTTCCTGTTTATATTTGATTTCTTCTTTGCGATTTTGGTTTGCACGTTATTGTGTTTTGTTTTTATTTACATTTTGCACAGCGTCCCAACTTTTTTGGAAATGAGGTTGTATAAGCCTGGCTAACAGTTCTGTGTTACAGCCACAAAGTGGGAGATTAAAACAACATATGAGTGAATTGTGTGAACTCAGTAATCAAAAATACTTGACAAAATAAGTTACTAAACTTTATGGAGAATCTCAAGAAATATCTGTTTAATTGCTGTGGATATTTGCAGGAGACATTGCTGTGGGAATAAGAGAAAGTAACCAAAACATGTCCTACTTGAACCTGTTTAACTACTCGGTTGCTTTTTACTTGTTAGGTTGAGATCCATGCTCCACTACAGGTGTGTCTCAAGTGTGTTTCAAGATAAAATGATTAGAGATATTATGTTTCATTTATCAGTTAGTTTTCTTACATTTTTTTCTCATTATCCCTCCAGATCAACACTCTCTGTACTACATTTACACCGCCCTGAACAAAGATGTCGCTCTACCAGGGATCTATGAGTTCACAGCACTGGGTCTGCTTGATGACCGGGAGATCGACTACTACAACAGTAAGGACCAGGTTAAGATTCCTAAACAGGACTGGATGAAGGAGAAGATGCAGCCAGATTACTGGGACAAAGGCACCAAGTCTCGCAAGAGCAAAGAGGAGTGGTTCAAGGCCAACGTGGACATCCTGATGAAGCGAATGAGACACACAAATAATACTGGTTAGTTTTTTATAGCTCATTCTTCTTAAAATGAAATAATACATTTCCATCCACTGTATGATTCCTCTGGTTTTGAGCAGCTAATGTCTTTATCTTCACTGTCTTGTTACATTAATTCAATTCCAGACCTTCATGTTCTTCAGTGGAGACATGGCTGTGAGATCGATGAAGCAGATGGAAATGTCAGATTTCTGAAAGGCATTGATGAGTACAGCTACGATGGAAAGGAGTTCCTCTCTTTTGATGATGAGAACATGCGGTGGATCGCTCCAGTTCCAGAAGCTGAGCCAACCAAAAGGAAATGGGATGATGTGCCCATCCTGAACCAGTACACCAAGGGTTACCTGGAGAAAGAATGTGTGGACTGGCTCACCAAATTCATGGAGTACGGAAAAGAATCACTGAGAAAACATTGTGAGTCCCAAAGTCCTTGTATATTTTTCTAGTGGCTTATTTCCTGAAAGCATCGTCATCATCATCATCAATCTTTATTTAAGCTCAGGTTTACATCAAAGGGGGCCCTCATTTACAGACAATAATAAGAGACAATAAAACAATAATAGGAAACAATAAAATATGAGTAAAAATATATAAAAATAATAATAGTATATAAAATAGAAAAATTAAAGATCAAAATAAATAGATAAATAAAATATTCAACTAAAACAGTTACAAACAGAACTAAAATAATTAAGAAGTAAAGATTTAAAAACCCTGGGAGAAACGAGCGAGTCAAGCTTTAGAGTACCTTGTTCCAGCTCACTGCTGCACCGTAGCTAAAGGCAGTTTCATGTAGGTCAGTAAAAACTCAGTGAATCTCAAGTGAAATAAAATCATCTGAGCGGGTTTTGTAACGTGTGTCCTTTACAGTGAGTATGGAGGGGGCAGTCATGGGCTGGAGGTTAGGGAACCAGCCCTGTGACCAGGAGGTCACTGGCTCGATCCCCTTGGCCCCTTGAATGACTGAAGTGCCCTTGAGCAAGGCACCTAACCCCCAACTGCTCCCTGGGTGCCGTGGATAGGGCTGCCCACCGCTCTGGGCAAGCGTGCTCACTGCGCCCTAGTGTGTGTTCACTAGTGTGCATGTATTAGAACAAGAAGCTGGTTCAGCCTCGTAAAACAGTCGAACGTTGAGAGACATTTTACAATAAACTGTTCTCCTTTTGAGGAAAAGTTTTCTGGTGGAGACGGGAGGAAAGCAGTTATAGCTAAATCTTAAAGCAGAGCAGAGTAAATCTGCGTTTTCGTTTACATTGTTTAGTCTATACTAGGACATCAACACACACTGAGACATACTGGACATTGAGTATTGTGGCTCCCAAGATGGTTTGACTTTTGTTGAAAGGACAAAATGGCTCTTCTTATCATTTGTGCTGTGACTCCTGACCTAACCTGGCTTTAATGCAGAGGGAGCCGGTCGGATTTCTCACTCATCCAGTTGTGTTTTTGTTATGTGCCCCACAGACTGTCCGGGAATTTGTGAATCGATTCAGAATCGTCCATGTTAGCATCGCGATGCACCTAAGAATCTATTTTTCTCCACCCCCAGTACTTAAACTCATTTTCTCCTTCAATAGCGGATCCATGTAAAGTTACACCATTTAAAATGTTATTTTCAATATGAGCAGGTCTGGAATGAATTAAGTGAATGAATTAACTAAATGAATTAAGCCGAGACCACTGCTGTTTTTAAACACGTCGGGGTCCTGAGGTTCAGATTCTGAGACCTGTGGAGCTGAATGTGATCTAAGAGGTGATGGTGGAGGCTTTATCTAGATGAGATTATCTATGTGAACTGTAGGGGTCTTTCTGAACCATCTACTACTGTTCTTCCTTTGGGTGCTAATCACAGGAGTGCTAGAACAGTCATCACTGGAGTCTAGTAGTCAGTTTGTATTAAAAACCCAATTCCATCTTTCCAGTAAAAGGATGGACGATTCCAGAAGAGATTAAAATCGTCTATAAAAGCCATGATGGTGGACAGACGGGTGGAGGTTTAAAATGCAGCTAAACCGTCCTGCACCCTTTCCTAAAGGTGGGATTGGGCCAGAGATAAAAACAGTTTTTTAAAAAGTGAACAAACGTGTAAAATCACATTCTCCTATGTGATCACAGCCAACATGAGTAACTACTTTCTGAATAAATGATACTTATCAAGGAGGCTGGGGAGCTGCTGTGTGATGTCAGAGACCTTGGCACCTGAGTGGGAGTGGGTGACTGCTGAACGGTGTTTGATATCTCTCATGATGGAGTCACCTACAGCCAAGGTGGATGGAGGGCGAGTTGCTCTGTCAGAGTGGTCCCGTGAGTGGAGGGGCGAGTCGACCGCATAGTGAATCCCAGACCACCACAGACCACGGCTCTGTTTGACACGGGGTGGAGCAGCTCATTCCCTTTGGTCTCTCCCCCCAGCCGAGGCCAAGGATCTTCAACATGGGCTGGAGCAGCCAAGACTCTGACTCAATAACAGAGGGAGTAGCGTTAGCCTGGGCTGACGCCCACATGAGAACTGAGATCCTGCCTTCCGGTTCAGTAATCCTTTGGGTCAGACGAGCACAGCCGGCACAACCGAGCGAGGAGTTCAATGGAGGCTCAGTAGTAAAAGGTTCCAGGTGAAAAGCAGAAATTAAAAAACAGTTCAGCTACACTGAAAACACTAAAAACAAAACTCCCACTGAAAACAAAACTCCCGTTCTCTGACGTGCTGACCGTCACTCTCTCTGACGAGTCAGCAGTCCTCAGACTTTTTGTAAAAGGTCGCTTTAAATTGGCTACAGTGACACAGAAAACACGTTTACAGGTTGTTTGCAGCGGTGTGGTAGTTAACCCTGCAGAAGATGGTAACGATCTACTGCAGGACATTTTTGAAACTTTGTGAAAAATGGAAACAGTGTGTGTGCATTTCATTGACTTTTCCTTTTTCAAAACTAAAAAAGGAATTTATTGCTGTCATTTCAGCCAAACCAGATGTTCATGCATTTGCAAAGAAATCTACAACTAACTCAGGCAAGCTGACCCTGACCTGCCTGGCCACGGGCTTCTACCCCAAAGACGTGAAGATGAGTGTGAGGAAGTTCACCACTTCACTGCCTGAACATCTACTAACATCTTCAGGAGTCAGACCCAATGATGATGGAACCTACCAGCTGAGGAAGAGTGTGGAGATCCAGAAGGACGATACAGCAGATTATGACTGTTATGTGACTCACAGCTCCATCAAAGAACCGATAATTAAACAATGGGGTAATTATATCTGTGTATCTAATGTATTTCTGGTCTTTTATAGTTTAGAATTAGTTTCTCAGTGTAAATCTAAACCCTGTTTAACAGAATGGCAGATGTGCAGAGACTAGACCCAAAACTACATGATGAGGGCAGCTTTAAAGTATTTCCCCACTTCAATACTAATATTGCTGTAAATGTTTTCTGTCCCAAATAGAGCCAGGAGAGCAGGGTTTGCAGGAATGATGTCTTTATTTGAAGATGTTCTGTTAATCTGTTAATCAAAGCTCAGCTTTGCTCTAACAGTTCGCTCTAGGTTAAGCTCATGTCTTACTCTCTCAGCCCTCAGTGCTAGACTGTCTCAGTACTTACTAATCTACATAGACCACAGCCAGGGGGCTAGCTCCACCTTCAAAATAAGAGTCCTTATAGAAAAACCCAACAAATAAAGGCTGCAGAACAATTACCCAAAAATTACCATGAACACATTCCTGATCAAACTGCTACATATTGCTGGTGTTGGAACAAAACCTTGTATCTCCATTTTTGTCATTGTTTTTTGAGTTTTTGATATAATTTGAAAAAGCCTGTTTCCTTTTACATTTTATGTAAATTTAATGATGAATGCGCCAAAAGAAACGGCCCAAAATGACTCAGGAAAAAAGTCTAGTAATATTGATTCATAGTAAAAGTACGGTAGGTTTTTTCCTTCTTCTGTAAAGTTACTATTTTGGAGATAAAATTGTTGTCAAGAAATCAACATTTTGCTGGCTGAAGTCAAGGTTTTGTTCCGACAGCAGTTAAAAACACGTACGTATGAATGTGTAGATATTTTTTAGAAGTAGCTGCTACTTGCAGTTGTAGTCATTATTTTCAGTAATTTCAGTTCAGCCACATCTACAAAAACAGATTCGCTTAAAGGGAATTTCAGGGATTTTCACACTTTCTGCATAATTCTGTGTGTGAAATGTAAACAGAGTGATTCAGAGTGGTTTGGTGTGAAATGGTTATATATCTTTTCAGTGGTGGTGATGGGAACCAGGGGTCGCCATGACTACAACACAAATATAGACATTTTATTTACTATCCAGAACCACCAGTGAACCTACACGAGTCTTCTGAGTTTATATGGAATGTTGATGATGGAAAATAGTGGAATATCAGAAATAATATGTTTTCTTTGGAGAATATTTTGCCTCACAACACCCTGCATGTATCCCTCTGACCTTAATAGATTAAGTATGTTTTGGGCCAAAATCTTCTCTAAACAATCATAAATCAATGTCTCAGTCATCAGGCAGTGTCTGGTTCCTGTCACCACCACAGGGAACGATTCTGACTCGGTAAGCTTATCTAGAACGTAGTGTTTCACACTAAACCACTCTGAATGAACCTGTTTACACCTGAAACAATTTTGAAAAATCTCTGGAATCTCCTTTAAACTTATTGTTATTCTTATTATTTTAATATTATTCAAGCATCCAAAATGGTTTTATTGGGGACAAAATACACATAAATACATGATACAATATGTGATGTATACAAAAACCACATTGTTCCATATTTTTTCTTTTTTCCTTTAGTTTTAGCTGTTGTCTGTCTATTCTAGTTACTTTCCCCTTATGCTAAAAAAGCCAAGCACAAATAGCCACTTGTATACCTAACAACAGAATGTATATGTTGTCCTGACATAATCTTTTACAGATTAACCAATAGATACAGGGCAAATACTCAGTGTAAAGTACATATGTCACAGATAAAGATTTACCACATCCTGATAACCACAGGAAAAAAAACACTTCTGCTGCAAGTCTTTGTCTTCTCAAGTCAGGACTTGCCTGCTAGCCACCTATCTTTGAGCTCTGACCTGCCCCCTTGTGGATATAGCTTCATTTTCTAGAGAAAAGGTGCTGCTCACAGAGCCGCTGTGTGTGCATCTGCAGGAGCCACCAAAGCTGAGCACTTTTCATACAGGTACAGAGTTGGGTTCTGTCACTGGGACCTGATGGAGGGCTGAAATTGAAGGAGTCCTCTGTTAAATCTCATACAGACTCCTGAGTTCTGATGTTGCGTAAGCAGCAGTTCAGTAGTGATGCAGAGGCTCTGTAGACCTGCAGTAGTACACTAGACTGGGATTGGCTGTGACTAATATTTGTAGAGAATAATAATGTTTTCAGTAGCTTTATGCTGGTGCAGTATTGCAGCGGGTTGAGCAAAATCTGTCACCCCTGCAGATGAACGATAGAAGAGAGTCCACTTTAGATTTACAGCCTGTTTTCACTGTCATGGTAGAACAAAAATATATAACTGATTTTTGTTCTACAGACAAACTGTGCTTTGACTGTGAGAGTTCAGGACTGGTTGGAGCAGTGATTGGCGGAGTGGTGGTGCTTCTGCTGATTCTCGGTGGGATCATCTTCGCCCTTATAAAGAAGGGGATAATTGGTGAGTATAGACTATCTTAGTACAGGTTGTGTTCAAAGAGTGAAGTCTATTTATTGAAAATGTACTACCAAAAGGAAAAAAAGCCTCCTCAGGCTTCCACCTCAGCACCTTCATCCTTAAAATGAGATGCACAATGACAGGAAGAAGCTCATCACCAGGGAAATGTGTGATTAGGATCTTGTCATCATAAAACCAACAGTTCAGAAAAGTTCTTAACAAACGTTCAGAACACAGTGGTGAATTTACTTAAATACTTCTTGGTCAGTGTGAAATGAGCTAATGGTCCCTCCTTTTTAGCTGAAGTTAGTATTAAATGTTAAGGTCTGAAATGGCCTTGTTTATTTGATGGTTTATGTAGTGAGGTCAGTCTTTTTCCAAGTTTATCATAGCTTAGCATCAAATATTGTTTTTCCATTATTTTGACTAAACAAAAATATAAACAATAATAAAAATGCAAAGCAAACAGCAGTTAATGTTCATTTTACATGTACATAATATTTTTATTTACCAGGCATTCCAGGTGCTGTAAATGCAGCGCCTGCTCTGCAAGCCCCACCAAATGGTCAGTGTCACTGTGATTTTGTTGCGCTGAACAGATCACAGTCATTTTCATTTTTCACTATATTGAGAAACATGTTTAATGAAACCACAAAGAAAACTTGACAATTTTTACATATAACTTCTTCTTCAGGTGTTCCTGAACCACTCTTGACAGCTGGTAAGTTCCATTTGAGTTTCATTCTTACTCAGCAAACTCTACAGTGGAATCACTCTATTAGTACAGCACTGCTGTGACAGCAGCTACGGCTTTACTGTTATATAAGACTGTAATGTTGCCTGTTTTAAAGCTCTTTTTTTCTGTATTATTTTCTTGATTTAACTATGTTTCAATAAATTACGACATAAATAGCTTCTCAAAGGCAAAGCAGTGATAGATACATAGCTGGTTTTAAGACATACTAATCACACAATGTAGCTCTTTTTATCTATTTTCATTCATATTTTACTGAACTCTCCTCCAGACCGTAAAGCTAGTGGTGGTTCTGACGCCGGTTCTGACTCTGGTAATGATGTTCCACTTTAAAAACATTTGAGAAAAGCAATATTTGGAAATAATAAATGTTTCTCCACTGTAACTCAGTTGTGATGTGGCCTTATTGTTTCTTTCTCAGGAAAAGGAACTGGCTCAACCAATAGCAGCAATGAAAACATTGTGAATGGATCATCTGACTCTGGTAATTTTTCTCCTCATAAATGCCTAAAAACTCAAGACATGCTTTTCTCATGATGGACAGGTACAAAGAAATAACCATGTACAGTCTGAGGGCTTTTCAGTGTACAGGGAGTTTTTACTGTATAGGAAATTTCCTGCAAGTACTGACTGAGAGAGAGACCAGTCCAGCTCTACAGACTGAGCAGCTGAGCAGAGTGACAGCCTGCTGTGTTCAGTGTGAGAGCAGCTTCGGTTTTTGTAGCACTTTTCTCCAGTAACCAGTTCCAGTAGGGCAGACAATGCAGTAACACCAAAGAGAAGCCTGCAACATGCTTTCCCGTGTTGGTCAGTCACAAGGAAATCTAGTCTAATTTCAGGTTTTATTTTCAGGTTTTTATTGTATAGGGAAATTTCTGTGAATATTGACTGAAAGAGAGACCACCCAACTCTACAGACTGAGCAGCTGATGCCGCGCTTATCATGAAAGCTGCTTCGGTTTTCATAACCAGTTTCAGTACAGCAGATTATGCAGTAGCAGCTCAGAGAGGCTTAAACCAGAGAACATAAACACGCTAACGCTTCAGATCAGAAATTCAGCAGTTGCTTCTTGTCTTGCTTCTTCTGTGGAGCCGAGCGTTTTGCCAGCAGGGTATTCTGAGAATCTGACAACGACCCCATAAACTCATTTAAATCTTTAGACTGCATAATCGCCCACACTGGCCAGAGAGAAGTAAATCAGCCTCTGAACTGTGTTTTGTATATATTTTCCCCAGTCAGAGTCCAGTTTAGAAACAGCCATGATTTGTGGGCTAAAATAAAAATGGCTAAAGCTTACTATGTTATGATGGCCTGCAGACCACAGTTACTGTTCACCAACCGTTCTTAAGCACAAGTGTCTTCTTAAAACCAACTTAAGTAGTTTTCATGGAGATTCTGACATTCACCAGTGTTTTCTTATCTAGGTTTTGTTCTTAGGTAAGAACAGAATCTACACTCACTCTAGAGCACAAAGCTGTGAACAGTTCTGCGCTTTAAGAACACGTCATGAATCTGACGCAGACTTTTTCCTAGAACCTTTCTCAAGAACACTTTCAGGAAGATGTTGGTAAATGAGGCCCATTGTTATCAGGCTGTTAGTCTGGGTTATATTAAAGTGTTCTTTATTGATGCAAAGCGCTTCATAGCCGTGGCTTGACCTCACAGGTTTACAAGGCTGAAGATTAAGAGCTCTTGGTGCTTCATAAGAGTGGTGCTTCACATAAATGACACTGTGTTTTACAATTCTGACATAACCACATCATAATCGCTTAAGCCCCATTAATGTGTGGACGGCTCCAGCTTCATCTCTTTAGAAAGCTCTCCCACAATAACAAAGTGCTGTTCTTCACTACTATAGAGTGTTTCAGAGGACAGACGACATATTAGGACAGATATATACAGGAAAATGCAGATTATAAGACTAAACTGGTTTATTTTTGTGCTGCTGAAAGGAGCAGACAGCAGTTTTGCTGACAATTAAATTGTCCAACTGAAAAGCGGTCATCCATCCCGCACACCGAGAACATATCAGTGACGTCTGGTGCTGCTGACAGTCGGCTCAAGACTGTTGTTTATCACTGGAAACTGTCTGTAGTGGCTTTTTAGGAAATCAGAGGGAGTGAATTTTTCTACAGAGCTTTGCACAGCAGGGCTTTGCAGACAGACGGTCTGTATTTCAGGCAACAAAAGAATGAACTGCGTCCTAATTTTTTCCTTTTAACAAGTCTGATGGTAACCTTGTTCCTTTTCAGGTGGGGCCAGCAATGGTGGGTCAGGAATACCGAATGGTCACTCTGATCAAACAGCGGAGCAGACAGCTGCTTCACCTTAAACTCAGCAGGACAAATTATCATAAGTAGTTCATACGTTACAATGTGTGCATTACAAATACAGATATAGAGTGGAAAAACAAAACCATAAAAGACTTTCTGAAAGGGACGAGGAGGATTAGACAGAAATGTCTACATTTAAAAATATGATCAAACATACAAACTGAAACATTTTCTCTGAAATATATAAAACTATAGTCTTGAATTCCTCAAAATCACCACACCGTGTCTTAATATCTGCTTCAAATCACCTGATAAATATCTTCAGATGTTTAACTGACCTGCTCTTCAGACTGAAATCCACATTGACTGTTAATCTATTATAGAGAAGCCTGTATAGTTAGAAGTGTTGTTTATTACGAAAAAATAAGCTCAAACTTTTGACTAGTTTTGTGTCACGTTCTTTTTGTGATTATACATATTGGCTGAATAATTATAACTGCTGGCACTGAAATAGCTTATGATTCATTGAAGAATGTGGATATTTCAAAGTAATCTTCAGAGGTCTAGACCTGCTGCTCACAGTCAGGATCCTGTGGATTTACTTACAGCAGATTACAGATGGATTACAGTTACAGCTGCTTCAGATTATTTAAATAGTTACCCCCAAAAATATTATTGATTATATCTGATAACTGTGTATTTATCCTTAATGTGTCTTTCTGTAAAACACCAGTTCTGTTCTTATTAGCTCATTGGCCACTTTATTAGAAACCCCTTCCTTGAAGCTCCACCTTGTGGTGTACAGTTAAACTCTGTAGTTCATCTGTCACCAGTTTGTGTTAGTCGTTCTCTAAACCTTCATCAGTGGTCAGTTTCTGGCCTCAGAGCTGCTCTTGTCTGGATAATTATGGGTGGACGGTCCACTCTCAACCCAGCCCTGATACTGACTTGTGTAAAACCTACAATAACACTGCTGTGTCTCATATATTCATATGAGCTTCACACACAACACCACATCAGTCTCCACTGTGTGTTTCTAATAAAGTGGCCAGTTAGTGGAAGTTCAAGGTAGGTGTTTCTAAAAAGTGGCCAGCTGTTTCTAATAAAGTGACTGGTGATGGTACATAACAACAATTTAATATCTGTTTCACAGGAACTCCAGAACAGAGGAAGTGAATTACACTGGAACTCCAGATCATTCAGGATTCCACACCAGACTTTCTTACAGCACAGACTCTTTTCCATTCTTTTATCAAGTCAGTACTTTTACATCACTGTTACGTTAAAGCTGCACTATGTAAGATTTGGGCATTTGGAGACCTCTCTGGTGGAAACGTGTAACTGCACACAACATGCAATTTTGTAACATGGGTCTGCGCGGGACTGTTTTTTCAGTTTCGCTCCCACAAGATTTCATCCTGCTCCCATAGAAAATGGTAATCGTTTGTACTGTTCAAGCCCACAACTGAAATGTGTTTTCCTGCTTCCGCCCACACAGTTCCATCAAGGCGAAGTGACATTCAATATCTGACACAGTTTATTCACAGATACATTATTCTCTGGTGAAATAACACAGCAGTCATGGTCATCAGGCTCACTGTGAGTAACTTCACCAAACGCCATTTATGCACCATTTAAACACAAAGCAGGAATTAAACCACAGAGCGGCTATATTTGGTGTTTTGCGGGGCAGCTGTGGCCTTCGTATCATTTAGGGATGGTTCTGCTTTATTCAGGCTGTTCATTAGTTTGTGGCGCTTCTCTTCATGCGTGCTTCATCCCGCTCCCGCCTGCAGTGGGCTGGTTTCCCTCCCGCTTCCACTCACAACACTGAAAATTAGACCCAGAAGGCATTGTGGCGGGTCCAGCGGGAATCCGCAGGATTGCAGACCCCTACTTCAAACCCCTTCCCTGAGGAGATGATTCTGATGACTGAGAGTAAGACGCGTCTTCTGAGGATGTGAATCAATAATTTACTGTTGTCATCATTTCTTCATCAGTATAATGTTAATTTAATGTTGATCATTTGAGGCGTAAACATCGAGGCGGACCTTCTTTTTGAGTCTGTGTATGTGACGTGAAATGAAGTTAAAATGTAAAGACGTACAATGTGGTGTGAAAAACTCTCGACAGGGCGACTCAGAGTGGCGCACACTCACCGTATTTTAGCCTAATTTTGTTCTCCTCACTTAGTAATGATACTTATTTCAGTTTCAACAAAAACAACCTACATAGTGCAGCTTTAACAGAAATCGTTCTAATGAAAGATTATTCGTTTTAATAAGTTTATAATAATGCATTTATTAAGGCAGATGGTAATGTCTATTTTCTTCTGTTAAGTTTTTTAGCATAAGTTCACCAAGCCAAAGATTTATACACAGAACATTATTGCTTCCATTCAAGCTTTTATGAATCGCATATCAGCACTGTCTGAGCAAAACATGTCAATTTTAAAAGCTCATATTCATAGGCGGTTATGCAGACTTCCTTTCTGATATATTTGTGCTTTTAATTGATTTATATTTAGCATCTGTTTTAATCATGAACTGATTGTATTCAGAGTACTGCTTTAGTGTTAAACTACTTGATATGCAATGTCACACGTGCACCAGCTTCATTAAAAATGCACTTAAGCTTAAGACAGAGTTTAAACTTAAGACTGTAAAGGGCTTGTAATGTAACTGTACTCAGGAATGTTAAATGGTCTGTGTTCAGTATGGACTCTTTACAGAGACACTGTGTCTGTATAGTAACAGTCTTGTGTTTATCACCACTGTACAGTGCAGGAAGCTGTTAGCTAGAACTGTTAAATCAGCAGATTAAAGTGGTAAACAGTGAATACAGTCTGCAGAGGACGACTGTCTCTATACTGAGTGAGTTTAGTATTTGAGTCTCTCTCATCTGGACCTTTTAGAGCAACAGCAGGAAAAAAAAAAGTCTGTTAAAGATCCAAACTGAACAAAACCAGACAGAACTTACTGAGGACCTTTTATACAGTTTACTGTGTGTTTATATGGATTGTATATGTATATATTTTTATGATTCAGGGGTCGTATTACAGAAACTTGATTCAGTCACCGTAGATCATCATAGTCATGATGTTATTGGTGATGACACACTCCTCGAGTGTTCTATTGCTTTTATACAACAGTTAAATAAATAAAGTGATAAATTAATAAACTGGGCCGTGAACGCGGCGTTTATGTTTTAATGTTCAGTTCCTTCACCAAATTATAGTTCCTTAACAAGCAGCTTGTTGCTACGTCAGAGTAACGAGCTCCGCTCACTCGCTGCACAGCTGGCAGTTCGTTCTCCAGCTCCTTACACTGAATGCCCAAACTGTCATCACCACTGAGCAGCTTTTTGTTTTTTATTGTGTCAGTTTTATGGCTCAGTCTAATTTGGTCAGACTCTGAAGATCAGACTCCATGTTTGGCGAATGGTGTTGGGTTCATTTCTGGCTGATTCCAGGTTGTTTAGCTGTTCTTCTGTCACAGCTGCCGACTGAAAAGCTGCTCAGTGGTGATGACAGTTTGGGAATTTAGTGTCGTCTCATCTTCAGAGTCTGACCAAATCGGCTGTCGGTCAAATGTGATCTTAAAAGTGTCCATTTTCTGTTTGTGGCAAAGTAAGAAGTAAAAACATTCAAATGTCTTGAGCGTCTCCTACAGCTGTCAAAGTCGTTGCTTAGCAACAGCGTCTCAGAGGAGTGATACGGTGTTTGTGAAAAAGCCGTGATGTTATGGTGAAATAACAGCACAGTTAGAAAACTTCTCAACCAATCAGCTCGTGTGGCCGGAATTCACTGTTGTATAATGTAAGATAAGATTCCTAAATTAAGATCAGATTTGCTTCTGTAATACGAGTTAGTGAAACATTTCGACCTGTCAGGTCTAAACTTAAGACTAAAAGATAGGAAGTTTCTGTAAAACAGACCCAGATTTTTTATTGCTTTCAAACTTTGGACGTTAGAACATTTTCCAGTCTTGGTTGGACAGTTCTGTTCTATTTCTGTTCTGTTCTATTTGGTTTTGTTCTGTTCTGTTTCTATTTTGTTTTGTTCTGACGTCTTTAATGCTGTAAGTTTTAGGTAAATTTACTTTATTGCAATAAAAATAACAGTTAAAACTGTTGTTTTGAACTTCTTTTAGCTATCATTTATATTCTGTGTTTGTATATATACATACAATATATATATATATATATATATATATATATATATATATATATATGTTCTTTAAATACAGTGTGTTTACTGTACAACAGACATGATGATGCAGCTGCACTTCTTAGGTTAGTTGTGGTTGAGAATTTAAGAGTTTAAATCTGAAGTCATGTAGGCTCTTAAACTGCACTGCTGTCTGTGGAAGCCGCATTTTAAAGTGCACCTGCAGTTTAAACCAATTGCTGTCATTTAAAAATCACACATCTGCCACTAGATGTCGCTGTGTCTCAGGTTTAACCGAGGTTTATCTTAAGCCTGATGAAGACATGGTTTTACTGAGGTTTAAGGCATTTTCAGCTCAGATGTTTTAATATTCCACACATAGACCCTCTTACCTTCCATCATAATGCTATGTGGACTTCATGGTGTGTTCCAATTAAATGCTGTACTGCTTAATTAAACACTGAGGTGCTGTGCTCAACTAGAGGAAGTGTTAATGTGTTTTGGTCTTGATTAGGGTTTTGCTGTTTTAGTTTAGTCCTGAGATAAAAAGGCTGTTATTGTGTGCTGAGAGTATAAATGAACTGTTAGAAGACAGTTTTAATCTGTGTATTTAAAAGTTGATGCACACAGAGTTGCCCCATCATTAGCTGAGCTACTGTTCAGAATTGAATGAGAATAAACGGGAGTTTCCTCACAGCAAGAGAGGCCGGGGTTCGATTTCCTGGTCAGGCTACGAGGGTCCTTTCTGTGTGGAGTCTGTATGTTCCCCCTGTATTTGTGTGGGTTTCCTCCCACAGTCCAAAGACATGCAGTCAGGCTCAACTGCCCCAGGTGTGTGTGTGTGTGTGTGTGTGTGTGTGTGTGTGTGTCTGTAAAGAGGATAAGTACCTCTCTGTAATGTCTTCTGGGGTTCTCAAACACTAGAGGGCGCTCCCAAACGAGTCCAAATGGGGGGGTTAATATGGAGCATTTGAGCAAAATCATAGTTTATAAATACTCAAACTGTTTTCATATAAAAAATTAATTTCCTGAACACAGAGCAGCATAAAACATTTTAACACTGCTGTAATATTTTAAGAGCTTTTAAGTTTAAAACAGCACCTCATGTACGTCCATGATGTTAGTGAGCGCGAACAGGCAATGAGCTGCTCCGCTCGCCAACCAATCAGCACTCAGGATCAGTAATGTTAGCGTCCTGCTGCTTGGATAAACCATGTTTAACAATTTAAGTATTAAAAAGTCATGTAAAATTGTAATATTTTCTAATAAAAATAATAACAATGTTTAATAATTAATTCCAAATTACAGTTTCAGTGCACAGTTTCTGTTTATTTGCTGAGTTTAAGATATTGGAAAAAAATGCAATATAAAATGTGCCATAACTTTTACACAGATCACAGTTTGTGTTGTTTTTTATCCCACTATGTTAAACTCAGTTAATAAGCAGTAACTGTGTGTTAGATGTACAGTAGTGTGTCTCTGTAGAGGACGTGTTTCACTTATTTACACTCAGAAAATCAACAACAACATGGAATTTGACTGAGGTGCACAAACTTTTTCACATGACTGCAGTTTACTAGATAAAATTGGTGACATTCTTTAAATGTGGTCACTACAAATAATTAGACCCTATTAAATGTTGATTAAATGATGAGCTCGGCTGTGACGCTGCTTTGATGTTCATGAAGAGCTTTTAGATATTTAGGACTCCAGGAAGACGCAGATACAGTCAGCAGACACGGCACAGAGCAGGAATAACAGTTCCCCCTTATTCTTATTGATTAATAGATGATATTTGTCCTTCATCCATAGATAAATGTGTTTTTTCTTACCTGTCATGTGACGCCTGACAAATACCAATAATTAAAAAAAAAACTGTATTTTCAGTAAAACTGAAGTACATAAAAGCAATGTAAACTGTTTAGCTACAAACCCAAATAGAAAAATGTGGGACCGTAGGTAAAATGCAAATAAAAACAGAAAGCAATGATTTATTAATCTATTTTGACCTACATTTAAACAGGCAAGATAAGTAAAGCTTTACCATATCAACTTAAATATACGCTCATTCTGAGACTGATGCCTGCAACACGTTCCAAAACAGCTGAGACAGATGCAGTTCAAGATCAGGAATACTGTGAAATGTTAATTCATTCTCGGGTATAAAAAGAGCATCTAGAAAATGCCTAGTCTTTTATGAGCAGGATGGGTTGAGGTTCACCTCTTCGCCAAAATATGCATCTGCAAAAATCCAACAGATTAAAATAACCTTCCTCAATGAGTGATTGCAAGGATTTTAGGTGTTTCACCCTCTACAGTGCATAATAACATCAAAAGAATCTCTGTGCATTAAGGGCAAAGCTGAAAACCACCGCTTGAATGCCTGTGACCGTCAACCCCTCAGACTGCACTGCATTAAAACCCGGCATGTTTATGCATCTACATCTACAGATACGAGTTAAGAGTGTACCACACACAGTGGAGGTGATGTATCAACAACATCCAGAAACAGTGCCGACTTCCTGTATTATGATCTGATGACTCAACTGTTCTCCTTGGGTCAAAGAAGAAAAGGACCATCCAGAGTGTTACTAAAATAAAGTTAAAAATTCAGCATCTGTCATAGTGTGTGTGTGTGTGTGTGTGTGTGTGTGTGTGAGTGTGTGTGTGAGTGTGTGTGCGTGTGTGAGTGTGTGTGTGTGTGTGTGTGTGAGTGTGTGTGTGTGTGTGAGTGTGTGTGTGTGTGTGTGTGTGAGTGTGTGTGAGTGTGTGTGTGTGTGAGTGTGTGTGTGTGTGTGTGTGTGTGTGAGTGTGTGTGTGAGTGCGTGTGTGTGTGTGTGTGTGTGTGTGTGTGTGTGAGTGTGTGTGTCTGCACATGTTACAGCAGCATGGCTGCGTAATCAGACAGTGACAGTGCAGGTACCAGACTGGCTGGCCTGCGGTGCAGAACTGTAAACCATTGAAAACATGCGTCTTATTAAGCTCAACATATGACAGTGAAGGCCTGGACGGTTGCACAGCTGAAGACTTGTATAAAAGAAGAACAGCAAAATAAATTCTGCTTTCAAAACTGGATCAGTTTGAATCTTCAGCCCCCAAATGTTTATTGTTGTTAAACAAAAAGGTGATGTAACGCAGTGGTAAACCTGCTCCTGTCCCAACTTTGTTGGAACATGTTGAACGCATCATATTTGGAATGAGCTTATATTTACAAAAACAATGAGATTCATAAGATAAAATATAAAATATTGTGTTTTTCTACTGTTTTCAATTTAACACAGGTGAAAATTCACTGATCGTTACTTTCTCTGTTTTATTAAGTGCTTGTAATACAGTGGCCACTTAGTGGAAGTACAGGGTTAAGCGTTTATAATACAGTGTCCAGTTAGTGGAAGTACAGGGTTAAGCGTTTATAATACAGTGTCCAGTTAGTGGAAGTACAGGGTTAAGCGTTTATAATACAGTGTCCACTTAGTGGAAGTACAGGGTTAAGCGTTTATAATACAGTGTCCAGTTAGTGGAAGTACAGAGTTAAGTGTTTATAATACAGTGTCCAGTGATTACAACGTGGATGTTTTTACTAAAGTGGATGGCGACAGTACATAATAATGATTTAACCTCTGTTTCACAGGGAACTCCAGGAAGTAAATCACACTGGAACTGAGCTCCAGATCATCCAGGATTATAAACCAGACTCTTTTCCATTCATTGATTAAGTCAGTACTTATACATCACTGTTACGTTAAAGCTGCACTATGTAAGATTTGGGGATTTGGAGACCTCTCTGTCTCTGCACACAACACGCAATTTTATAACATGGGTTTGCACAGGGCTGTCTTTTCAGTCCCATCCTGCTCCCGTAGAAAATTGGAATCATTTGTCCCGCTCAAGCAACTGAAATGTTTCGTCCCACTCCCATCGGCACAGTTTCCTCGAGGCAAAGTGACATTCAGTATCTGACACAGTTTATTCACAAATACATTCCTCTCTGCTGAAATAACACGTCAGTCATGGTCATCAGGCTCACTGTGAGTAACTTCACCAAACGCCATTTATGCACCATTTAAACACAAAGCAGGAATTAAACCACAGAGCGGCTATTTCTGGTGTTGCTGGGCACGACAGCTGTGGGCATCAAACTGAAAGTTACGCTTCCTCTTTTTCACTGCTATCATTTTAGATTATATTATATTTTAGTTTATATATAGGATTTAGTGATGGTTCTGCTTTATTCAGGCTATTCATCCATTTGCGAGATGTGTGCTTCCCACCAGCTCCTGCGCACAACACTGAAAATTAGACGCTGCAGGCCTCTACTTCAGACCCCTAGCCTGGGCAGATGAATCTGATGATTGAGAGTGGGTTGCAAAGGAATTCAAAGAGAACTCAGAACTCAGAAGGACGCATCTTCTGAGGTTATGCATCAATAATTTACTGTTGTCATCATATCTTCATCAGTATGATGCTGAATTTGAGATAATTTGAGACCTGACCATCGAGCAGGACCTTCTTTTTGAGCCTGTGCATGTGACGTTATAAAGTTAATATGTAAAGACGTACAATGTGGTGTGAAGAACTCCCGACCAGATGCCTCTGACTTTTAAATTATTAAATTATTTAATAATTTAATATAAATAAATTAAATTATTTCAGGCTTTACAGGGCGACTCACAGTGGAGCACACTCACCATATTTTAGCCTGTTTATATTCTCTTCACTCATTAATGCTACTTTTTTTCAGTTTCAACAAAACAATCTTACATAGTGCAACTTTAACAGAAATCCTCCATAATAGAAACTACATTCCAGTACTCTTAATGATAAACATACAGTTTAAGCATCAAAGAACAGCTGAATATTTAGTGCTTCCAGTGTAGCACAGTGGATCTTATTCAAGGCAAAAGCTCAACAAAGATGGAAACATTTTCATCATACAGAGAAAAGGATTAATTGTCCTTTATTTCAAAATTTTTAAAGCAATATCTGGGTGAATCATATCAATTTTAATAAGTTTATAAGAATGTATTTACAAGGCAGATATTTATGTTTACTTTTTTTCTGGTTTTTAACAAAGATTCACCAAAGATTCATACATTTGATTTATAAACAGAAAATTATTATTTACTTTCAAGCTTTTTTATGAATCTCCTATCAGCACTATGAGTAAAACACGTCATTTTTCTTAAGCTGATGAGAACATGTTTATAGGCGGTTATGCAGACTTCCTTTCTGATATATTTGTGCTTTTAATGGATTTATATTTAGCATCTGTTTTAATCATTAACTGATTTTATTCAGAGCACTGCTTTAGTGTTAAACTACTTGTTATGTAAAGTCACAAGTACAACAGCTTCAATTAAAAAATGCACTTAAGCATAAAACTAATCTTGATCATATAGTGTTTACACTGAAGACTATGGGGGGCTTAGAAATGTAACTGTACTCAGGAATCCTAAATGGTTTGTGTTCAGTATGAACTCCATAGCTCAATGAAACCTGATTACTGGGGACCTTTTATACAGTTTACTCTGTGTTTATATTGATTAACTGTATAAACCAATTAAAAGTGCCTGAATGTTTTTATGTTCTATTTAATTCTGCTCTGTCTTGTTCTGTTCTACTGTATTATGTTCTCTTCTATTCTATTCTATTCTATTCTATTCTATTCTATTCTATTCTGTTCTGTGCCATTTTGAGATCTGAAAGAGAGCTGCTGAATCATGAAAGTCTCTCATACTGTCATTTTTAAGTTAAATTTACTTTATTGCAATAAAGCTGTTAAACCTTGTTGAGAACGAAGTTTTTTTGTTTTTATTATCATTTATATTCTGTGTTCATCTGTGTTTTCTTTAAATACAGTGTATTTACTGTACAACAGACATGATGATGCAGCTGCATGTTTTTAGTTTAGCTGTGGTTGAGAATTTAATCTGAGTTTAAATCTGATTGAGTCATTTGGGCTCTTAAACTGCACTGCTGTCTGTGGAAGTTGCACTTTAAAGCGCACCTGCAGTTCAAACCAGTTGCCACTAGGTATTTTACTGTCCAGACTGTCTCTCCTTTAATTGAGGACAGGTTTATGTACCAGTTGTTAATGTTGAGACCAGAGATTCATACATTTGATTTATAAACAGAAAATTATTATTTACTTTCAAGCTTTTTAATGAATCTCCTATCAGCACTATCTGGGTAAAACTCAGATAAAACAAGCCGCTTTAATCTGAGTGCCATTTGGCCAATATAATTCACCCAGCGCTTTCCAGCGACTCATGGAACATATTTTTGGAGATGAACACTTCCAGTCTGTTACTGTATCTGGATTATATTGTGATCTTTTCTCCCTCCTTTCAGTCTCACTTACAGAATCTTGAGATGGTTTTGGGAAGATTGCAGCAACATAATTTGAAATTAAAATGAGAGAAATACAATTTCTTTCAGCCTGAAGTTCGCTATCTGGGATGTGCGATCTCCACTTTGGGGTGGCCAAAAGCTGAGATCACTGACAAAATTACTGCTGTTTCAGAATGGATGCGCCCTACTACGACCAAAGAGCTTCGGTTCTTTCTTGGTTTTTCATCTTACTATTGCTGATTTGTTGAACATTTTTTTGGTGGCTACTGTTCAAGAGGGCAAATCAAGACCAGGGGTGAGTTCACTGGATGGCCATTGGAATGGAGACTGCGAAAGGGCATTTCAAACCCTGATGACAAGTTGGTTACTGCACCAGTGCTTTACTTTACTAAGTCATATGGGGCTTAGTGCAGTACTTTCTCAAGAACAGGAAGGGAAAACGCAACCAGTTTCATATGCAAGTAGAGGGCTTCATCCAACGGAAAGGAACATGTTGAATTACAGCTCCATGAAGTTAGAACTTCTAGGATTGAAATGGGCAGTCACTAAAAAAAGTTCAGAGAGTCCTTATTGGGGGCCAAGTTTATTGTTTTTACTGACAAAAAGAGTTATTTGGAGACTGCAAAGTTGGGAGCAGTTGAACAGCGATGGCCTCCCAACTGGCCCATTTTAATTTTTAAATTGAAATACTGCCCTGGAAATAAGAAACAGTGATGCTTTGTCATGACAGCCTGCCTAGCCAGTGCCCACCAAGATTGAGGAAGTCGCCCCTGGGTTTCCTGTTCCACCTCCTTGTTTGAGTTTGTCTAGTGGTCCAGAGAACAAGGAGTTGTGGCAATTGCTGCAGCCAGAGACATTACAGTCAGAAGTGCTAACTGCTCTTCATGACAATCGTGGTCATCGGGTTGTGAACGAACAACATATTTTTGGTGCGGCAGAGATGTTATTGGCCCCAGATGAAAAGAGATACTGAACAGTGGTGTCAGAAGTGCTTTCGCTGTGTGACCACCAAAGCTGTGCTCCCCAAGGTGTGGACCTTTGCTGGTAGTGTGTTGGCTTCAAGGCCCTTGGAAATTCTAGCCATTGACTTCACTGTACTTGAATGAGCAAGTGATGGTTGAGAGAATGTTCTTGTGTTTACAGCTGTCTTCTCTAAGTTCACACTGACATACCCTACCTCGGATCAAAAGGCAAGCACTGTGGTACGTATTTTGACCGAGAAGTGGTTTTATGTTCATGGGATCCCCAAGGGCTCCATTCAGATCCAGGCCGCTGTTTTGAAGGGGAGATGTTGACGGCACTGTGTAAGGTGTATGGGATTGAGAAGGGTCAGACCACTCATATCACCCAGAAGGCAACGGGCAATGTGAAAGGTTTAATTGCACCATGCATGATCTCTTGCGAACACTGCCAGCAGATGAAAAGCAAAGATGGCCCCAGTTTTTACTGCAGCTAATCTTTGTCTACAATGCAACAGTGCATGAGCTGAGCTTTAAAGGAGGAAAGTGAGGGACAGTCATGGAGAGATTGTGGTAATGAGTTCCATAGTTTGGGGGCCATGACGCTGAAAGATCTGCCTCCCACAGTGACCAGCCTACATTTTGGGACAGCTAGACAATCTGAGTCAGAGGACCTGAGTGTTCGGGTGGGACAGTAATGGGGGCAGGAGCTCAGCTAAGTAAGCTAAGTAAGCTAAGCTAAGTAAGCATGTAGAGATTTGCCAGTTAGCGAGAAGACTTTAAACTGGATACGAAGCAGGACGGGTAACGAGTGTAACGAATTGGGGTGATGTGAGCTGATTTGTCAGAGTGAGAGGATTCTAGCTGCTGAGTTTTGTTAATAGTGAAGAGGGTGGATAGTTTTGTAAGGAACACCAATGAGACGGGGGTTGCAGTCGTCTAAGCGTGATGATGAAAGCATGGACCAGAGATTCAGTGTCTTTCATGGAGAGCAGGGGGCGAAGGTGAGCAATATTGTGGAGATGGAAAAAAGCTGTTTTGACCAAAGTCTTGATATAAGGCTCAAAAGAAAGGACGGGATCAAAACGTACACCTAAGTTACGGACAACAGCTGAAGGTGTAACGGTCACCTCATCCAAATTAAGTGTGAAATTAGTAGAATTTGCAGTAACAGACTTAGGACCAGTGAGCAGAATTTCAGTTTTGTCAGTGTTTAGTTTTAGAAAGTTACTCTGCATCCATTGTTTGAGCTCTGGAATACCAGATATTAGGGCAGGGAATGACAGGTTAGTGATGGTGTTGGTGCAGACGTAGATTTATATATCATCAGCATAACAATGAAAATGAAGACCATGACTGCGGATGATCTGACTGAAGGGTCAAATATAGATGAAGAATAGAGGGCCAAGAGGGCCAAGGACAGAACCCTGGGGGACACCCTGTGCAACAGCACTGATAGCAGAGTTATGCTTACCAAGAGCAACAAAGTGGAGTCTATTAGTGAGATAGGATCTGAACCAGACGAGGGTAGCGTCTGTAATGCCAATAGCTGAAACAGTATGATGAGTATGTCATGATTAAAGGTGTCAAATGCAGCGGGTGAATCTAAGAGGAGCAGAAAATTGATAGCACTGGAATCAGAAGACAGCAGTAGATCATCTAGAACCTCTAAAAGTGCTGTCTCAGTGTTATGCACTGTACGAAAGCCTGACTGGAAGTTTTCAAAAAGATCATTATTTATTAAAAAAGACTGCAATTGAGATGCTACAACACTTTCTAACAGTTTGGCTAAAAAGGGCAAATTAGAAATCGGGCAATAGAGTTCCAGAGTGGCTGTATCAGACCAGGTTTCTTAAGAATAGGAGTGATAGCAGAAGTTTTAAGGGCAGTAGGGACCTAAAGCAAGAGATGAATTGATGAAATGACAGATGGGGTCAGAGATAACAGAGACACTTGTTCAGAAGTGTAGTGGGAGTGGTACTCTAGACCTTTTATGGTTAATATCTGGTTAAAGCTCATTGAAATACATGCCCCTTCATGTGGAGAGCATTTGAGTGCTGTGGGATAAAGGGAGGTCAGGCACTGAATACCACTAGTGCTGTCATTCGACAGGTACAAGTTTATTGAGTATATTATGTTTTAATTTTGTGGTCAGTCAGGACTGCTAAAGAGCTAACTGTATGTCAAGTCAAGGCTTTATTGTCATTTCAGCTCTGTATAAGTACACAGTGAACAAAACAACATTCCTCCAGAACACAAGTGCAGAACAATACAAGAAACACAGTGCAGACAGTACAGTACAGTAAATAAATACGAAAGACTTACAGTAAATACAGAACAGAACACAGGCAGCACACGGTACTGAGAGTATGTGGAGCTGTGCAGAGGAGGATGGAACACACTATGACATATTAGCATATATGAGCAATGCGGTCACTGAGGTAGCAGCCAGAACAGCAATGGTATACAGTATTTGGTTGATACGGTAATTCTAGTAATTCTTTTCTTTTGCATGTTGTATTTTTGGTTAATAGTGGGTTGGGGTCTTACCTATAGCATCAGAGCCTGTTTTGTATTAAGCCACAGGTTCAGCTGAATAGTCGTCTGTCCTTGGGCCAGATTTGTAGTTTTTTTAGTTTTTTCTGATTTATTGATCTATTTGTAAATAAAGTTGTCCAGTGCATCAGCCTCATGCTGTATAGTGTGTGCCTGTGTGCAGATACATTTATCTTAGGACATACAGACTCATGGTTAACAGTGGACATGATGGAGTAAAGGAGGGAGGGAAGAAAAAAAGGGAAGAAACTGACTATTTCAGATGGTGCGTCAAGGTAAGATATTAACAATGGCCATATTTGCCAGAACTTATACATTTTCTGATTTAAGTTGTAGGTCAGTTGCTCTAATGGAAGCACTTTTGTAACTTGGGACAACCAAAGATCAACAGATGGAACCTGAGGAGTTGACCATAAAAGTAAAGGACGTCAGCTCTATTCTCAGTTTACCTGCATCTTCTGTGGGTCTTATGGAGAAGTGTGAGTTTTGCTGTGGTAAAGTATCTCTCCAGGGTAGAATCTGGGGACGTAGGGGCTACAGCCAACAGAGATTAAGGCTTACAATCTGTTAGATAAGAGGTGAACCAATCAAGAACAGAAACAACAATGCCCAGGAGGCTGGAGTGGCTCACCATGTCAAAGGATTGGTGTTAATGTAGCTATTTTGTAGGCTGAGGGGTCATGGCCAGAAAACAAGGACTATTATTACTTTTGGATGGGCAGATCCCATCCACCCCGGCCCATCTATAGACACGCACTCGCTACGGGGATTCCTACCCTTATGCGCACGGGCTGCAGCTTCGTGTTAATCCCATTAAGTTAGTGGTTTAGCCAAACCTGTGTTAGACTGAGACTAAACTGCTGCTAAGCTAATATCAGAGCCATAGTCCTGATAGTTCAGCTCGGGCTCAGCCTTAAACCACAGTACTTATATAGTTACGCCATTTCCCTCTTACCCACCCGTATTCAGGCACAGCCGTCCTGCGCTCGGTCTGATTGGCGGACTGCTGGAGAGTGAAGGGGCTCTTAGCCAATCATGGCGCAGGAGTTCTCCCGAATACGGGCGGGGAAAAAAAAAACAGTAGGCGTAAACTAGCGGACCAGACTGACACGTAGGAGAGAGGAGAGTCAGACTCTTCTCAGCAGAAGATCATCCAGAGTGATTTTACTGATCTAGGTGGTAAAGGTGGTGATGGGGGCTCCGGCAGTCTGTGTGGTCTTCCTCAGTGGAGTGGTCGTCTCTGTTCTCGGAGGTGAGTTATTTACTGTTTCTGCTGCGCAGACATTCAGAATTCCTGATGAACTACTTTAGTTGACCCCCCCCCCTCATTATCTGGACTGGAGTTAAAGCATCTGCTAGATAAACTGTGTTAAACCTAACTGGGTCCCTCGCAGACCTGGACATATGAGAAAGAAGACATTTGGGAACAGAGAAGAGCTGCTGAGAAACAGTCCGCTGCTGAAGACCTTCATGTGTTTTACACCTTTTTCCCACTTTGGGCTGTTTTATTATTATTATGCATTTTTGTTTTTCATCTTATCATCCATTAATTTACTCTTTTCACATGTATGACATGGATTTCTACACGTTATCTCCTGTAATCAGTAAGGAAACACCATTTATAAACTGGTGTGGCTGATTCAGATTTCTTTTCAGACAGACTGGCTGATGACCAATATTTAAAAACAGTGTTTTCTCTTAACCCTCGGACCCTAAGAAACAGTAGGTCACTTCTGGCCTTCATAACTTCAGAGAGATTTAAGACACAAAGATGATCCACATATCAGGACATTCAGCAGACCCGCCCTAAATAGCAAGCATATTCAGCACCAGCAGTAAATCGGCTCGGAAAATCCCCTAAAATCCTGATGTTCTTGCTCTGCTGTTTGGATCCAGCTCCAAAATCACCCAAACCCACTCACTACTATTATATCTCTGCTTTTAGCCTTCATATTATAAACAAAGGGCTTTCAGTTTACATTGATTTTGAGTAATAAAAATCTCATTAAATATGCAGCTCAATTTGTAATTAATAATAAAGCCTGTATTTCTGTGTATCAGAGTTTTAGGACTCTAATCCAAGAGGACAGAAAATCAATAAAAACTTATAATAAAAAAAAAAAAATACTCATAATAACCAACAGAATGAATCACAATCAAAATTGTTGCACTTTCAGCTCACAGACACTCCAGACTAACAATTTCTGAAAAGATACCTACAACTGCACTTGTTTTCAAGATCGCTATAATTAAAAAAATACACAGTTTTGCAGACGCCAAGTAAATTTTTGATCAGAAACGATCCAAATGTATAAAGATATAAAGTTCTGTTAGCATTTACATGTCAAACAATGGCGTATCTGAGTAGCCCAGGGTCTCCTGAAAATAACATATGGCCTGTGTGACTGTCTCATGTAAATACTTTATAACTGTAATTGTAATTGTCCCAAAATACCAAAAAAATCCCATATTTTTTGGTTTCTAAGGGTTAAATGGGTCAAACTGGCATTTTAAATTTGTAAATCAAAATTATTATTTAAATAACATGAATCAAATAAAGGCCGACTGGCTGTTTACCACAGTGAGTTGAGTGTAATTACACTATGCCATCTGTACAGCTGTAGCTGCAGCGTATAAATACAGCTTGAGTGCACATGTGATCATACTCACGTTATGTCACCAGATCCTGGATACCATATGTAATGTGCTAAAACAGATTGGAAGCAGAGACACCACTGTGTTGTGGTCATTATCACTGCTAAAATGCTCATTATCTTCCAAAAATAAGGTTAAAACTGAAAAGCACTGTCATGTTACACCGGTACAGGTGACACACTGTCCAGCACTAGAACCCATCACTGTTTCTGTTCAGTGACTTTAAATTTGATCCTGAATAAATGATAAAAACTTGTTACTGCTGCTACACTGTATGGTGTCATGTTCCCTTTGTGTAATCTAAAGGGAATAATTCATTATTCAATCATTATAAAGCATCTGAGCTTTGTTTTCTAGCACCTACAGTTGTATGAACCTCTGGTCAAATTCCCTGTTGTCGTTGATTGACTGAGTGTAACTAAGTGAACACATCCTCTAGAACACACTTCTGCACCATTTAATACACAGATACTGTTTATTTACTGAATTTAACAAACTAGGACAAAAACAAAGTACAAAATGTGGCCTGTGCAAAAGTTATGGCACAGTTTATATGTTATATTTAACTTTTCCAATATGTTAAACTCAGTAAGTTAACAGAAACTGTGGCCTAACATTAGCAGAATGCCATATACCATATGTCTCTCTGTAGAGGATGTGTGAACTTATTTACACTTAGAAAATCAACAACAACATGGAATTAATCCAGGGCTGTTCAGATATTTACATCTGACTGCAGTTTACTGGATAAAATCATGACATTCTTTAAATGTGGTCACTGCAAATAATTAGACCCTATTAAATGTTGATTAAATGATGAGCTCGGCTGTGACGCTGCTTTGATGTTAATGAAGAGCTTTTAGATATTTAGGACTCCAGGAAGACGCAGATACAGTCAGCAGACACGGCACAGAGCAGGAATAACAGTTCCCCCTTATTAATTCTGTTCGATTAATGAATTATATTTGTCCTGCATCCATATGAAATGTATTTTTCTGTCCTTTCATGTGACGCCTGACAAATATCAACAAAAGAACAATATTAATACATTTTCAGTAAAAACAAAGTCATTGGGCGGAAAGCAGGAAACACCCTGGACAGGTCGCCCAGTTTGTGTCTTCAGTCCTCAAATGTTTATTGTTGTTGAAATGAAAAGGTGATGTAACACAGTGGTAAATCTGCCCATCGCAACTTTTTCAGAACATGCTGCATTTGGAATGAGCGTATGTTTACAAAAACAATGAAGTTCATAAGATAAAACATCAAATATGATGTTTTTCTATCACTTTCAGTTTAAAACAGGTCGAACAGAATTTACTAATCCTTGCTTTCTGTTTTGCATTTTACATTCAATTTTTGTTTAAATGTTTTTGGAATTGGGTTTGTACATTAAAGGAGAAGTCTACTGACAGTCGGTGTGGAGTCTAATCATACACCCCGTCCTGATCATACTTCCCCTGGTTTCCAGTCACGGTTCTCCCAGTGTTATTGGATAATCCATACATATCAGAGCCGTCAGTCAGCAACTCTGGGAGGAACCTTAAAAGGCCTAGGCAGATGTATGTGAGCCTGACTATCTGTGAACTTAAAGCAGCATCATGTGAGAACTGGTCTTTTCAGTCTTCCATAAATAACACTGGCAGGGATGCCACTTACACTCTGATTTGGATTTTCATTGTTTTCCCATTAGTCGTTAGACTGTCTTACATCCCCTTTTCTCTTTTGGCTCTCACCTACGTGTAATAGCCAGTCCGAGATTTACTCTTGTCCGATCTCGTACTCAGTCACTCTCTCTTTTTCTCTTCCTCGCTTCCTCTGAAAAGGTCTTCTTTGTTCTTTGGCAGGCGTTGCTATGATGCCCATGTTGGGAATACAGAGCTAGCTTCTTGTAGCTAGCTGGAGCCGTAGTTGTTGTGTGAAGTTACGTAGCACTATAACAGGCGTCCCATTATTATAAGTCAGTGTACCGTCCAAATTATTTTGAAGCTCTTGTTTTAAGGTAGAACTGTTACATAATGTTGCTTTAAGAAAGACGTCACAGAAGAGGAGATACGCATCACTTTAGTGGACACAGCTTGTTGTGGTAGTGTTTTGGTAGGTTGTTAGTGAATTATCTACTATGATCAGCATGACTCCATCAGTATGATGTTGATTTTGAGATAATTTGAGACCTAAACATCGAGCTGGACCTTCTTTTGGAGCCTCTGTGTGTGCGACGTTAATACCATGAGTAACATAGACTTAATAAAACAAACATAAAAACTAACCTCTATTTGTTGGTATTATCATGTATGTAACGCTCATTAACTCTCACATATATTGCTAAAATATCACTAAAATGGCAAAACAATATTACCCAGCAGTAAAGACGGTTCCCATCACTGTTTTTGTACTGACCACTGAACAAGTGTTTTCATTTGTTGATAGATAGATAGATAGATAGATGGACAGATAAATAGATAGATAGATAGATAGATAGATAGATAGACAGACAGATAGATAGATAGATAGATAGATATAGATACATAGATAGATAGATAAATAGATAGATAGATAGATAGATAGATAGATAAATAGATAGATAGGTAAATAGATAGATAGATCTTTATTGTTATTGTTAAAAACAATGAAAAACCATTTAGCAGCAATGCTGTTGTAATACATGCAGAATGTGGTTTTACATTGTCTTGCTAAAATAATCAAGGCCTTCCCTGAAAAAGACGTCATCTGGATGGCAGCATATGTTGCCAAAAGATGTATATATCATTCAGCATTAATGGTTCCTGTTTATATTTGATTTCTTCTTTGCGATTTTGGTTTGCACATTATTGTGTTTTGTTTTTATTTACATTTTGCACAGCATCCCAACTTTTTTGGAAATGAGGTTGTATAAGCCTGGCTAACAGTTCTGTGTTACAGCCACAAAGTGGGAGATTAAAACAACATATGAGTGAATTGTGTGAACTCAGTAATCAAAAATACTTGACAAAATAAGTTACTAAACTTTATGGAGAATCTCAAGAAATATCTGTTTAATTGCTGTGGATATTTGCAGGTGACATTGCTGTGGGAATAAGAGAAAGTAACCAAAACATGTCCTACTTGAACCTGTTTAACTACTCGGTTGCTTTTTACTTGTTAGGTTGAGATCCATGCTCCACTACAGGTGTGTCTCAAGTGTGTTTCAAGATAAAATGATTAGAGATATTATGTTTCATTTATCAGTTAGTTTTCTTACACTTTTTTCTCATTATCCCTCCAGATCAACACTCTCTGTACTACATTTACTCCGCCCTCAACAAAGATGTCGCTCTACCAGGGATCTATGAGTTCACAGCACTGGGTCTGCTCGATGACCGGGAGATCGACTACTACAACAGTAAGGACCAGGTTAAGGTTCCTAAGCAGGACTGGATGAAGGAGAAGATGCAGCCAGATTACTGGGACAAAGGCACCCAGTCTCGCAAGAGCAAAGAGCAGTGGTTCAAGGTCAACGTGGACATCCTGATGCAGCGAATGAGACACAATCAGACCGGTTAGTGATCTGTCACTCATTCTTCTTTAAAAACATCACAAGTTTCCATCCACTGTATGATTCCTCTGGTTTTGAGCAGCTAATGTCTTTATCTTCACTGTCTTGTTACATTAACTCAGTTCCAGACCTTCACGTTCTTCAGTGGAGACATGGCTGTGAGATCGATGAAGCAGATGGAAATGTCAGATTTCTGAAAGGCATTGATGAGTACAGCTACGATGGAAAGGAGTTCCTCTCTTTTGATGATGAGAACATGCGGTGGATCGCTCCAGTTCCAGAAGCTGAGCCAACCAAAAGGAAATGGGATGATGTGCCCATCCTGAACCAGTACACCAAGGGTTACCTGGAGAAAGAATGTGTGGACTGGCTCACCAAATTCATGGAGTACGGAAAAGAAGCACTGAGAAAACACTGTGAGTCCCAAAGTCCTTGTATATTTTTCTAGTGGCTTATTTCCTGAAAGCATCATCATCATCATCATCATCATTCTTTATTTAAGCTCGGGTTTACATCAAAGGGGGCCCTCATTTACAGACAATAATAAGAGACAATAAAACAATAATAGGAAACAATAAAATATGAGTAAAAATATATAAAAATAATAATAGTATATAAAATAGAAAAATTAAAGATCAAAATAAATAGATAAATAAAATATTCAACTAAAACAGTTACAAACAGAACTAAAATAATTCAGAAGTAAAGATTTAAAAACCCTGGGAGAAACGAGCGAGTCAGGCTTTAGAGTACCTTGTTCACTTAACCCCCAACTGCTCCCTGGGTGCTGTGGATAGGGCTGCCCACCGCTCTGGGCAAGCGTGCTCACTGCCCCCTAGTGTGTGTTCACTAGTGTGCATGTATTAGAACAAGAAGCTGGTGAAGGAGAAGCGACTTCAGCCTCGTAAAACAGTCGAACGTTGAGAGACATTTTATAATAAACTGTTCTCCTTTTGAGGAAAAGTTTTCTGGTGGAGACGGGAGGAAAGCAGTTATAGCTAAATCTTAAAGCAGAGCAGAGTAAATCTGCGTTTTCGTTTACATTGTTTAGTCTATACTAGGACATCAACACACACTGAGACATACTGGACATTGAGTATTGTGGCTCCCAAGCTGGTTTGACTTTTGTTGAAAGGACAAAATGTCTCTTCTTATCATTTGTGCTGTGACTCCTGACCTAACCTGGCTTTAATGCAGAGGGAGCCGGTCGGATTTCTCACTCATCCAGTTGTGTTTTTGTTATGTGCCCCACAGACTGTCCGGGAATTTGTGAATCGATTCAGAATCGTCCATGTTAGCATCGCGATGCACCTAAGAATCTATTTTTCTCCACCCCCAGTACTTAAACTCATTTTCTCCTTCAATAGCGGATCCATGTAAAGTTACACCATTTAAAATGTTATTTTCAATATGAGCAGGTCTGGAATGAATTAAGTGAATGAATTAACTAAACGTTCTCTGACGTGCTGACCGTCACTCACTCTGACGAGTCAGCTGTCCTCAGACTTTTTGTAAAAGGTCGCTTTAAATTGGCTACAGTGTCGCAGAAAACACGTTTACAGGTTGTTTGCTGCTGTCTGGTAGTTAACCCTGCAGAAGATGGTAACGGGCTACTGCAGGACATTTTTGAAACTTTGTGAAAAATGAAAAATGGAAACAGTGTGTGTGCATTTCATTGACTTTTCCTTTTTCAAAACTAAAAAAGGAATTTATTTCTGTCATTTCAGCCAAACCAGATGTTCATGCATTTGCAAAGAAATCTACAACTGACTCGACCAAGCTGACCCTGACCTGCCTGGCCACGGGCTTCTACCCCAAAGACGTGAAGATGAGTGTGAGGAAGTTCCGCACTTCACTGCCTGAACATCTAGTAACATCTTCAGGAGTCAGACCCAATGGTGATGGAACCTACCAGCTGAGGAAGAGTGTGAAGATCCAGAAGGACGATACAGCAGATTATGACTGTTATGTGACTCACGTCACCCTCGAAGAACCGATAGTTAAACAATGGGGTAATTATATCTGTGTATCTAATGTATTTCTGGTCTTTTATAGTTTAGAATTAGTTTCTCAGTGTAAATCTAAACCCTGTTTAACAGAATGGCAGATGTGCAGAGACTAGACCCAAAACTACATGATGAGGGCAGCTTTAAAGTATTTCCCCACTTTAATCAATACTAATATTGTTGTAAATGTTTTCTGTCCCAAATAGAGCCAGGAGAGCAGGGTTCGCAGGAACGATGTCTTTATTTGAAGATGTTCTTTTAATCTGTTAATCAAAGCTCAGCTTTGCTCTAACAGTTCGCTTTAGGTTAAGCTCACGTCTTACTCTCTCAGCCCTCAGCGCTAGACTGTCTCAGTACTTACTAATCTACATAGACCACAGCCAGGGGGCTAGCTCCGCCTTCAAAATAAGAGTCCTTATAGAAAAACCCAACAAATAAATGCTGCAGAACAATTACCCCAAAATTACCATGAACACATTCTTGACCAAACTGCTACATATTGCTGGTGTTGGAACAAAACCTTGTATCTCCATTTTTGTCACTGTTTTTTTAAATTTTAGAAATAATTTGAAAAAGCCTGTTTCCTTTTACATTTTATGTAAATTTAACGATGAATGCACCTTAAGAAACAGCCCAAAATGACTCAGGAAAAAAGTCTAGTAACATTGATTCATAGTAAAAGTACGGTAGGTTTTTTCCTTCTTCTGTAAAGTTACTATTTTGGAGATATAAGTGTTGTCAAGAAATTAACATTTTGCTGGCTGAAGTCAAGGTTTTGTTCCGACAGCAGTTAAAAACACGTACGTATGAATGTGTAGATATTTTTTAGAAGTAGCTGCTACTTGCAGTTGTAGTCATTATTTTCAGTAATTTCAGTTCAGCCACATCTACAAAAACAGATTCGCTTAAAGGGAATTTCAGGGATTTTCACACTTTCTGCATAATTCTGTGTGTGAAGTGTAAACAGAGTGATTCAGAGTGGTTTGGTGTGAAATGGTTATATATCTTTTCAGTGGTGGTGATAGAAACCAGGTGTCGCCATGACTACAACACAAATATAGACATTTTATTTACTATCCAAACCACCAGTGAACCTACACGAGTCTTCTGAGTTTATATGGAATGTTGATGATGGAAAATAGTGGAAAATCTGAAATAATAAGTTTTCTTTGGAGACTATTTTGCCTCACAGCGCCCTGCATGTATCCCTCTGACCTTAATAGATTAAGTATGTTTTGGGCCAAAATCTTCTCTAAACAATCATAAATCAATGTCTCGGTCATCAGGCAGTGTCTGGTTCCTGTCACCACCACAGGGAACGATTCTGACTCGGTAAGCTTATCTAGAACGGAGTGTTTCACACTAAACCACTCTGAATGAACCTGTTTACACCTGAAACAATTTTGAAAAATCTCTGGAATCTCCTTTAAACTTATTATTATTCTTATTATTTTAATATTATTCAAGCATCCAAAATGGTTTTATTGGGGACAAAATACACATAAATACATGATACAATATGTGATGTATACAAAAACCACATTGTTCCATATTTTTTCTTTTTTCCTTTAGTTTTAGCTGTTGTCTGTCTATTCTAGTTACTTTCCCCTTATGTTAAAAAAGGCAAGCACAAATAGCCACTTGTATACCTAACAACAGAATGTATATGTTGTCCTGACACAATCTTTTACAGATGAACCAATAGATATAGGGCAATATTCAGTGTAAAGTCCTGCTTGGGAAATTGTTGGTCAGACTGGGTTATGAGCAGCAGGCTCTTCAAAAAAATCATCATTCCTGTAAACACTGGTCTCCTGAACTCTCACATATGTCACAGATAAAGATTTACCACATCCTGATAACCACAGGAAAAAAAACACTTCTGCTGCAAGTCTTTGTCTTCTCAAGTCAGGACTTGCCTGCTAGCCACCTATCTTTGAGCTCTGACCTGCCCCCTTGTGGATATAGCTTCATTTTCTAGAGAAAAGGTGCTGCTCACAGAGCCGCTGTGTGTGCATCTGCAGGAGCCACCAAAGCTGAGCACTTTTCATACAGGTACAGAGTTGGGTTCTGTCACTGGGACCTGATGGAGGGCTGAAATTGAAGGAGTCCTCTGTTAAATCTCATACAGGCTCCTGAGTTCTGATGTTGCGTAAGCAGCAGTTCAGTACTGATGCAGAGGCTCTGTAGACCTGCAGTAGTACACTAGACTGGGATTGGCTGTGACTAATATTTGTAGAGAATAATAATGTTTTCAGTAGCTTTATGCTGGTGCAGTATTGCAGCGGGTTGAGCAAAATCTGTCACCCCTGCAGATGAACGATAGAAGAGAGTCCACTTTAGATTTACAGCATGTTTTCACTGTCATGGTAGAACAAAAATATATAACTGGTTTTTGTTCAACACCGTTCTGTTTACAGACAAACTGTGCTTTGACTGTGAGAGTTCAGGACTGGTTGGAGCAGTGATTGGCGGAGTGGTGGTGCTTCTGCTGATTCTCGGTGGGATCATCTTCGCCCTTATAAAGAAGGGGAAAATTGGTGAGTATAGACTATCTTAGTACAGGTTGTGTTCAAAGAGTGAAGTCTATTTATTGAAAATGTACTACCAAAAGGAAAAAAAGCCTCCTCAGGCTTCCACCTCAGCACCTTCATCCTTAAAATGAGATGCACAATGACAGGAAGAAGCTCATCACCAGGGAAATGTGTGATTAGGATCTTGTCATCATAAAACCAACAGTTCAGAAAAGTTCTTAACTAATGTTCAGAACACAGTGGTGAATTTACTTAAATACTTCTTGGTCAGTGTGAAATGAGCTAATGGTCCCTCCTTTTTAGCTGAAGTTAGTATTAAATGTTAAGGTCTGAAATGGCCTTGTTTATTTGATGATTTATGTAGTGAGGTCAGTCTTTTTCCAAGTTTATCATAGCTTAGCATCAAATATTGTTTTTCCATTATTTTGACTAAACAAAAATATAAACAATAATAGAAATGCAATTCTGAAAACCAAACAGCAGTTAATGTTCATTTTACATGTGCGTAATATTTTTTATTTACCAGGCATTCCAGGTGCTGTAAATGCTGCAACTGGTCAGTGTCAATATGATTTTGTTGCAGCTCTACAGACTGAGCAGCTGAGCAGAGTGACAGCCTGCTGTGTTCAGTGTGAGAGCAGCTTCGGTTTTCATAGCCCTTTTCTCCAGTAACCAGTTTCATTAGGGCAGACAATGCAGTAACACCAAAGAGAAGCCTGCAACATGCTTTCCCATTTTGGTCAGTCACAAGGAAATTTCAGGTTTCATGTTCAGGTTTTATTGTATAGGGAAATTTCTGTGAATATTGACTGAAAGAGAGACCAGCCAACTCTACAGACTGAGCAGCTGATGCCGCGCTTATCATGAAAGCTGCTTCGGTTTTCATAACCAGTTTCAGTACAGCAGATTATGCAGTAGCAGCTCAGAGAGGCTTAAACCAGAGAACATAAACACGCTAACGCTTCAGATCAGAAATTCAGCAGTTGCTTCTTGTCTTGCTTCTTCTGTGGAGCCGAGCGTTTTGCCAGCAGGGTATTCTGAGAATCTGACAACAACCCCATAAACTCATTTAAATCTGCTGCCAGAGGAGTTCGACTGCATAATCGCCCACACTGGCCAGAGAGAAGTAAATCAGCCTCTGAACTGTGTTTTGTATATATTTTCCCCAGTCAAAGTCCAGTTTAGAAACAGCCATGATTTGTGGGCTAAAATAAAAAATGGCTAAAGCTTACTATGTTATGATGGCCTGCAGACCACAGTTACTGTTCACCAACCGTTCTTAAGCACAAGTGTCTTCTTAAAACCAACTTAAGCAGTTTTCATGGAGATTCTGACATTCACCAGTGTTTTCTTATCTAGGTTTTGTTCTTAGGTAAGAACAGAATCTACACTCACTCTAGAGCACAAAGCTGTGAACAGTTCTGCGCTTTAAGAACACGCCATGAATCTGACGCAGACTTTTTCCTAGAACCTTTCTCAAGAACACTTTCAGGAAGATGGTAAATGAGGCCCATTGTTATCAGGCTGTTAGTCTGGGTTATATTAAATTGTTTTTCACTACTATAGAGTGTTTCAGAGGACAGACGACATATTAGGACAGATATATAGGAAAATGCAGATTATAAGACTAAACTGGTTTATTTTTGTGCTGTTGAAAGGAGCAGACAGCAGTTTTGCTGACATTTAAATTGTCCAACTGAAAAGCGGTCATCCATCCCGCACACCGAGAACATATCAGTGACGTCTGGTGCTGCTGACAGTCGGCTCAAGACTGTTGTTTATCACTGGAAACTGTCTGTAGTGGCTTTTTAGGAAATCAGAGGGAGTGAATTTTTCTACAGAGCTTTGCACAGCAGGGCTTTGCAGACAGACGGTCTGTATTTCAGGCAACAAAAGAATGAACTGCGTCCTAATTTTTTCCTTTTAACAAGTCTGATGGTAACCTTGTTCCTTTTCAGGTGGGGCCAGCAATGGTGGGTCAGGAATACCGAATGGTCACTCTGATCAAACAGCGGAGCAGACAGCTGCTTCACCTTAAACTCAGCAGGACAAATTATCATAAGTAGTTCATACGTTACAATGTGTGCATTACAAATACAGATATACAGTAGAAAAACAAAACCATAAAAGACTTTCTGAAAGGGACGAGGAGGATTAGACAGAAATGTCTACATTTAAAAATATGATCAAACATACAAACTGAAACATTTTCTCTGAACTATATAAAAATATAGTCTTGAATTCCTCAAAATCACCACACCGTGTCTTAATATCTGCTTCAAATCACCTGATAAATATCTTCAGATGTTTAACTGACCTGCTCTTCAGACTGAAATCCACATTGACTGTTAATCTATTATAGAGAAGCCTGTATAGTTAGAAGTGTTGTTTATTATGAAAAAATAAGCTCAAACTTTTGACTAGTTTTGTGTCACGTTCTTTTTGTGATTATACATATTGGCTGAATAATTATAACTGCTGGCACTGAAATATCTTATGATTCATTGAAGAATATGGATATTTCAAAGTAATCTTCAGAGGTCTAGACCTGCTGCTCACAGTCAGGATCCTGTGGATTTACTTACAGCAGATTACAGATGGATTACAGTTACAGCTGCTTCAGATTATTTAAATAGTTACCCCCAAAAATATTATTGATTATATCTGATAACTGTGTATTTATCCTTAATATGTCTTTCTGTAAAACACCAGTTCTGTTCTTATTAGCTCATTGGCCACTTTATTAGAAACCCCTTCCTTGAAGCTCCACCTTGTGGTGTACAGTTAAACTCTGTAGTTCATCTGTCACCAGTTTGTGTTAGTCGTTCTCTAAACCTTCATCAGTGGTCAGTTTCTGACCTCAGAGCTGCTCTTGTCTGGATAATTATGGGTGGACGGTCCACTCTCAACCCAGCCCTGATACTGACTTGTGTAAAACCTACAATAACACTGCTGTGTCTCAAACATTCATTCCAGCTCCACACACAACACCACATCAGTCTCCACCGTGTGTTTCTAATAAAGTGGCCAGTTAGTGGAAGTACAAGGTAGGTGTTTCTAATAAAGTGGCCAGTGAGTGGAAGTACAAGGTAGGTGTTTCTAATAAAGTGGCCAGTTAATGGAAGTACAAGGTAGGTGTTTCTAATAAAGTGGCCAGTTAATGGAAGTACAAGGTAGCTGTTTCTAATAAAGTGACTGGTGATGGTACATAACAACAATTTAATATCTGTTTCACAGGAACTCCAGAACAGAGGAAGTGAATTACACTGGAACTCCAGATCATTCAGGATTCCACACCAGACTTTCTTACAGCACAGACTCTTTTCCATTCTGTAAGATTTGGGCATTTGGAGACCTCTCTGGTGGAAACGTGTAACTGCACACAACATGTAATTTTGTAACATGGGTCTGCGCGGGACTGTTTTTTCAGTTTCGCTCCCACAAGATTTCATCCTGCTCCCATAGAAAATGGTAATCGTTTGTACTGTTCAAGCCCACAACTGAAATGTGCTTTCCTGCTTCCGCCCACACAGTTCCATCAAGGGGAAGTGACATTCAATATCTGACACAGTTTATTCACAGATACATTCCTCTCTGCTGAAATAACACAGCAGTCATGGTCATCAGGCTCACTGTGAGTAACTTCACCAAACGCCATTTATGCACCATTTAAACACAAAGCAGGAATTAAACCACAGAGTGGCTATTTTTGGTGTTTTGCGGGGCAGCTGTGGCCTTCGTATCATTTAGGGATGGTTCTGCTTTATTCTGGCTGTTCATTAGTTTGTGGCACTTCTCTTTATGTGTGCTTCATCCCGCTCCCGCCTGCAGTGGGCTGGGTTCCCTCCCGCTTCCACTCACAACACTGAAAATTAGACCCAGAAGGCATTGTGGCGGGTCCAGCGGGAATCCACAGGATTGCAGACCCCTACTTCAAACCCCTTCCCTGAGGAGATGATTCTGATGACTGAGAGTAAGACGCGTCTTCTGAGGATGTGAATCAATAATTTACTGTTGTCATCATTTCTTCATCAGTATAATGTTAATTTAATGTTCGATTCTCTGGTCAGGCTACGAGGGTCCTTTCTGTGTGGAGTCTGTATGTTCCCCCTGTATCTGTGTGGGTTTCCTCCCACAGTCCAAAGACCTGCAGTCAGACTAAACTGCCCCAGGTATGTGTGTGTGTGTGTGTGAGAGAGCAAAGAGCAGTGGTTCAAGGTCAACGTGGACATCCTGATCCAGCGAATGAGACACACAAATTCCAGTTAGTGATTTATCTCTCTTCATATAAAATCCCAAGTTTCCATTCTCTGTATGATTTTCCTGGTTTTGATCCAGCTAATGTCTTTATCTTCACTGTCTTGTCACATTAATTCCTCACATTTACAGGTTGTTTGCCACAGCACACTGGTTAACTCTGTAGCAGATGGTAACAGGCTACTGAAGGAAATTTAAAAAAATAAACAGTGTGTATGTATGTGCATTTTATTTTATTTCCTTTTTCAATAAAAAAGGAATTTATTGCTGTTCTTTCAGCTAAACCAGATGTTCATGCATTTGCAAAGAAATCTACAACTAACTCAGGCAGACTGACCCTGACCTGCCTGGCCACGGGCTTCTACCCCAAAGACGTGAAGCTGGATGTGAGGAAGTTGCACACTTCACAGCCTGAACACCTACTAAGATCTTCAGGAGTCAGACCCAATGAAGATGGAGCCTACCGGAGTGTGGAGATCCAGGAGGACCAAACAGCAGATTATGACTGCTATGTGACTCACAGCTCCATCAAAGAACCACTAGTTACAAAATGGGGTAATTCGATTTACAATTCTTGGGATTCCTAGCAGAGTATAAGTCATTCCATGTTCTGCTTTTTCACTGTTACTGCAATTGTTTGCTTTATATAACTGTAAATGCTGCTTAACAGTACAGCAGATGTGCAGAGACTAGACCAGAAATTAGCTTTTTAAATTGCATTAAGCTGCTTATGACACAGAACTTCAAAATATTGCCGACTTTAATCAATAAATGTAGAATTATTGGTAACAATGACACATTTCCCCATTAACCCTTCCTGCACCATTGTGACTAATTTTAAATAAGGGGAAAATGTACGTATGTCCTCATACAGTAACTTTTCAAATAAACCTGTGTTAGTCCTGGACAAAGAAACCCTGAGCGTAGGGTTCTCTCAGGCAGGTCAATGTTCATACATCCTTGGAATAAAGCCGTTCTGATCTGGACCGTCTCTAAAACACTGGTTGATTTCAGTAGCGTAATGCAGTCGGGTTGATCAGAATAAGATTTCTATACAGATTCATTGTAGATGAGGAGGCCATACTTCAGATTCAGAGTTACATCTGCTGTTCCCACAGTTCATTTATTCCATTTGAAAACTTTCATTTCAGAAACTGTTTTTTGTTATTTAAAAAATGTGGCTCAGATTTTTGTTCATTTATGTGTCTACAGAGGGCCCTCCCTCGCAGGGTGGTCTGGGTTTGGCTATTGGAGGAGTTGTAGGTGTGATTTGTGCTGGTTAGAGTTGTCATCTTTATCCTGAATGTATAAACTGAGTTCATATTCCGAGGATTATATTCAGATTCTGTTCAAAGTACAAAGAATATGCACTCTGAAAATGGACTTCTATGTCAGATGACCAAAAAAAAAAAAAATCTGGCTGAGAAGTGTTCTACTTGCCGTTATCTGTGATAACAGAATGTTTTTTTTTTCATATTTTCCACTGGTTGCTAAGTATTGACTGCTTTACAAAAGTACAAAGTACAAAAGTACAAAAGTAGTGACAGTAGAACTAAACACACTGGCATTAACCAGAAGTGAACAGAATTGGGTGCGAAAAGTAACTCTAGCACATACTGAAGTACGGAAACAGCTGAGCTGAACCTGAGATTCTGACAGTTTCATGGTCTGTCTGTGACAGAGCAGTAAAGTCAGTTTACACTGAACATTTGTTGGGTATTTGACATTCTCTCCTCAATTTCTCATGAAATAAACATTCGAAAAAGATCAAAACTACATTTCCTCACTCCTCAGAATAAAGCCAACAAAACAATCAAATATATTTCAGAAGTATCACTTGTTAAAGTGCACAAAACATGATCATTTGGAAATGAGGATAACTGGTGCGATAGTCATTAAGGGACCATCTAAAAAGTACATACATATGTTTTATTTCATGTATTTTGCTAAAAGAGGGCAAAATCTCACTTGTAATAAACAGAGTGGCGTCTCTTAACTGGGTTTTGCAGTTGACTAAAAGGAGGCCGCTTTCTTAACTGGCTTTGAACTGTTTAGATGTTCTGTTAATGACTAAAGCATCTGCCTTTCTGAAACATTGTAGATTGTTTTCTGTCTTCACAGGACTGAGAAAATGTAGGATTGATCATTTTTCAATATTTGTTTCATGAGAAATTGAGAAAAGTTGAATATTCAGAAAAAAAAGTTTATTATTAATGCATCTTGATGCATCTTTTTTCTGTACAGGATTTCTATTTTCTTACTGTCTGAGGACTTGGTACTTTTAAAGCAAAGTATTTGTAATGATCCATAATGCGTTTACTTCTAATATCTTGTATTAATAAATCAAATGGAGGTGATGTGGTTAGTGAACTAACTTGTTTGGAGCACATTAAACGTTGCTGCCACTCATCTGTGATAAAATTAGCAGTTATGGTGAAATAAGATCCAGTGGTGATGGACGTCCACACAGCACATGTTACAGCTATCCTACCCGTTTTCTTCAGTGATTTCATAACTTCGGTTTTTGTCTGGTTGTATGGGGAGTTCCCTGGGTCAGTAAAATATCTTTGAGACTGGTCGCTGTATCTCGGCTCCAAAGTGTGCAACACAGCCTGAAAGCCCTGGTTCTCAAAGACTGAGAACGGACGCAAATCCTTAGCAATAAAAGTTGTGATAGAGTTTGAAATTCGCCTCCGAGTTGGGTGCAAGTTTTGACATCACTTACTTGATAGTGCTCTGGTTGGCAGCAAGTATAACTGGACGGGAAACGGGTGGAAACATGTAATACGGTTTCTCATGTTTGTTGTTTCCAAAATATTTTAGTTTAGTGTGACACAACCTGCATATAGTGTGGCTCTTATCCAGGTCCCTTTTCCCTTCAGCTTCATAGAAGCCAAAGTGCTTCCATACGCTAACTCAGGGGTCAGCAACATACGGCTCTTTTACTGTCCCGATAAAAGTAATCCTCCTTTACAGTAAAAAAAAAAAACTCTGCTGATCGTTCTAACGCTGTTTAACAATAAATGGTCTTAAACGCTGCTAATTCACCACACTATAACCCTGAAGGCCGGCGTGCAGACTGCAGGTCACAGCTACGCACAGTCTCGCCTCGCTAGTAGCGAACGTAAAGACAAAAAGACTGATTTATGACAAACATTTGGAGACGAATGGACTTATTTGCACTTATAAGCAGCACAGTTGGTTTCCTGGTATGTTCAATCTGCAACGAGAGACTGTCACACACTAAAAAAAGCATAAGCATACCTAGCCAAAAAAGCTTGATTCTGATTCTGATTGTTCAATTTGCAACGAGAGACTGTCACACAATAAAAAAACAAACACTAAAAAGTCGCAAAGATGAAGCAAGCTTCTCGTTCGAATTCTCCCGTTCCACCTTAAATGGTGCCGCATTTACATTCGGCGCCTCAGGCACCATTTAAGGTGGAACGGGAGAATTCGAACGAGAAGCTTGTGTGACAGTCTCTCGTTGCAAATTGAACAATCAGAATCAGAATCAAGCTTTTTTGGCTAGGTATGCTTACGCGTACAAGGAATTTGGTTTTGGTGGCGAATGAGAAGCAACTTAAGCCTCGTAAAACATTGAGAAATATTTTACAAGAAATTGATCTACTTTTGAGGAAAGGTTTTCTGGTGGAGATGAGAGGAAAGCGGCTACAGCTAAAGCTTAAACCAGAGCGAAGTAAATCTGTGTTTTCGTTTAACGTTCTCTAGCGGCTCTAGCTGCTCCGCAAACATGCAACCACTTCAATGCCACAGAAGATTTGAGAGAGGAGTCTGCGAGTAGCTGTAGCGAACAAACAGGACCCCTACCTGCCCGGGGCTACAGCCAAAGCTACAGGCTGACAGTAACCTGTATGAGGTTTCCCTGTCCAGTAAAATGGATCGCCTCACCACATCCATATACCAGCGCACGTACAAATGCTGCTCAGTCAGTACGCTCACTGAACGCTGTTACACTATCAGGCAGAGATTTTGGAGGAAAGGGGGCGACAGCTGGACCAAACCAAACCAAATCCTGTTCTCTGGGACGAAATATATGTGGTGAACGACTTGATTCGCAGTACAGGGCTGTGGACTTGCTGTCTCAGGTGAGAGAGCCCTCTGGCTAAACCTCGCCGACACTCAAAAAGCAGAGGGCATGGACGCGGCTCATGACCCCACCAAAGGTCTTTTCAGACCAGCCCTGGAGAAAATGAGAGAAACCAGCATTCTCAGGAAACAGGAAGATGAGGCTTCCAACCTTTGCCTGCCACGCAGACAGGTACCATGCCCTCCTCAGCTCAGTGCATCAAACCATGACTGTAACAGAAGCCACAACGCTAATGAGTAGCTTTAGTAAAGCAGCAACTACATAGCCAAAGAGTTTCACAATAGATTTGGGAAAGAAAATGGTCAATTCATTATTCAGACAAAACCTGCACAGATTAAAACGTAGTGTGCTTTGATGAGTGTGAAATAAACTCACAGACCAGCTTAAAAAACTGTTTTACTGAAACTGATTGGTTCACTTTTTTAATGCCTTCAAATTAATACTGACATGATACGGCAAGCTTTTTTATGTATGCGCTGAACTCTCTCTTTTCTCAGCAATTAATCAATTAGTTATGTAGATTAATTAAATAAATAATCACTTTAAATCGGCATTTTTTTAAATTAAATTTTTTAGCACAAAATAGCAAATCTTTGCTACTCATGTGACCTTGTAATACATGTTTACGTCTCAGTAAAAGTGCAGGAAATCAACAGTATCATTTACTTCCAACGCAAAAACATTTTGTAAGACTATATCACATTACATAAATCCATAAAAAGTAAAGATTAATCTTGGCACAGCTGATGTAAACACACATTTGTACAAGTTCTGTGTGAAACATTTCCTTTAGAAGTCCATTCCAAAAAGACAGTGAGATCTGATTCACTTTAATTAGACTACAACACTAGTAATTGCTTTGTTTTTACCTGCATACAATCCAGGGGGCTTATTTTTCAGCTGAGCATACATATAGTTTTGTGTGTAAACCTCATATATGCACATTCCTAGTGGTGGAGAAGTGTAATCACAGGTAAACCCATTATGAGATACACAAACTCAAATTTATTATCATCTATTTTAGCTTAACTGACTGAATGATTGGTGATTATTGTGCTTATAAACTGTAAAAATGCTTCATCAGTTCAGCCTAAAGAACAGTAAATAAACAATTTGAATCAAAGTAAAATAGTTTTTCAGAAGCATGAAGGTGATATTTTCATATTAAATTATTCTAGTAAGATATTTTTGCATGGTAAAATTGAATTCTTACAAGAGAATTCAGTTATTAAACTTTCATAGTTCATGTTGTTATGTTAAAGAACTAAGAACTGTTGCAACATTATGCAACTTATGCAACATTTCAGTTCAGCTTTTTTCTGCTACTGGGGAATTTTAAAGGGAAGTAGGTTTGCTGTGTATAGCAATTTAAGCTGTGTAAAAAAAAAAAAAGCATATTTTTTACTTATCTCTAAAGCTTGTGGTTCTGACACTGATTCAGATAATAATAATATTCCATATTAAATCTATTTTAATATGAGTAATATTTCTTATCAAATAACGAGTGTCCGCTGTAACTCAGCTGTGATGTGACCTTACTGTGTCTGTTTCAGGAAGGGGATCAAATAAGAGCAGCACTGAAAACATATCAGCTGACTTTGATGCTTCATCTGACTCTGGTAATGTTTCTGCTGGAGTAATGTCTGAACACACTGAGCTCAGTTTTATTTTTTAATTGTGTTACATTGTTTATTGTTGGTAAATAATTGTAGTATCTTTGAGAAAACACACTGTGAGAATCAGAGTGTGTGGATTTTTGGAGGATCCTCCTGAGCTTTAGGGACAATTGATCTTTGTTTCAGATTCTCAGAGAATGAACTGCCCTGTATATGTATTTTAAAAAGTCAATGAATATGTTGCTTTTCAGGCTCCAGAAGCAGTGGGTCACTATGTGACAGTGCGGAGAACGTTAATGAAGCCAGCGCGTTGCTGGGGAGTGATGCTGATAAAGTGGCAAATGATTCACTTCTAGATGAAGAGCAGGAACTGATGTCTAAAACTCCTGTAAGTCTATAAATGTGGAATCATGTGGTTGAAAATACAAACATAGAAAAGAAATACATAAAAAACACAGAATAGTTTCTGAAATGGGCAGGGGGGTGAATTGGACAGAAATGTGGAAAAGTTAAAGTTTAAGTACATTTACCACTTCCTGGAAATCACATGTTCAAAACTGATGGTTTTACTCCATGAAAGAGTTACAGAAAAGCATGAGCCAGTGTAGAAAACAAACATCTTCTTTGAACTGAAACAACAGTTATTGATTTTCATCTAGTTAAAGGAGCAAAGGAAAAAATCTTTTTCTAAGATTTTAGCTTAAAACATTCCAACATTAACTAAAATCATCAACAGAATGTGAAGAAATTACAGTTTTGATATTTTGTCAAAGATGTCTCTGTATCGTGTTGCAGAGATATCTACTGATGTTAGCATGCTAACCAGCTAGTTCCGGCCCGTTCTGTATCATAATACCACTTTGTGCCTCAAGAGGCGATAGTGCGTCACTGTAGCGCCGAGTCAGTCATTAGTCTAATATGAGAGGATAAAGAAGTAGCTGCCCACTCCCACCAAGAAATTACATGGGAAAGAAGTTACATAACTTGATGCAAAACAAGAGTTAGCATTGGCACTGCTTTCCACCACTGGGGACTGCAGCTCTTGGTGAATCTTCTTGCTTTGGTAGCTTTTCATTAAAATTTACATAATTTATATTACACAATGAAAATATATATAATTGAATTTAGATGTTTATACTGTTATAGCATGAAATATCATGAAAAAATCATTTTAAGCATGCAGGCTCAAACTTTTGACTAGTAGAGTATGACGTTCTTCTCTGGTTATGCATATTGGTTGGACAGTTATATCTTACAGAGATATTGAGAATATATGGGTGGAGGTACAAGGTAGGTGCTTCTAATAAAGTGGCCAGTTAGTGGAAGTACAATGTGGCTGTTTCTAATAAAGTGGATGGTGAGTATATAACAATGATTTAATCGCTTTGTTTCACAGGAAACCCCTGGGAGAGTGTGATTTATTTGATAAATTTCATTTGATTTCACCATGCCGCATTCATTTGATGTGGCACGGTGGCGCAGTGTGTAGCACTGTTGCCTCACAGCAAGAAGGTCCTGGGTTTGATTCCCGACCGGGTCACCGAGGTCCTTTCTGTGTGGAGCTTGCATGTTCTCCCTGTGTCTGTGTGGGTTAGGGGCAGTCGTGGGCTGGAGGTTAGGGAACTCAGCTGACAGTTTGTGACTGAAGTGCCCTTGAGCAAGACACCTAACCCCCAACTGCTCCCCGGGCGCCGTGGATAGGACTGCCCACCGCTCCAGGCAAGTGTGCTTGCGGCCTCCTAGTGTGTATGTGTTCACTAGTGTGTATGTGGTGTTTCACTGCACGGATGGGTTAAATGCGGAGGTCTAATTCTGATGTGTTCAGACACAGTTGGCTAAAAAGGTTCATTTCAAGTGTGACATCAGACCGCAAGTTGTGATAATGCTGCAGAGCTTGTGGTCCATTGGAACTGAACTCCAGATCATCCAGGATTATACACCAGCACTTTCATTTACAGCACAGACTCTTATCCAGTCAAAGGCTGAGTCAGCACTTTTTCATTCCCATATCATGGGAAACTGAATTATCCATGCCTTTTTGAATTAGCAACTGTTCAATTATGCACATAAACATTGTTAAAGTCTCAAAATGTAGTGTTCCCAGTACATACAATCTATATATGGAACCTAAACTGCAAAAACAGCCCAGGAAAAAAATACAAATAAAAGAAAAATGTGATATAAGCCCTTTAATAGAAATCCTCCACATTTTAAAAACAACAGTATATTACACGTCTGTTAATGATAAAAGTAGACAGTCTGGCACCTCAAAAGCATCAAATAACAGTTTGATACACTGCTCTTTCAACATATGGTGAAATATATATATTTCTTTATTAACTCTAAGCACTATCTGGGTGAAGTGTACTGATTGTCATGTTTTAAGGAAATCCCTGCTGGAATAATCCATAGAAACCATTTAGTGTTCTTGCTGGTTTCTGATGGTTTTGGAATGTGTTTTGGCTTTTTAGTGGGTTGATATCAGAGTGTAAAGGATCCTAATGGTTTAACAGGTGACCAATGGCTGATTCTAAATGCATTTGATGGTTTCCTAATGGAATCTAAAGGTATTCTACAAAAAACCAGTGGTCCCTTTTGGAAACCATTAGGCCAATTCCAATTAGAAAGCAAAACCAGGTTTTCAATCCTAATGGCTTTTAATGGTCCTTTTTCAGCAGGGATGTGTATAGAGGGCTATACAGACCTCTTTTCTCTCATGTTTCTACTTTTAATTAAATTACATCTGACATGGTGTGTTTTTGTTTTTTCCATACAGTACTGAGCCTCAGCTATGTTCCAAAGTCTCTTAAATTAGGTGTAATTAAACCCCTAATAAAGAAACCTAGTCTTGATCCCTCTGAGTTATCAAACTATAGACCTATTTCAAATCTTCCCTTTTTTCAAGAATTTTAGAGAAAGCTGTGGCAAAACAATTATGTTCCCATCTGCATAGGAGTAATATATATGAAAAATTTCAGTCTGGCTTCAGGCCTCACCATAGTACCGAAACAGCGTTAGTGAAAATTGTAAATTATCTATCATTATCCGCTGACAAAGGAAACATATCCTTACTGGTTTTACTCGATCTTAGTGCAGCTTTTGACACAATAGACCATTCCATTCTATTAGACAGGCTTGAGAAACTAGTAGGAGTGACAGGTAAAGCTCTTTCATGGTTCAAATCTTACCTTAGTGATGCTTTGAGTTTGTTAATGTAAATGGTGAACCATCAGCTCTCACAAGAGTAAAGCATGGTGTTCCACAGGGCTCTGTCTTAGGACCCATGTTATTTACCTTATATATGCTACCACTAGGTACCTTCATTAGAAAACATGGCATCAGTTTCCACTGCTATGCCGATGATACACAATTATATATTTCAGCTAAATCAGAGGACAAAACTGAACATAATAAGACAGAGGACTGTGTAAAAGACATTAAAGACTGGATGTCAAGTAACTTCCTCTTACTAAACTCAGACAAAACAGTTCTTCTTCTTGGTCTAAAAGCTGTTAGGGATAATCTGCCTACGTTTCCTCTTAATCTCGATAGTTTCTCAGTTGCACCAGGCACATCTGTAAAAAGGTGTCACGGTTGATCCCAGTCTGGCCTTCGATGAGCATATTACCAATATTACCAGAATAGCTTTCCTCCACCTGCGTAACATCGCTAAATTAAGAAATGCACTGTCGCTACAGGACGCAGAAACGTTAGTTCACGCCTTCATCACGTCCAGGTTAGATTACTGTAACGCTCTGCTTTCTGGTTGCTCCAGTCAAAACATTAACAAGCTTCAGTTAGTCCAGAACGCTGCAGCCAGAGTTCTCAGCAAAACCAGGACATTTGACCACATTAGCCCAATTTTGTGTACCTTACACTGGTTGCCAGTTAAATTTCGCATTGAGTACAAAATTCTTCTGCTGACGTATAAAGCTCTGAATGGCCTTGATCCTCAGTACCTCAGTGACCTTATTTCCTATTATCGACCGACACGCCCACTTAGATCACAAGGTGCTGCTCATTATTAGTACCCAGAATTAATAAAGTTCCGTCAGGGGGAGGAGCCTTTTCATCCAAGCCCCCCAGCTTTGGAATAGCCTACCAGTCTGTGTTCGGGACTCCGACACAGCCTCCATCTTTAAGTCTAGGCTAAAAACTTACCTGTTTAGTCGAGCCTTTGGTTAATTAGTTTTCCTGTTAGAAAAAGGCGCAGATCTGTCCGATGGTAATCTGGGAATGTTGGTGCTGAACTAACTATCTGTCCCCCTTACCCTCCCCCCCTTTCCCTGAGCTGAGCGGCTGCCCGTCCTAAGAGGGTCTGATGTGAACACCACTCAATCACAACCCAGGGGGGTCTGATGCGGCCGGCGCACTGTACAGGACTGTAAAACTGTATCCACTTATACTGTTTTGTGTCTGTGCTGTTATCCGGTGTCAACCGGAGGAGGATGGGTTCCCCTTTTGAGTCTGGTTCCTCTCAAGGTTTCTTTCTCCTGTTGAGGGAGTTTTTCCTTGTCACTGTCGCCAAGGCCTGCTCACTGGGGGACCCGGATTCTCTGTAAAGCTGCTTTGTGACAACATCTGTTGTAAAAGGTGCTATATAAATAAATTTGACTTGACTTGACTACTGTACACCAAGATGAGTGATTAAACTTAAAGCACAGTCTGAAGGGGGCTAAAACTGTAAGCTAGCATTTAAGACTCTTGTAGAACTGTGATCAAAAAAGGTACTTCATGTAATAAAGCGGACAAAACTGTCTTATTAAATATAAATTTTAATCTATGTCATTTATATACTATCTGTATACATCTGTGCATGGTTTATGTACAATGAACACATATATACATGATTTAAGAAAACAAATTGAGGATGTGTTGGTTGATTTTTATAAAACGGCTCTGTTGCACAATTTAATGTGGCGAATGAATGTGAGTCAGACTTAACGGTTTGCCTTTTGTTCTGATTTTTTGACCCTGTAATGCGGAAGGTGAGTATTTTTAGTCTTCTTTTCTGACTCGTTATTTCCCCCGACCAAGTTTCAGTTCAAGCTCTAACTTCAAACTTTTTTATTTATTTTTTTATTATACAATAACATGACTTACAACAACCAACATCCAGGTTTGTGCTTACACGTTAAATCATAATCAACATATAAGTCCTTTTTGCCCTTTTTGCTTGTTTTGTGCCATATGTCTTAAGCTCCTGGAGGAAGTGTGAAGTTTGGCTTATAATCAGACCATCTCTTCTTATGTAAATAATATCTACCCATAATAATTAAGTATTGTACAATAAATACTTAACCATCTAATCTGTCCATAGAAAAATAAATAATAGCATCAGAAACATCCAGTGCAATACAGTGTCCAGTCTTTCTTCTTACAAAGTTTTCCACATCAATCCAAAACACTTCAGAATGAGTACAGTGGTGAAACAGATGGATAATTGTTTCCTTTTCCGAAGCACAAGAGACAGAAATATTCAGTGATAATTCTAAATCTCTCTCAAACACTTTTAACAGGGTAGATGTTGTGTCAAATTTTAAATGTCACGTCTTTATTTTATTATTCATACAATAATTTTCCATGTTTTATTCCAGTTGATGTTCCCAAAAACAAAAGACCAATATAGTTGTTTATAAATTCATTCATTATATATTACTTTCCTAAAATACCTGTTTGTACATTTATATTTAAGGATATCAGTGTCCCCAATAAAAAGTCCATCCCTATGGCATCCATATCACTATTTGCTGAACCTTTAAGAAGCTGTAACATTTGTTGTGGTACAGCGTCAAAAACCATAGCATATTCTTTAGTTGTGACTGGTACTCCAAATTTATAAAGAAACTCACTGTATGCCAACAAAAAGCCATCGACATTCAAAAGTTATTCCACTAATATCACAATTACGCCGTTTCCCTCTTACCTACCCGTATTCAGGCACAGCCGTCCTGCGCTCGGTCTGATTGGCGGACTGCTGGAGAGCGAAGGGGCTCTTAGCCAATCATGACGCAGGAGGCGGGAGTTCTCCCGAATACGGGCGGGGAAAAAAAACAGTAGGCGTAAACTAGCGGACCAGACTGACACGTAGGAGAGAGGAGAGTCAGGAGAACCGACTCTTCTCAGCAGAAGATCATCCAGAGTGATTTTACTGATCTAGGTGGTAAAGGTGGTGATGGGGGCGGCTCCGGCAGTCTGTGTGGTCTTCCTCAGTGGAGTGGTCGTCTCTGTTCTCGGAGGAGGTGAGTTATTTACTGTTTCTGCTACTCAGACATTCAGAATTCCTGATGAACTGCTTTAGTTTACTCCCCTTCATTATCTGGACTGGAGTTAAAGCATCTGCTAGATAAACTGTGTTAAACCTAACTGGGTCCCTCACAGACCTGGACATATGAGAAAGAAGACATTTGGGAACAGAGAAGAGCTGCTGAGAAACAGTCCGCTGCTGAAGACCTTCATGTGTTTTACACCTTTTTCCCACTTTGGGCTGTTTTCTTATTATTATGCATTTTTGTTTTTCATCTTATCATCCATTAATTTACTCTTTTCACATGTATGACATGGATTTCTACACGTTATCTCCTGTAATCAGTAAGGAAACACCATTTATAAACTGGTGTGGCTGATTCAGATTTCTTTTCAGACAGACTGGCTGATGACCAATATTTAAAAACAGTGTTTTCTCTTAACCCTCGGACCCTAAGAAACAGTAGGTCACTTCTGGCCTTCATAACTTCAGAGAGATTTAAGACACAAAGATGATTTACATATAAGGACATTCAGCAGACCCTCCCTAAATAGCAAGCATGACATAATCAGCAACAGCAGTAAATCGGCTCGGAAAATCCCCTAAAATCCTGATGTTCTTGCTCTGCTGTTTGGATCCAGCTCCAAAATCACCCAAACCCACTCACTAATATTATATCTCTGCTTTTAGCCTTCATATTATAAACAAAGGGCTTTCAGTTTACATTGATTTTGAGTAATAAAAATCTCATTAAATATGCAGCTCAATTTGTAATTAATAATAAAGCCTGTATTTCTGTGTATCAGAGTTTTAGGACTCTAATCCAAGAGGACAGAAAATCAATAAAAACATTTTTTTTCATAATAAAAATCATTTTTACTCATAATAACCAACAGAATGAATCACAATCAAAATTATTGCACTTTCAGCTCACAGACACTCCAGACTAACAATTTCTGAAAAGATACCTACAACTGCACTTGTTTTCAAGATCGCTATAATTAAAAAATACACAGTTTTGCAGGTGCCAAGTAAATTTTTGATCAGAAATGATCCAAATGTATAAAGATATAAAGTTCTGTTAGCATTTACATGTCAAACAATGGCCTATCTGAGTAGCCCAGGGTCTCCTGAAAATAACATATGGCCTGTGTGACTGTCTCATGTAAATACTTACACTATGCCATCTGTACAGGTGTAGCTGCAGCGTATAAATACAGCTCGAGTGCACATGTGATCATACTCACGTTATGTCACCAGATCCTGGATACCATATGTAATGTGCTAAAACAGATTGGAAGCAGAGACACCACTGAGTTATGGTCATTATCACTGCTAAAATGCTCATTATCTTCCAAAAATAAGGTTAAAACTGAAAAGCACTGTCATGTTACACCGGTACAGGTGACACACTGTCCAGCACTAGAACCCATCACTGTTTCTGTTAAGTGACTTTAAATTTGATCCTGAATAAATGATAAAAACTTGTTACTGCTGCTACACTGTGTGGTGTCATGTTCCCTTTGTGTAATCTAAAGGGAATAATTCATTATTCAATCATTATAAAGCATCTGAGCTTTGTTTTCTAGCACCTACAGTTGTATGAACCTCTGGTCAAATTCCCTGTTGTTGTTGATTGACTGAGTGTAACTAAGTGAACACATCCTCTAGAACACACTTCTGCACCATTTAATACACAGTTACTGTTTATTTACTGAATTCAACAAACTAGGACAAAAACAAAGTACAAAATGTGGCCTGTGCAAAAGTTATGGCACAGTTTATATGTTATATTTTATTTTTCCAATATGTTCCACTCAGCAAGTTAACAGAAACTGTGGCCTAACATTAGCAGAATGCCATATACCATATGTCTCTCTGTAGAGGATGTGTGAACTTATTTACACTTAGAAAATCAACAACGACATGGAATTAATCCAGGGCTGTTCAGATATTTACATGTGACTGCAGTTTACTGGATAAAATCATGACATTCTTTAAATGTGGTCACTGCAAATAATTAGACCCTATTAAATGTTGATTAAATGATGAGCTCGGCTGTGACGCTGCTTTGATGTTAATGAAGAGCTTTTAGATATTTAGGACTCCAGGAAGACGCAGATACAGTCAGCAGACACGGCACAGAGCAGGAATAACAGTTCCCCCTTATTAATTCTGTTCGATTAATGAATTATATTTGTCCTGCACCCATATGAAATGTATTTTTCTGTCCTTTCATGTGACGCCTGACAAATATCAACAAAAGAACAATATTAATACATTTTCAGTAAAAACAAAGTCATTGGGTGGAAAGCAGGAAACACCCTGGACAGGTCGCCCAGTTTGTGTCTTCAGTCCTCAAATGTTTATTGTTGTTGAAATGAAAAGCTGATGTAACACAGTGGTAAATCTGCCCATCGCAACTTTTTCAGAACATGCTGCATTTGGAATGAGCGTATGTTTACAAAAACAATGAAGTTCATAAGATAAAACATCAAATATGATGTTTTTCTATCACTTTCAGTTTAAAACAGGTCGAACAGAATTTATTAATCCTTGCTTTCTGTTTTTTTTTTTGCATTTTACATTCAATTTTTGTTTAAATGTTTTTGGAATTGGGTTTGTACATTAAAGAAGTCTACTGACAGTCGGTGTGGAGTCTAATCATACACCCCGTCCTGATCGTACTTCCCCTGGTTTCCAGTCACGGTTCTCACAGTGTTATTGGATGAATCATACATATCAGAGCCGTCGGTCAGCAACTCTGGGAGGAACCTTAAAAGGCCTAGGCAGATGTATGTGAGCCTGACTATCTGTGAACTTAAAGCAGCATCATGTGAGAACTGGTCTTTTCAGTCTTCCATAAATAACACTGGCAGGGATGCCACTTACACTCTGATTTGGATTTTCATTGTTTTCCCATTAGTCGTTAGACTGTCTTACATCCCCTTTTCTCTTTTGGCTCTCACCTACGTGTAATAGCCAGTCCGAGATTTACTCTTGTCCGATCTCGTACTCAGTCACTCTCTCTTTTTCTCTTCCTCGCTTCCTCTGAAAAGGTCTTCTTTGTTCTTTGGCAGGCGTTGCTATGATGCCCATGTTGGGAATACAGAGCTAGCTTCTTGTAGCTAGCTGGAGCCGTAGTTGTTGTGTGAAGTTACGTAGCACTATAACAGGCGTCCCATTATTATAAGTCAGTGTACCGTCCAAATTATTTTGAAGCTCTTGTTTTAAGGTAGAACTGTTACATAATGTTGCTTTAAGAAAGACGTCACAGAAGAGGAGATACAGGAGTGAGTGGACACAGATAAGAGGAGTGGACACAGCTTGTTGTGGTAGTGTTTTGGTAGGTTGTTAGTGAATTATCTACTATGATCAGCATGACTCCATCAGTATGATGTTGATTTTGAGATAATTTGAGACCTAAACATCGAGCTGGACCTTCTTTTGGAGCCTCTGTGTGACGTTAATACCATGAGTAACATAGACTTAATAAAACTAACCCCTATTTGTTGGGTATTATCATGTATGTAACGCTCATTAACTCTCACATATATTGCTAAAATATCGCTAAAATGGCAAAGCAATATTACCCAGCAGTAAAGACGAACCGTCTTTAAGACGATATTTTAGCAAACATCACTGTTTTTGTACTGACCACTGAACAAGTGTTTTCATTTGTTGATAGATAGATAGATAGATAGATAGATAGATAGATAGATAGATCTTTATTGTTAAAAACAATGAAAAACCATTTAGCAGCTCTAGAATTGACAGCAATGAACAAAAGGAAATAAAGATAAATAAGGACAAAGACACAAATATAAATACAGTGAGACAGTATATACAAACATACTAGTGCAGGATTAAATGATGTGTAGTGCAAAACGAAAGTTCTCAGTCTTGGTCTAGTCACAGACTTAGTCTGAGGTTGGGTAAAATAAAAACTGTTTAATTTACTTTTTCTTACTTTTCAAGACAATAAATAATATTATTCCTATTTTAGAAGTTCGTAATTTAATGACATATACTATTATACAACCCAATTTCCAAGAAAGTTGTGGGGAATGTAAACAAAAACAAATGCAAAAATGCAATTATGTGCAAACGATATAAACCCTATATTTAAATGACAACATATCAAATGTTAAAACTCAGAATCTTTTTGTTTTTTGAAAAATATTTGCCTATTTTGAATTTGATGCCAACAACACATTCCAAAAAAGTTGGGACGGGGGCCTGTTTACCACTGTGTTTCATCACCTCTTCTTTAACAACACTCTGCTTGGGAACTGAGGAGACACTGCTGTAGTTTAGAAAGTGAAATGTCTTCCATTCTTGTTTCATATAGGATATAAGCTACTCATCAGTTCAGGGTCCCTTTGTCATATTTTTCATTTCATAATGTGCCAGATGTTATCAGTGGGTGACAGGTCTGGACTGCAGGCAGGTCAGTTTAGCACCTGGACTCTTTTAGTACAGAGCAATTCTGTTGTAATACATGCAGAATGTGGTTTTACATTGTCTTGCTGAAATAATCAAGGTCTTCCCTGAAAAAGACGTAGTCTGGATGGCAGCATATGTTGCCAAAACATGTATATATCGTTCAGCATTTCTGGTTCCTGTTTATATCTGATTTCTTCTTTGCGATTTTGGTTATCACATCATTGCATTCTGTTTTTGTTTACATTTTGCACAGTGTCCCAGCGTTTTTGGAAATGGGGTTGTATAAGCCTGGCTAACAGTTCTGTGTTACAGCCACAAAGTGGGAGATTAAAACAACATATGAGTGAATTGTGTGAACTCAGTAATCAAAAATACTTGACCCAAAAAAGTTACAAAACTTTATGGAGAATCTCAAGAAATATCTGTTTAATTGCTGTGGATATTTGCAGGAGACATTGCTGTGGGAATAAGAGAAAGTAACCAAAACATGTCCTACTTGAACCTGTTTAACTACTCGGTTGCTTTTTACTTGTTAGGTTGAGATCCATGCTCCACTACAGGTGTGTCTCAAGTGTGTTTCAACATAAAATGATTAGAGATATTATGTTTCATTTATCAGTTAGTTTTCTTACACTTTTTTTCTCATTTCCCCTCCAGATCCACACTCTCTGTACTACATTTACACCGCGCTCTCCAAAGATGTCGCTCTACCAGGGATCTATGAGTTCACAGCACTGGGTCTGCTCGATGACCGGGAGATCGACTACTACAACAGTAAGGAACAGGTTAAGGTTCCTAAGCAGGACTGGATGAAGGAGAAGATGCAGCCAGATTACTGGGACAAAGGCACCCAGTCTCGCAAGAGCAAAGAGCAGTGGTTCAAGGTCAACGTGGACATTGTGATGCAGCGAATGAGACACAATCAGACTGGTTAGTGATTTATCACTTATTCTTCTTCAAATAAAATCCATCAAATAAAAAAGTTTCCATCCACTGTATGATTCCTCTGGTTTTAAGCAGCTAATGTCTTTATCTTCACTGTCTTGTTACATTAACTCAATTCCAGACCTTCATGTTCTTCAGTGGAGACATGGCTGTGAGATCAATGAGTCAAATGGAAATGCAACATTCCTAAAAGGCATTGATGAGTACAGCTACGATGGAAAGGAGTTCCTCTCCTTTGATGATGAGAACATGCGGTGGATCGCTCCAGTTCCAGAAGCTCTGCTAACCAAACAGAAATGGGACAATGTGCCCATCCTGAACCAGTACACCAAGGGTTACCTGGAGAAAGAATGTGTGGACTGGCTCACCAAATTCATGGAGTACGGAAAAGAAGCACTGAGAAAACACTGTGAGTCCCAAAGTCCTTATATATTTTTCTAGTGGCTTATTTCCTGAAAGCATCATCATCATCATCATCAATCTTTATTTAAGCTCAGGTTTACATCAAGGGGGGGCCCTCATTTACTGACAGTAATAAGAGACAATAAAACAATAATAGGAAACAATAAGAACTAAAATAATTTAGAAGTAAAGATTTTAAAACCCTGGGAGAAACGAGCGAGTCAAGCTTTAGAGTACCTTGTTCCAGCTCACTGGTGCACCGTAGCTAAAGGCAGTTTCATGCAGGTCAGTAAAAACTCAGTGAATCTCAAGTGAAATAAAATCATCTGAGCGGGTTTTGTAACATGTGTCCTTCACAGTGAGTATGGAGGGGGCAGTCATGGGCTGGAGGTTAGGGAACTGGCTTGATCCCCTTGGCCCCTTGCATGACTGAAGTGCCTTTGAGCAAGGCACCTAACCCCCAACTGCTCCCCAGGCACCGTGGATAGGGCTGCCCAACGCTCTGGGCAAGCGTGCTCACTGCCCCCTAGTGTGTGTTCACTAGTGTGCATGTATGTGGGTGTTTCACTGTACGGATGGGTTAAATGCGGAGGTGTAATTCCTCTGTGCAAATCACAGTTGGCTAATGGTTCTGAATTCAGTACTCTGGCATCTGACCGACGAGAGCCTTATGGATAAAGACAGAGAGGACCTTCCCACTCTCTCATATAACATGCAATGATGAGTCCTGTACGGATCTCCAGTAATGAATCTCAGAGTAGAGTGATAAAGAGAGTCCAGAGTTTTCAGAGACCTTGCTGAGGCATTTCTGTACAGCACATCATCGTAACAAAGAACAGACAGGAACGTTTCAAGCAAGCAAGCAAAGTTTATTTATATAGCGCTTTTTATAACAGGTGTTGTCACAAAGCGGCTTTACAAAGAAATCAGCATTACAGAAAGAAATCCGGGTCCCAGCCCCCATGAGCGTCGCCAGTGGCGACAGTGGCAAGGAAAAACTCCCTAAGAGCAAGAAGAAGAAACCTTGAGAGGAACCAAGACTCAGAAGGGGAACCCATCCTCCTCTGGACCACACCGGATAGTAAACATTGTTAGTATAAAGTATTATAGTACAAAAACGGGGAAAACAGGTGGAGCGAATGATTAATTTGATTAGTTTATGCAACAGCAACAGTGGGGTCAGGTTGTGAGGGTGAGGTTTGCATGGCGTTGTACAGCATGAAGCTGAATGGTGGTCACGCCGGTCCAGAGGGCTGGCAGCAGTGGCACCCAATCAAGGCAGAAGAGGCAGCAGCATCAGACGCACAGGATGGGCAGCTGTTCAACTCGGCAAAGAAAAGAAAGAAAGGAGAAACACACAGAGAGGAAAACACACAGAGAGTCAGTTCTGTAATGGGTGACTGATCACAAATTACAGTGTTAGCAGAGACTCTGGCAGGTATAGAACTAACAGGGAAAACTAATTACCAAAGGCTTGACTATACAAGTAAGTTTTTAGCCTAGACTTAAACACTGAGGCTGTGTCTGAGTCCCGAACATTAACAGGAAGACTATTCCAAAGCTGGGGGGCTTTGTATGAGAAAGCTCTCCCCCCTGTTGTAGCTTTATTAATTCTGGGTACTAATAGTGAGCAGCACCTTGTGATCTAAGTAGGCGTGATGGTTCATAGTGAGAGAGAAGTTCACTCAGGTACTGAGGGGCGAGTCCATTTAGAGCTTTATAAGTCAGTAAGAGAATTTTATAATCAATGCGAAATTTAACTGGTAACCAGTGTAAGGCTGATAAAACTGGGCTGATATGGTCGAACTTTCTGGTTCTAGTAAGAACTCTGGCTGCAGCGTTCTGGACTAACTGAAGCTTGTTAAGGCTTTTGCTGGGACATCCAGCCAGCAGGGCATTACAGTAGTCTAGCCTTGAAGTAATAAATGCATGAACTAACTTTTCTGCATCCTGTAGAGAAAATGCATTTCTCAATTTAGCAATATTGCAGAGATGCAGGAAGGCTGTTCTAGTAATATTAGTTATTAGTTATGACACCAAGGCTTTTTACAGATGAGCTTGATGCAGCTGAGAAATTGTTAAGTTTAAGTGTAAAATCAGACAGTTTGTTTCTAGCTGCTTTTGGACCAAGAAGCAGAACCTCTGTTTTATCCGAGTTAAGTTACCTCCACGATGGTTTCCTGCTATGCTTAGGGAAACGAGGTTTGTGACTATAAAAGAATCCGAGCTTCTGCTTCAGTTTGTTTGTAAGATTTTTGACGTGAGTTTTAAAATAAAGTTTCTCATCAAGCCAGATGCCAAGGTACTCATTAGGGGTGTGAATCTCTAGGCACCTCATGATTCGATTACGATTCAGAGGGCTGCAATTATAAAAAGATTATCGATGCATCTTGTTCTCTATACAGGATTTCTTGTTTCTCACTTTGTGAGGACTTAGTACTTAGCAAAGTATTACCAAGGTATTTGTAATGATCCATAATGAATTTACTTCCAATATCTTTTATTAATAAATCAAATGGAAGTGGTGTGGTTAGTGAACTGGAAGGCTCTCATTTACTGCTCTTGTTTGGAGCACATTAGACGCTGCTGCCACTCATCTGTGATAAAATACACAGTTAGGGTGATTGTGTGGCAGTGGCACAAGTTACAGCCATACCACCCGTTTTCTTTAGTGATTCTGTTTTGGTCTCATTGTAGAGAGTGGGGGGAGGGGGGTCGCTGTGTCACTGGTGTGTTAAATCTGCAATGAGAAACTGTCAAACACTAAAAAGTTGTGAAGCTGAGGTCAGCTTCTGTTTCTGATTTTCCTGTTCCACCTAAAATGGTGCTGCGTAAGTAGAGTAAGTCTGCGTTTTCGTTTACATTGTTTAGTCTATACTAGGACATCAACACACACTGAGACATACTGGACATTGAGTATTGTGGCTCCCAAGCTGGTTTGACTTTTGTTGAAAGGACAAAATGTTTCTTCTTATCATTTGTGTTGTGACTCCTGACCTAACCTGGCTTTAATGCAGAGGGAGCCGGTCAGATTTCTCGCTCATCCAGTTGTGTTTTTGTTATGTGCCCCACAGACTGTCCAGGAATTTGTGAATCGGTTCAGAATCGTCCATGTTAGCATCGCGATGCACCTAAGAATCTATTTTTTCTCCACCCCCAGTACTTAAACTCATTTTCTCCTTCAATAGCGGATCCATGTAAAGTTACACCATTTAAAATGTTATTTTCAATATGAGCAGGTCTGGAATGAATTAAGTGAATGAATTAACTAAATGAATTAAGCCGAGACCACTGCTGTTTTTAAACACGTCGGGGTCCTGAGGTTCAGATTCTGAGACCTGTGGAGCTGAATGTGATCTAAGAGGTGATGGTGGAGGCTTTATCTAGATGAGATTATCTATGTGAACTGTAGGGGTCTTTCTGAACCATCTACTACTGTTCTTCCTTTGGGTGCTAATCACAGGAGTGCTAGAACAGTCATCACTGGAGTCTAGTAGTCAGTTTGTATTAAAAACCCAATTCCATCTTTCCAGTAAAAGGATGGACGATTCCAGAAGAGATTAAAATCGTCTATAAAAGCCATGATGGTGGACAGACGGGTGGAGGTTTAAAATGCAGCTAAACTGTCCTGCACCCTTTCCTAAAGGTGGGATTGGGCCAGAGATAAACACAGTTTTTTAAAAAGTGAACAAACGTGTAAAATCACATTCTCCTATGTGATCACAGCCAACATGAGTAACTACTTTCTGAATAAATGATACTTATCAAGGAGGCTGGGGAGCTGCTGTGTGATGTCAGAGACCTTGGCACCTGAGCGGGAGTGGGTGACTGCTGAACGGTGTTTGATATCTCTCATGATGGAGTCACCTACAGCCAAGGTGGATGGAGGGCGAGTTGCTCTGTCAGAGTGGTCCCGTGGAGTGGAGGGGCGAGTCGACCGCGTAGTGAATCCCAGACCACCACAGACCACGGCTCTGTTTGACACGGGGTGGAGCAGCTCATTCCCTTTGGTCTCTCCCCCGAGCTGAGGCCAAGGATCTTCAACATGGGCTGGAGCAGCCAAGACTCTGGCTCAATAACAGAGGGAGTAGCGTTAGCCTGGGCTGACGCCCACATGAGCACTGAGATCCTGTCTTCCAGATCAGTAATCCTTTGGGTCAGACGAGCACAGCCGGCACAACCGAGCGAGGAGTTCAATGGAGGCTCAGTAGTAAAAGGTTCCAGGTGAAAAGCAGAGATTAAAAAACAGTTCAGCTACACTGAAAACACTAAAAACAAAACTCCCACTGAAAACAAAACTCCCGTTCTCTGACGTGCTCACCGTCGCTCACTCTGACGAGTCAGCTGTCCTGAGACTTTTTGTAAAAGGTCGCTTTAAATTGGCTACAGTGTGGCAGAAAACACGTTTACAGGTTGTTTGCTGCTGTCTGCTGTCTGCAGAAGATGGTAACGGGCTACTGCAGGAAACTTTTTAAACTTTGTGAAAAATGAAAAATGGAAACAGTGTGTGTGCATTTCATTTACTTTTCCTCTTTCAAAACAAAAAAAAAGGAATTTATTGCTGTCATTTCAGCCAAACCAGATGTTCATGCATTTGCAAAGAAATCTACAACTGACTCAGGCAAGCTGACCCTGACCTGCCTGGCCACGGGCTTCTACCCCAAAGACGTGGAGATTAAACTGAGGAAGTCCAACACTTCACTGCCTGAACATCTAGTAACATCTTCAGGAGTCAGACCCAATGATGATGGAACCTACCAGCTGAGGAAGAGTGTGGAGATCCAGAAGGACGATACAGCAGATTATGACTGTTATGTGACTCACAGCTCCATCAAAGAACCGATAATTAAACAATGGGGTAATTATATCTGTGTACCTAATGTATTTCTGGTCTTTTATAGTTTAGAATTAGTTTCTCAATGTAAATCTAAACCCAGTTTAACAGAATGGCAGATGTGCAGAGACTAGACCCAAAACTACATGATGAGGGCAGCTTTAAAGTATTTCCCCACTTTAATCAATATTAATATTGTTGTAAATGTTTTCTGTCCCAAATAGAGCCAGGAGAGCAGGGTTTGCAGGAATGATGTCTTTATTTGAAGATGTTCTGTTAATCTGTTAATCAAAGCTCAGCTTTGCTCTAACAGTTCGCTTTAGGTTAAGCTCACGTCTTACTCTCTCAGCCCTCAGCGCTAGACTGTCTCAGTACTTACTAATCTACATAGACCACAGCCAGGGGGCGAGCTCCGCCTTCAAAATAAGAGTCCTTATAGAAAAACCCAACAAATAAAGGCTGCAGAACAATTACCCCAAAATTACCATGAACACATTCTTGACCAAACTGCTACATATTGCTGGTGTTGGAACAAAACCTTGTATCTCCATTTTTGTCATTGTTTTTTGAGTTTTTGATATAATTTGAAAAAGCCTGTTTCCTTTTACATTTTATGTAAATTTAACAATGAATGCACCTTAAGAAACAGCCCAAAATGACTCAGGAAAAAAGTCAAGTAACATTGATTCATAGTAAAAGTACGGTAGGTTTTTTCCTTCTTCTGTAAAGTTACTATTTTGGAGATAAAATTGTTGTCAAGAAATTAACATTTTGCTGGCTGAAGTCAAGGTTTTGTTCCGACAGCAGTTAAAAACACACGTACGTATGAATGTGTAGATATTTTTTAGAAGTAGCTGCTACTTGCAGTTGTAGTCATTATTTTCAGTAATTTCAGTTCAGCCACATCTACAAAAACAGATTCGCTTAAAGGGAATTTCAGGGATTTTCACACTTTCTGCATAATTCTGTGTGTGAAATGTAAACAGAGTGATTCAGAGTGGTTTGGTGTGAAATGGTTCAGATGTCTTTACAGTGGTGGTGATAGGAACCAGGGGTCGCCATGACTACAACACAAATATAGACATTTTATTTACTATCCAGAACCACCAGTGAACCTACACGAGTCTTCTGAGTTTATATGGAATGTTGATGATGGAAAATAGTGGAAAATCTGAAATAATATGTTTTCTTTGGAGACTATTTTGCCTCACAGCGCCCTGCATGTATCCCTCTGACCTTAATAGATTAAGTATGTTTTGGGCCAAAATCTTCTCTAAACAATCATAAATCAATGTCTCAGTCATCAGGCAGTGTCTGGTTCCTGTCACCACCACAGGGAACGATTCTGACTCGGTAAGCTTATCTAGAACAGAGTGTTTCACACTAAACCACTCTGAATGAACCTGTTTACACCTGAAACAATTTTGATAGGAATTTTGAAAAATCTCTGGAATCTGCCTTTAAGCTTATTGTTATTCTTATTACTTTTATTATTATTCAAGCTTCCAAAATACATGATATGATATGTGATGTATACACAAACCATCAGAAATCTTAATGATACTGTGATATTTTTTCACGTTGTTCCATATTTTTTCTTTTTTCCTGTAGTTTTAGCTGTTGTCTGTCTATTCTTTGTTACTTTCCCCTCACGTTAAGTTGTAGAGTGCACAATAAAAGGCAGGCACAAATAGCCACTTGTATACCTAATAACAGAATGTATATGTTGTCCTGACATAATCTTTTACAGATGAACCAATAGATATAGGGCAAATACTCAGTGTAAAGTCCTGCTTGGGAAATTGTTGGTCAGACTGGGTTATGAGCAGCAGGCTCTTCAAAAAAATCATCATTCCTGTAAACACTGGTCTCCTGAACTCTCACATATGTCACAGATAAAGATTTACCACATCCTGATAACCACAGGGAAAAAAACACTTCTGCTGCAAGTCTTTGTCTTCTCAAGTCAGGAGTTGCCTGCTAGCCACCTATCTTTGAGCTCTGACCTGCCCCCTTGTGGATATAGCTTCATTTTCTAGAGAAATGGTGCTGCTCACAGAGCCGCTGTGTGTGCATCTGCAGGAGCCACCAAAGCTGAGCACTTTTCATACAGGTACAGAGTTGGGTTCTGTCACTGGGACCTGATGGAGGGCTGAAATTGAAGGAGTCCTCTGTTAAATCTCATACAGACTCCTGAGTTCTGATGTTGCGTAAGCAGCAGTTCAGTACTGATGCAGAGGCTCTGTAGACCTGCAGTAGTACACTAGACTGGGATTGGCTGTGACTAATATTTGTAGAGAATAATAATGTTTTCAGTAGCTTTATGCTGGTGCAGTATTGCAGCGGGTTGAGCAAAATGTCACCCCTGCAGATGAACGATAGAAGAGAGTCCACTTTAGATTTACAGCCTGTTTTCACTGTCATGTTAGAACAAAAATATATAACTGGTTTTTGTTCAACACTGTTCTGTTTACAGACAAACTGTGCTTTGACTGCGAGAGTTCAGGTTCAGGAATGGTTGGAGCAGTGATTTGTGGAGTGGTGGTGCTTCTGCTGATTTTGAGTGGGATCATCTTCGCCCTTATAAAGAAGGGGATAATTAGTAAGTATCGATTATGTCAGTATAAACTGTGCTCAAAGTATAAAGATTATTGAAAATTGACTACCAAAAGGAAAAAATGCCTCCTCAGGCTTCCACCTTCATCATTCATCCTTAAAATGAGATGCACAATGACAGGAAAAAGCTCATCACCAGGGAGATGTGTGATTAGGATCTTGTCATCATTAAAGAAAAACAGTGCACCTGTTTATTGTAAATTTATATTGGAGAAAAAAAAGAACTTTGCTCACAAAAAAGTTCTTGCCATCATAAAGCCGACAGTTAGGAAAAAAAAAATAGTTGTGAGCGCTGTCTTTTTGCAAGCATCAAATATTCTTTTTCCGTTATTTTGTCTAAACAAAAACATGAACAATAATAAAAATGCAATTCTGAAAAACAAACAGCAGTTATTATGCTTATTTTACATGTACGTAATATTTTTTATTTACCAGTCATTCTGGGTGCTGAAAAAGCTGTGACTGCAGTGACTGCTCTGCAAGTGCCACCCAAGTTCTATTTGAGTTTCATTCTTACTCAGCTAACTCTACAGTAGAGGCTCTCTATTAGTACAGCACTGCTGTGACAGCAGCTACGGCTTTACTGTTATATAAGACAGTAATGTTGCCTGTTTTAAAGCTCTTTTTTCTGTATTATTTTCTTGATTTAACTATGTTTCAATAAATTGAGACATTAATAGCTTCTCAAAGTCAAAGCAATGATGGATACATTGCTGGGTTTAAGACATACTAATCACACAATGTAGCTCTTTTTACCTATTTTCATTCATATTTTACTGAACTCTCCTCCAGACCGTAAAGCTAGTGGTGGTTCTGACTCCGGTTCAGACTCCGGTAATGATGTTCCACTTTAAAAACATTTGAGAAAAGCAATATTTGGAAATAATAAATGCTTGTAACTCAGTTGTGATGTGGTACAAGGTAAATGTTTCTAATAAAGTGAATTAATCTCTGTTTCACAGGGAACTCCAGGAGGTGATTTACACTGGAACTGAACTCCAGATTATCCAGGATTATAACCCTGACTTTCTTACAGCACAGAATCTTTTCCATTCTTTTATGAAGTCAGTACTTTTACATCACTGTTACGTTAAAGCTGCACTATGTAAGATTTGGGGATTTAGAGACCTCTCTGATGGAAATGTGTAACTGCACACAACATGCAATTTTGTAACATGGGTCAAAAATTGATTTTCTAAATTTTAATTTATAACGTAATGTTGACGGAACACAAAAGGCGGAACTTGGAAGTGGGTAAGTGCAGCGCCCGGACAGTCTGTGGCGACACATAACAAAAACACATATGGATGAGAGAGAAATCCGACCGGCTCCCTCTGCATTAAAGCCAGGTTAGGTCAGGAGTCACAGCACAAATGATAAGAAGAGACATTTTGCCTTTCAACAAAGTCAAACCACCTTGGGAGCCGCAACATTTAATGTCCAGTATGTCTCAATATGTTGCACACTTTGGAGCTGAGATTCAGCGTCCAGTGACACAGCGAACCCCACCCCCCACCCCCCCACTCTCTACAACAAGACCAAAACAGAAGTTATAAAATCACTAAAGAAAACAGGCAGGACGGCTGTCAAGCGCTGCTTGGACATTCATCACCACTGGATCTTATTTCACCCTAACAGTGCATTTTATCGCAGATGAGTAGCAGCAGCGTCTAATGTGCTCCAAACAAGAGCACTGAATGAGAGCCTTCCAGTTCACTTGCCACATCACTTCTATTTGATTTATTAATGAAAGTTATTGGAAGTAAATTCATTATGGATCATTACAAATACTTTGCCATTCTACAGAAACATCCACTTTTCTATCTATCCATAGGAGTCAATGGTGTTCGCGATCCTTTTGTATTTTATTTTTTCACAATGACCTCAGAATAAAGTCGGTCACACCAGTGACTTCAGCTAAAAGCTTCATATGAAATCACGAGCTGAATGAGAAAATCTCTGATAACTGAAAGACACAGTGGACTCACCATGTGCTTTTCTTCATAGATCCTCAGAAAACAGGTAAAAGGAAGTCAAGTGATGTCATCAGTGTGATTTGTACTTCAGAATAAGAGATTTTCTGTTACGCGGTAACACCAGTGACACGACTCCTGGGGAACTTTCATTATATATTTTATAATATTTATTTGGCATTTGTTTTCTTGATGTAATTTAAATCATATATTTCATAGTCATGTATAGATTATTGTAGTTAAAATTGCAGAAAAACATGTTTTTTACCTCTAAATATGGCCTCAGCCTTCACACATGACTGTGAGGACGAGCTCTTCTGTGGTGATTGGAATTCTGTATGATTGATTAAAAAACCAATATTGCTAAATTGAGGCTCAAGAAGGTGTAACTGTTAAAATATTGTATTGTTTTATTTAAAAATATAAGTAAATTGTAACCATAATATGTTTTTCAAGTGTAATATATCTGTAAACATTAGGGACACAAAAATGGACATTTCTGTAGAATGACCCAGATATAAATATGATTTAGTTATGGTTCTGCCTTATTCAAGCTATTCATTAATTTGCAGGATTTCTCTTCATGTGTGCTTCATCCCGCTCCAGCCTGCAGTGGGCTGGTTTCCCCCCGTTCACATGCTTAACACTGAAAATTAAACCTGCGGCACAAGATATTGAGGTGGGTTCTGCTGAAATCCGCAGGATTGCAGTCTTCTATTTCAGTTATAATCGGTAATGCTACCGATTATAGTTTCATTACATAGTGCAGCTTCAACAGAAATCCCCCATAATAAAAACGACATTCCAGTACTCATCTGTTAATAATACATACAGTTTAGAAGCTCAGAAGCATCAAAGAACAGTTTAATATTTAGTTCTTCCAATGTAGTACAGTGGATCTTATTTTAAGCAACAACTCAATAAATTTAAAAGCATTCTGATTTATGAATAGAAAAAGATTAATTAATTGTTGTAATTAAGGATTATTAAGTTTAATAAGTGTAACAGAATGCATTTACAAGGCGGATGGTAATGTCTGTTTTCTTTCTGTATGTTTTTTAGCACAAGTTCACCAAAGATTTATATATTTAATTTATAAACAAAAAAATATTCTTTCCATTCAAGCTTTTTTATGAATCCCTTACAAGCACTCAGTAAAACATCAATTTTCATAAGCTCATATGTTTATAGGTGGTTATGTAGACTTTCTACTGCTTTAGTATTGGACTACTTGTTATGTAAAGTCACAAGTACAACAGCTTCATTTCAAAAATACTGCATTTAAAGCGTTAAGACAAATCATGATCATATATTGTGTTTAAAGGCTGTACAGGGCTTATGAATGTAACAGTACTCAGGAATGTTAAATGGTCTGTGTTCAGTATGGACTCTTTACAGAGACACTGTGTCTGTATAGTAACAGTCTTGTGTTTAACACCACTGTACAGTGCAGGAGGCTGTTAGCTAGAACTGTTAAATGTGCAGGAAGACTGTCGCTATATTGAGTGATGCGAGCCATCCACTTCATCCACTTCAAGTATTTGAGTCTCTCATCTGGACGACTTTTTAGAGCAGCAGCGGCAAAAATAACGCAGACGCTGCAGACTCAATCTCCACCGTCCCTCTGATTACCTTCGTGTGTTAATGTTGATGAAATATTACAGTGATGGTGGTGAATAACGAGGAGACGGAGCTGAACGTGTGTCTGTTTATTAGGAGGAGTAACGTTAGCGCGCTCGGCTAAAGCGTTTGGGAAATGGAAACTGAAACTGGGGAGCGGTGACGCTCTGATAAACAGTAGGGGGCGCTCTCACCGTATTCACCACTTATAGTTTATCACACTTTAGTTCTGTTTGACCTTTTTTTTCACATCAGTAACAATGGCTAACATTAGCTGTTTGGCTAACTTGATTATTTTGATTACGTGTTTGCGTTTCAGCTGTGCGGATTTGGTCGGTTGCTAAATAACAGACATTACAGTTGGGTGTTGGCTTCGATCGTGTAGGTTAAGATTTCCTAACCTGAGATAAGATGCTATGAGATAAGATAAAACTCCTAAATTAAGATCAGATTTGCTTCTGTAATACGAGTTAGTGAAACATTTCGACCTGTCAGGTCTAAACTTAAGACTAAAAGATAGGAAGTTTCTGTAAAACAGACCCAGATTTTTTATTGCTTTTGAACTTTGAACGTTAGAACATTTTCCAGTCTTGGTTGGACAGTTCTGTTCTATTTCTGTTCAGTTCTATTCTGTTCTGTTCTATTTCTGTTCAATTCTATTCTGTTTTGTTCTGTTTCTGTTCAGTTCTATTGTTTTGTTCTATTCTACTCTATTCTGTTCTATTCCATTCTCTTATATTCCTGAAACAGACCTGCTGGATCATGGAAGTCTCTCATACTGTAATGTTTGAGTTAAATTTACATTATTGCAATAAAGCTGTTAAAACTGCTGTTGTAAACTTTTTTTGTTTTTCTTATCATTTGTATTGTGATTGTATACATCTGTGTTCTTTAAATACAGTGTGTTTACTGTACAACAGACATGATGATGCAGCTGCACTTCTTAGTTTAGCTGTGGTTGAGAATTCAATCTGCCACTAGATGTCGCTGTGTCTCAGGTTTAACTGAGGTTTATGTTAAGCCTGATGAAGACATGGTTTTACTGAGGTTTAGACATTTCCAGCTCAGGTGTTTCAATATTCCAGACTTAGGCCCTCTTACCTTCCATCATAATGCTATGTGGACTTCATGGTATGTTCTAATTAAATGCTGTACTGCTTAATTAAACACACTGAGGTGCTTTACTCAACTAGAGGAAGTGTTGTTACAGTCTTGTTTTGCTATATTTTCCTCCCACAGTCCAAAGACATGCAGCCAGGCTAACCTTCCCCAGGTGCGTGTGTGTGTGTGTGTGTGAGTGTGTGTGTGTGTGAGTGTGTGTGAGTGTGTGTGTGTGTGTGTGTGAGTGTGTGTGTGTGTGTGTCTGTAGAGAGGATAAGTACCACTCTGTAATTTTTTCAGTGGTTCTCAAATTAGATGGAGCTCCCAAATGAGTCCAAATGAATGGGTTTAATATGGAGCATTTGAGCAAAATCATAGTTTATAAATGCTGAAACATTTTTAATGTAAAAGTATACATTCATTTCCTGAACACAGAACAGCATAAAACACTTTAACATCGCTGTTAAATTTTTAAGAGCTTTTAAACTCGAGCTATAGGAGTTTAAAACAGCGCCTCATGTACGTTCATGACGCCAGTGAGCGTAAACAGTCAATGAGCTGCTCCGCTTGCCAACCAATCAGCACTCAGGATCAGTAATGTTAACCAATCAGCACTCAGGATCAGTAATGTTAACCAATCAGCACTCAGGATCAGTAATGTTAGCGTCCTGCTGCCCAAAACCCGTTTGCTGTAGAATAAAGGAAACATACAGGTGAGGTTTCTCTGTTTTAGTGAAATCCATCCTTCTACTGTCTAAAACTAAAGGACAGTTCTGGTTCAGTGATTAGGAACTATTTTAACTCTTCATTTTAGCCGTTTAGCTCAGTTCACCCCCGTTCATTGAGGACTCACTCGCGGGCGCCCTCTGCTGTTCTGCGATCCTGTTTTTGACATAAGGGGGAAACAGGAAGAGGCCAGACTCCTCATTAACCTGCTCTGGTTAATCCCATTAAGTTAGTGGTTTAGGTAAACCCGTGTTAAACTGAGACTAAACTGCGGCTAAGTTATTAACAGAGCCATAGTCCTGATAGTTCTCGACGAAATTCAGCTCGAACTCGACTTTAAACTACTTGTTTCCCTCTTACCCACCCGTATTCAGGCACAGCCGTCCTGCGCTCGGTCTGATTGGCGGACTGCTGGAGAGTGAAGGGGCTCTCAGCCAATCATGACGCAGGAGGCGGGAGTTCTCCCGAATACGGGTGGGGAAAAAAAACAGAGTAATGGTAAACTAGCGGACCAGACTGACACCGTAGGAGAGAGGAGAGTCAGGAGAACCGACTCTCCTCAGCAGAAGATCATCCAGAGTGATTTTACTGATCTAGGTGGTAAAGGTGGTGATGGGGGCTCCGGCAGTCTGTGTGGTCTTTCTCAGTGGAGTGGTCGTCTCTGTTCTCGGAGGTGAGTCAGTTCAGACCCACTGTTTCTGCTCTGCACAAAACCTGATTAACTGCTAGTTTAGTTTCCTTCAGTGTCTGGACTGGATCTTTAACAATTCACAAAACAATCTAAATATTAAAATGTCATGGAAAATTTTAATACTTTATGATAAAAAAAATATTTAATGTATTGTGCAAATAACAATGTTTAATGATTAATTTCAAATTCCAAATTTCAGTGACACCGCTTTGATTAATAAACAGACGTGTTCATAAAGAGCTTTTAGATATTTAGGACTCCAGGAAGATGCAGATACAGTCAGCAGACACGGCACAGAGCAGGAACAGTTCCCCCTTATTCTTATTGATTAATAGATGATATTTGTCCTGCATCCATATGAAATGTTTTTTCCTGTCATGTGACGCCTGACAAATATCAATAAAAGAACAAGAATACAGTATTTTCAGTAAAACTGAAGTACATTAAGGCAAAATTCTGCTTTCAAACCAGCATCAGTTTGAATCTTCAGCCCCCGGATGTTTAATGTGGTTAAAGGAAGGTGATGTAACACAGTGGTAAACCTGCTCCTGTCCCAACTTCTTTGGAACATGTTGAAGGCTTCATATTTGGAATGAGCATATATTTACAGAAACAATGAACTTCATGAGATAAAACATCAAATGTTGTGTTTTTCTACTATTTTCAATTTAACAGGTCAAACGTAGTTTACATCATTTAATTTTTTTTTTTTTCAGCATTTTACATGCTGTCTAAACTTTTTTGGAATTGGGTTTGTACATTAAAGAAGTCTACTGACAGTCGGTGTGGAGTCTAATCATACACCCCGTCCTGATCGTACTTCCCCTGGTTTCCAGTCACGGTTCTCACAGTGTTATTGGATGAATCATACATATCAGAGCCGTCAGTCAGTAACGCTGAGAGGATCCTTAAAAGGCCTAGGCAGATGTATGTGAGCCTGACTATCTGTGAACTTAAAGCAGCATCATGTGAGAACTGGTCTTTTCAGTCTTCCATAAATAACACTGGCAGGGATGCCACTTACACTCTGATTTGGATTTTCATTGTTTTCCCATTAGTCGTTAGACTGTCTTACATCCCCTTTTCTCTTTTGGCTCTCACCTACGTGTAATAGCCAGTCCGAGATTTACTCTTGTCCGATCTCTTACTCAGTCACTCTCTCTTTTTCTCTTCCTCGCTTCCTCTGACAAGGTCTTCTTTGTTCTTTGGCAGGTGTTGCTATGATGCCCATGTTGGGAATACAGGGCTAGCTTCTTGTAGCTAGCTGGAGCCGTAGTTGTTGTGTGACGGGTGTCGTAAAGCCTTATGCAGTTCTCGCGAGACGTCTCGTGCTACTCCTCTAAAGTTACATAATGCTATAGCAGGCGATCTGGCCCAGAGTGGCAACGACAGAGACACCATTCTCCCTTTGATAAGTCAGTGTATCATCAAAATTACTTTGAAGCTCTTATTTTAAGGTATTATTTAAGGTATTATTTTAAAGAACTGTAACATAATGTTGCTTTAAGAAAGACGTCACGGAAGAGGAGATAAGCATCACTTTAGTGGAGGATGTTAGTGAATTATCTACTATGATCAGCATGACTCCGTCAGTATGATGTTGATTTTGAGATAATTGGAGACCTAAACATCGAGCTGGACCTTCTTTTTGAGCCTCTGTGTGTGCGACATTAATACCATGAGTAACATAGACTTAATAAAACAAACAAAAAAACTAACCTCTATTTGTTGGTATTATCATGTATGTAACGCTCATTATCTATCAAATATATTCCTAAAAATATCGCTAAAATGGCAGAGCAATATCACACACCAGTACAGGTGATATATATCGTCCAGCACGAGTGTGAAGTGTTTTTTGTGTTGAAGTGTCTGAAGGGTTTTTTTCATTTGTTGTTTTTTAAGGAAATTTTTACATCACATATGAAAACTGTTTAATTTACTTTTTCTTACTATTCAAGAAAATAAATAATGTTTTACATATTTTATTTCATAATTTAATATATTACTGTGTAGCCTGGGTATTTCTCACTATGAGTTGCTTCAAAACAGTGAGTGCATGGTGTGAACTTAGTAACCAAAAATACTTGAAAAGAGGTTACAAAATTTACAGAAGTCCTCATGGAAAATCCCAAGATCTGCTGTGGAAACAGGAGAAAATGACCGTAACATGTTGTACTTGAACCTGTTTAACTACTTTGTTGCTTTTTACTTGTTAGGTTGAGATTCGTGTTCCACTACTTTTATTTTACAGCTGTGTTTTCGACAAAAATTTTGGGAGATATTATGTTTCATTTATCAACATGTTTTCTAGCACCTTTTTTTTCCATTTCCCCTCCAGATCAACACTCTCTATACTATATTTACACCGCGCTCTCCAAAGATGTCCCTCTACCAGGGATCTATGAGTTCACAGCACTGGGTCTGCTCGATGACCGGGAGATCGACTACTACAACAGTAAGGACCAGGTTAAGGTTCCTAAGCAGGACTGGTTGAAGGAGAAGATGCAGCCAGATTACTGGGACAAAGGCACCCAGTCTCGCAAGAGCAAAGAGCAGTGGTTCAAGGTCAACGTGGACATCCTGATGCAGCGAATGAGACACACAAATAATACTGGTTAGTTTCTTATAGCTCATTCTTCTTACAATGAAAATCATAAATTTATATCCACTGTATGATTCCTCTGGTTTTGAGCAGCTAATGTGTTTATCTTCACTGTCTTGTTACATTAACTCAATTCCAGACCTTCACGTTCTTCAGTGGAGACATGGCTGTGAGATCGATGAAGCAGAGGGAAATGTTAAATTTCTGAAAGGCATTGATGAGTACAGCTACGATGGAAAGGAGTTCCTCTCTTTTGATGACGAGAACATGCGGTGGATCGCTCCAGTTCCAGAAGCTGAGCCAACCAAAAGGAAATGGGATGAGGTGTCCATCCTGAACCAGTACACCAAGGGTTACCTGGAGAAAGAATGTGTGGACTGGCTCACCAAATTCATGGAGTACGGAAAAGAAGCACTGAGAAAACACTGTGAGTCCCAAAGCCCTTGTATTTTTCTTTAACATCTGAACTTCAGTGTTGGTGTAAACTAGTGTCTTATTTCCTGAGAGCATGATGAGAGTCTGCCGTCCTCAGACTTTTACTGAGAAGTAGCTTTAAATAAAGGAAAGTTTGGCCACAGAGCCACAGAGGAAGTAAGTGACACTCCTCACATTTGCCACAGCGTGCTGGTTAACTCTGTAGCAGATGGTAACAGGCTACTGAAGGATTTTTGAAAAAATAAACAGTGTGTATGTGAATTTTATTTTATTTCCTTTTTCAATAAAAAAGAAATGTATTGCTGTTATTTCAGCCAAACCAGATGTTCATGCATTTGCAAAGAAATCTACAACTAACTCAGGTGGACTGACCTTGACCTGGCTGGCCACGGGCTTCTACCCCAAAGACGTGATACTGAATGTGAGGAAGTCCAGAACTTCACTGCCTGAACATCTACTAACATCTTCAGGAGTCAGACCCAATGGTGATGGAACCTACCAGCTGAGGAAGAGTGTGGAGATCCAGAAGGACGATACAGCAGAATATGACTGTTATGTGACTCACAGCTCCTTTGAAGAACTGATAATTAAACAATGGGGTAATTATATCTGTGTAATTAATGTATTTCTGGTCTACTGAAGTTTAGAATTAGTTTCTCTATGTAAATCTAAATCCAGTTTAACAGAATGGCAGATGTGCAGAGACTAGACCCAAAACTACATGATGAGGACAGCTTTAAAGTATTTCCCCACTTCAGTCAATATTAATATTGTTGTAAATGTTTTTCTGTGCAAAATAGAGCCAGGAGAGCAGGGTTTGCAGGAATGATGTCTTTATTGGAGGAGAGCTGTGTTAATCTGCTGTAGCCCAGTCTGAGAGCAGTTCTAGCGTACAGTGTATTTCTCCTGCAGCTATTGGTTAATCTTAAGGATTATGTTAGGAGCAGGAGTGGTCTTTGCACTAAGTAAACCCCCATGAGCCAAAGGCCCCATGAAAATACAAATTAGATGTATTGTATGAGTATGTCTTACATCTTAAAATTACCATTCCCGAACTATATTAATATATATATATATATATATATATATATATATATATATATATATATATATATATATATAAACATAGTGATTATTTTCAGTCATTTGAATGCAGCCCCACCCCCCAGTCATGTTACATGATGACACAACTGCGTAAACACAGTCTGGAATAAACAAGGCAATTAAGTGATAATATACATTATACAGAGGAGGGAGGTTGAGAGGGAGAATTAAAGTGATCCAGATACAGTTGAGAAATGTAAAACCAGAGAGAACAGAGCTGCACAGGCTCAGCAGACTGTACATAATGTTTACGTTAATGTTAGTGTAGATAGCTCCAATGTTGGGGACTTACACAAAAAATCCATTACAGGACACTCATTACTTCTCTCAAACTGCAGGGATTATGTTATTTATTACTTCCTGGAAACAGTAAGTCTCATTCTCAGTAGTGTAATTCTGTGCAACTCTATATCACATTATCTCACTGTATCGGCAGATAATTCTGCTTGTTTGAAGCATCATTTCTTAAAACACACAAACCTCCAGAATTTCACATAATAAAGCACAGAATTTAATGTAACAAAATACTTGAAACAAGTTGAAAATATCCAGAAATAAGATAAATAATATTAGTATTTTAACAATAATCTTAAAATGAGGCATATTCGACATATCCTCTACATTTAAGATCAGTTCACTTGCCAAGATATCAGTTTTTATAGTGAATGTGTATCCACTCCTGTCTTTTGCCCAGGGCTCCAGACGTTCAGACGTGCTCAGTACAACGTATGTTAAACACAGACAGGCAGCTTTTTGTGTTACTAAATTACTAAAAACAACTACCATCAGTAGTTGAAGTGAACATCTGCTAGCCATGTAATCAGTCATTGGTGTGCTCTGCAATTCAAAATCAGGAGGAAGTAACTGAAAACAGAAAGTAAATAACTTAACTTCAGCTGAACTGAAGAAAGAAAATAAAATAAATCATTATATTCATAAGTACTGGTATATTTGTCTTTTAACACCACGCATGAACCTCTCTGACCTAAATAGATTAAAGAAAAATATATTTTAGGACAAAATCTTCTCAAAACTATTGTAAATCAATGTCTCAGTCATCAGGCAGTGAATTCATAACAATTTCATGTAGTAACTTTCTGTGAGGGAGCTTTTAGAGGTGGACGTCTGGTTCCTATCACCACCACTGTGAACAATTCTGACTCAATAAGTTTCTCTAGGAAAATTTGAGGAATTCCCATTGAAGCTTCCAAAATGGTTTTATTGGAAAAATATACACCACACTTTAGATTTACAACATAAATATACAACTCTGTGATTATTGTTCATCACTGTTCTGTTTACAGAGAGAAAGTGCAGTGACTGCGGGAGTTCAAGTTCAGGACTAGTTGGAGGAGCAGTTAGTGGAGTGGTGGTGATGACTTTGCTGGGTGGGATCATCTTTGTCCTTATAAATACGTGGATAACTGGTGAGTATAGACTATATCAGTACAGGTTGTGTTCGAAGTAGAAAGAATAAATATTAAAAATGGACTGTTTCTTACTACTCCCAAAAGAAAAACATGCCTCCTCAGGCTTCCACCTCAGCATCTTCTTCCTTAAAATGTGATGCACAATGAGGAAAAGCAGCTCATCACTGGGGAGATGTGTGGTTAGGATTCTGTCACCATAACAGAAAATCTTGATGTACCAGTTTATTGTAAACTTATATAGGAAAAAATAAAACAGTTAATCACAAAAAAGATCTTGTCATCAAAAAGCCAAAAGTTAAGAACACGATTGTGAATTTCTGCTTGGTCAGTGTGAAATAAGCCCCTCCTTGTTGGCTGAAGGAGGGGCTTATTTGTTTATATTTATGGCATCGTGTATTTGATGTTTTTATTGTAGTGAGCTCAGTCTTTTTGCCAGTTTGTCATTTTTTTGCCTAAATAAAAACAAAGGCAATAACGAAAATGTCAGTCTGAGAACCAAACAGCATTTAATATGTTCAGTTTACATAAGAATTTTTATTTATCTGTCATTCCAGGTGCTGGAAATGTTGAAACTGTGGTGTATTATGAGCAAGCCAGTCAAAAGGTCAGTGCCACTGTGATTTTGTTGTTCTGTACTATTTTGTCATGATACATAATGTAGAAACTCTACTGTAGAAGTGCCCTGCTAGTACAGCAGTGCTGCAACAGCAGACAGTTTTACTGTAATATGAGACTGCATTTAAAGAACAGCAACAGTGTCTTAAACAGTGTCTGTTTTAAAGCCTTTTTTGATTTTTTTTTTGGTATTATTTTCTAATTAAACTAAATTCCAATCAAATGAAACATAAAATAGTTTCTTAAACACAAAGCAATGATAGATACATTGCTGGGTTTAATACATACTGATCATATAGCTCTTTTTACTTTTTACTGGTGGTTCTGACTTCAGTTTTGACTCCACACTAAAAACATTTAAGTAATCTGTGGAATTAATGACATCCACTGTAACTCAGCGGTGATGTGCCCTTATTGTGGCTCAACCGGCAGGAGCTATGACAACATGAAACCAAACTTTGATGGTTCATCTGACTCTGGGAATTTCTCTCCTGGATAAACATCTAAATATGCTTTCCCATGTTGGTCAGTCACAAGCAAATCTACAGTCTGATTTCAGGTTTCATTTTAAGGTTTTTATTGTATAGGGAAATTTCTGTGAATATTGACTGAAAGAATGGCCACTGAACTCTGCAGACTGAGCAGCTGATGCCATTTTTATCAAGAAAGCTGCTTCGGTTTTTGTGGCCCTTTTCTCCAGTAACCAGTTTTAGTATAGGAAATGATGCAGCAGCAGCTCAGAGAGGCTTAAACCAGAGAAAATAAACACACTAACGCTTCTGATCAGAAATTCAGCAGTTGCTTCTTGTCTTGCTTCTTCTGTGGAGCCGAGTGTCTCAACAGCAGGGTATTCTGAGAATTTGACAATGTCCCCATAAACTCATTTAAATCTGCCACCAGAGGAGTTAGACTGCATGAGTATTCACATTGGCTAGAGAGAAATGAATCAGCATCTGAACTATCAGTGGTCCAGTGTTTTGTATAACTGTATAAAATATGAGTAAGGCTTTGTTTATTGTTGGACGTATTGTTATTGTATTGATTTTTTTCCCAGTCAGAGTTCAGAGTTTTGTGGGCTAAAAATGAAATGGCTGTAATGTACTGTGTTAAGACTGCAGGCTACAGTTACTAGAGCCTATTGATATTAGGCTGTTAGGCTGGGCTATATTAAATTGTAATTTATTGATGTGAAGCACCTCATAGACCTGGCTTGGACTCACACCTTTAGCAGATTGAAAATTAAGAGCTCTTAGTGCTTCATAAGAGTGGTGCTTCACATAAATGACCCTGTCTTGTTTTTACAATTCTGACATAACCACATCATAATCGCTTAAGCCCCCATTAATTTGTGGAAGGCTCCAGCTTTATCTCTTTAGAAAGCTCTTCCACAATAACAAAGTGCTGTTTTTCACTACTATAGAATGTTTTTGAGGACAGAAAACATACTGTTTCTAATAAAGTGGCCAGTGAGTGGAAGCACAAGGTAGGTGTTTGTAATAAAGTGGCCAGTTAGTGGAAGTACATTGTAAATGTTTCTAATAAAGTGGGCAGTGAGTGGAAGCACAAAGTAGGTGTTTCTAATAAAGTGGACGGCGATAGCACATAACGATGATTTAACCTCTGTTTCACAGGGAACTCCAGGAGGTGAATTCCACTGGGACTGAACTCCAGATTACCCAGGATTATAACCCTGACTTTTCACAGCACAGACTCTTTTCCATTCATTTATGAAGTCAGTACTTTTACATCACTGTTACGTTAAAGCTGCACTATATAAGATTTGGGGATGTGGAGACCTCTCTGGTGGAAATGTGCAATTGCACGCAACTTGTAACGTGGGTTGTGCATCAGACCCCTTCCCCAGCTGGATGAATCTGATGACTGAAAGAGAGTTTAAAGAGAACTCAGCCAAAACTTGGTGAAGGTCACATCTTGTGAGGATGTGAGTGAATTGTCCACTATTGTGATCATATGATCATCAGTGTAATGTTGGTTTTAAGATCATTTGAGGCCTAAACATCGAGCCGGACCTTCTTTTTGACCCTGTGCATGTGATGTTAGTACGTAAAGATGTGAGATGTGGTGTGAAAAACTCTCCACCCAACACCCCTGACTTTTAAATGACTATTTCAGGCTTTACAGGGTGACTTACAACAGTGCACACTCACCATATTTCAGCCTAATTTTATTCTCCTCAGTCAGTAGAGATACTGCTTTCAGTTTTAACAGAAATCCTCTATAAAAAGACTACATTCCAGTACTCATCTGTTAATGATAAACATACAGTTTGGAAGCTCAGAAGCATCAAAGAACAGTTGAATGTTTATTATATTTATTATATTTATTATATTTATTCCAGTGTAGTACAGTGAGTCTTAGTTTAAGTAACTGAGTTTTGATTTATAAATGGGAAATGATCAGTCATCCTTCCTATCAAGCTTTTTTTAGGAATCTTTTTAGCAATATCTGGGTAAAGTGCATCAATTCAGTACGTTTATAAGAATGCATGGATAAGGCAGATGGTTATGTGTGCTTTCTTAGGTTTTTTAACAAAAGTTCACCAAAGATGTCTCCAGTTTGATTTACAAAAATCTTTTTATTCCATTCAATCTGTGTTGTAAATCAGCACTATCTGAGTAGAACATGTCATTTGTCTTAAGCTGATAAGCTCGTGTTTATAGGCGGTTATGCAGACTTCCTTTCTGTTATATTTGTGCTTTTAATTGATTTATTTAGCATCTGTTTTAATCATGAACTGATTTTATTCAGAGCACTGCTTTAGTATTAAATTACTTGTTATGTAAAGTCACACGTGCACCAGCTTCATTAAAAATACTGCATTTAAGTGTAAAACAAAGGATCATATATTGTGTTTAAACTTAAGACTGTAAAGGGCTTGTAAATGTAACAGTACTCAGGAATGTTAAATGGTCTGTGTTCAGTATGGACTCTTTACAGAGAGACTGTGTCTGTATAGTAACAGTCTTGTGTTTAACACCACTGTACAGTGCAGGAAGCTGTCAGCTACAATTGTTATATCAGCAGAAAAAATATGGTAAACAGTGAATACAGTCTGCACAGGAAGACTGTCAGCTATACTGAGTGATCTTAGCCGTCCACTTCATAAAGTGTTTGAGTCTTTCATCTGGACGACCTTTTATTAAATAATCTCTGTAAAAGATCCAAACTGAACTAACTGAATGAAACTAGATGGGTGTATTAGAGGTTTATTACAGTTTACTGTTTATATGTTTTATCATATGCCATATGACAGCTTGTATCTCATCTATGATCTCTGTACATAACCATAATTATCAGACTTTATCATACTTTATTGCAATAAAGCTGTTAAAACTGTTGTTGTAAAATATTTTTTTATGATTTTATTATTATTTTTCATTATCTTTTATATTGTTTGTTCATATACATCTGTGTTCTTTATGTACTGTTTAAGGCATTTTCAGCTCAGATGTTTTAATATTACAGACCTAGGCCCAAATACCTTCCATCATAATGCTATGTGGACTTTATGGTATGTTTTAATTAAATGCTATACTGCTTAATTAAACAGACATTGACAGGCACACTCAAGTAGAGGAAGTGTTATTAGGTTGTCAGGTTAGGCCTGAAATAAAAAGGCTTTTATTGTGTGCTGTGAGTATAAATGAACTGTTAGAAGACAATTTTGATCTTTGTTTTAAAAAAATGACACATTTACACCGTCATTAGCTTAGCTATTGTTCAGAATTTATCGAGAGTGTAAATGTGTATGTCATGAGCTTTGTGTTAAAAATTAGATTTTATAGATCTGATAGATCAGGATAGGATTTTTTCACAAATTTGTATTAATGAAGCAGATCTGATCTTAATTTAGGAATCTTATTTTACAGCATCTTATCTCCAGTTAGGAAATCTGAACTTACTCAATCAAAGTCGACAATCAACTGTCACCCCCTGCTGTTTATCAGAGCATCGCCGCTCTCCAGTTTCGGTCTCCATTTCCCAAACGCTTTAGCAGAGCGCACTAACGTTACCTAATAAACAGACACACGTTCAGCTCCGTCTCCTCATTATTCACCACCATCACTGTAATATTTCATCATCAACATTAACACACGAAGGTGATCAGAGGGGCGGTGGAGATCGAGTCTGCAGCGTCTGAGATCTTTAAAACGCAGAGTTAGAAAAGAAAATCATCTCACAGTGAAAGCAGCGTTTTACAGTAGAAATAAATGGAGCTCATTATGCTGGTAGTGAACTATGCTGCTGACTCAGCTGCCTAAAAACCATAGAAACGGACCTTAAACAGAAGTGAGGACCCTGTTGGGGTTCATCCTAAAGTTAGGACAGGATTTAGGAGGTTTAGTCTAGTTAGGATGTTTGTGTGATGCTGTTTTCTTATCTGGAGTTCATGATGAGATTCTAAAGTTCGGAGCTGCTATTCTGGAATAGCTACTGAACTAAATTCAGTCCTACTGAACTTACCAGATAGGATTTCAGAGTTAAGATGTGTCTGTAATTCAGCCCCAGCCTATTAATTTCCATTGCTGCTAACCAGCATACCAACATTAAAAACAGAGCATATGCTGGTTCTGCTGGTGATCAGGCATGCTGGTCTATGCTGTTTTTCTAGCATTGTTATCACTGTGGAAACATATGCAGAAGAAAACATGGGAACAAAAATGTGACTGAACCCTCTGCACACAAAAAACACAGAAAACATGTTAGCCATCTTATCAGCGTATGAAAAAATAAATACATTAAATTGTATTCACAGGAATGAAAATGCATGAAAGAGTACTTAAAACATTTGTGGAGAGTTGAGCTTACCCACCCAAGGCTGCTCTAAATCTCCCAACCCCTTGTGCACTCTCCTTCAGTGTCCCAAACTCCTCAGTCACATTTCAGCAGTTTTCAGGTCTCTAGTTTTAAAAGCTCAACAGACTAAACAAGACTCCATGCACTGCAGCCACGCCCCCATGAGAAGTCTGCTTACTTAGGGATCCCTAACCTCATGTGCACAGGCCGCAGCTGTGTGTGAAACCCCCAAAGATACTGGTCTAGCCAACCCTGTGTTACACTGAGACTAAATGGTTTCCGGTTATGGTAGCTTGCTAATCTCTGCTACTTTAACAGCTAAATCCTTTCTCAAATCCGTATTGGGGACTGCTGTACACCCAGTTTCATTAGATGAACCAAGGCTATTGCCTGTGATGCAAAGAAAAGCAAGCCTAGTCCATAATACAACACTTCAGTCTAAACTACTGAACTTTGCATTGCCAAGCGCCAATTCCAAATCTGCTGCTAGCGCCAAAGCAACTGATACCAACAGAACAGCTAATGCCAGCACGGCATCTGAGGATACAACGTTCGAGAGTCATAACTACGTGTTTTCCACCAGATTCAACAGTATTTTGTCCGAAAGGAAATGGGATGAGGTGTCCATCCTGAACCAGTACACCAAGGGTTACCTGGAGAAAGAATGTGTGGACTGGCTCACCAAATTCATGGAGTACGGAAAAGAAGCACTGAGAAAACACTGTGAGTCCTCAAGTCCTTGTATTTTTCTATAAAATCTGAACTTCAGTGTAGGTGTGAACTAGTGTCTTATTTCCTGAGAGTAATAAAGTAACGTTTGGCCACAGAGCCACAGAGGAAGCACATGACACTCCTCACATTTGCTACTGCGTGCTGGTTAACTCTGTAGCAGATGGTAAAAGGCTACTGAAGGAAATAAAAAAAAAAAAAATAGTGTGTATGTGCATTTTATTTCCTTTTTCAATAAAAAAGATTTTTTTTTAATTGTCATCCTTTCAGCCAAACCAGATATTTATGCATTTTTCACACTAAGGGCTGGCTCCACACTTAGATATACTGTACGAGTATATCTTATGTCTTAAAATTACCAAGTACACTTTCTTGAACTATATATACATATATATATATATATATATATGTGTGTGTGTGTGTGTAATAAATATATATATATATATATATGTGTGTGTGTGTGTGTGTGTGTGTGTGTGTGTGTGTGTTTGAAGTAGTATTTTCAGTCATTTCAAAGCAGCCCCACCCCCCAGTCATGGTTGTAGTGGACTGTTCCATGTTGTCACACAACTGCATAAACACAGTCTGGAATAAACAAGGCAATTAAGTGATAATATACATTATACAGAGGAGGGAGGTTGAGAGGGAGAATTAAAGTGATCCAGATACAGTTGAGAAATGTAAAACCAGAGAGAACAGAGCTGCACAGGCTCAGCAGACTGTACATAATGTTTACGTTAATGTTAGTGTAGATA
>NW_023494785.1:1507500-1637500 GCF_904425465.1 Colossoma macropomum
AGCTAATATCAGAGCCTGATAGTTCAGCTCGGGCTCAACCTTAAACCACAGTACTTATATAGTTACGCCGTTTCCCTCTTACCCACCCGTATTCAGGCACAGCCGTCCTGCGCTCGGTCTGATTGGCGGACTGCTGGAGAGTGAAGGGGCTCTTAGCCAATCATGGCGCAGGAGGCGGGAGTTCTCCCGAATACGGGCGGAATGAAAAACAAAGTAACGGTAAACTAGCGGACCAGACTGACACCGTAGGAGAGAGGAGAGTCAGGAGAACCGACTCTCCTCAGCAGAAGATCATCCAGAGTGATTTTACTGATCTAGGTGGTAAAGGTGGTGATGGGGGCTCCGGCAGTCTGTGTGGTCTTTCTCAGTGGAGTGGTCGTCTCTGTTCTCGGAGGTGAGTCAGTTCAGACCCACTGTTTCTGCTCTGCACAAAACCTGATTAACTGCTAGTTTAGTTTCCTTCAGTGTCTGGACTGGATCTGACGCCTCTGTAGGATAAACCATGTTTAACAATTTAAAACAATTTAAGTATTAAAATGTCATGGAAAATTTTAATACTTAATGATAAAAAAACAAAAATTATGTAAATGACAATGTTTAATAATTAATTCCAAATTTTAGTGCACAGTTTCTGTTTATTTGCTGAGTTTAAAATGTTGGAAAAAATGCAATATAAATTGTGCCATAACTTTTGCACAGGCCACAGTTTGTGTTTTTATCCCACTATGTTAAACTCAGTTAATAAACAGTAACTGTGTGTTAGATGTACAGTAGTGTGTCTCTGTAGAGGACGTGTTTCACTTATTTACACTCAGAAAATCAACAACAACATGGAATTTGACTGAGGTGCACAAACTTTCTCACATGACTGTAGTTTACTGGATAAAACTGATGAAATTCTTTAAATGTGGTCACTGCAAATAATTAGACCCTATTAAATGTTGATTAAATGATGAGCTCGGCTGTGACGCTGCTTTGATGTTCATGAAGAGCTTTTAGATATTTAGGACTCCAGGAAGACGCAGATACAGTCAGCAGACACAGCACAGAGCAGGAATAACAGTTCCCCCTTATTCTTATTGATTAATAGATGATATTTGTCCTTCATCCATATGAAATGTATTTTCCTGTCATGTGACGCCTGACAAATATCAACAAAAGAACAAAAATACAGTATTTTCAGTAAAACTGAAGTACATTAAGGCAAAATTCTGCTTTCAAACCAGCATCAGTTTGAATCTTCAGCCCCCGGATGTTTAATGTGGTTAAAGGAAGGTGATGTAACACAGTGGTAAACCTGCTCCTGTCCCAACTTCTTTGGAACATGTTGAAGGCTTCATATTTGGAATGAGCATATATTTACAGAAACAATGAACTTCATGAGATAAAACATCAAATGTTGTGTTTTTCTACTATTTTCTACTATTATTTAACAGGTCAAACATAGTTTACATCATTAAATTTTTTTTTCAGCATTTTACATGCTGTCTCAACTTTTTTGGAATTGGGTTTGTACATCAAAGGATAAGTCTACTGACAGTCGGTGTGGAGTCTAATCATAAACCCCGTCCTGATCGTACTTCCCCTGGTTTCCAGTCACGGTTCTCACAGTGTTATTGGATGAATCATACATATCAGAGCCCTCAGTCTACAACTCTGGGAGGATCCTTAAAAGGCCTAGGCAGATGTATGTGAGCCTGACTATCTGTGAACTTAAAGCAGCATCATGTGAGAACTGGTCTTTTCAGTCTTCCATAAATAACACTGGCAGGGATGCCACTTACACTCTGATTTGGATTTTCATTGTTTTCCCATTAGTCGTTAGACTGTCTTACATCCCCTTTTCTCTTTTGGCTCTCACCTACGTGTAATAGCCAGTCCGAGATTTACTCTTGTCCGATCTCTTGCTCGGTCACTCTCTCTTTTTCTCTTCCTCGCTTCCTCTGAAAAGGTCTTCTTTGTTTTTTGGCAGGCGTTGCTATGATGCCCATGTTGGGAATACAGAGCTAGCTTCTTGTAGCTAGCTAGAGCCGTAGTTGTTGTGTGACGGGTGTCGTAAAGCCTTATGCAGTTCTGGTGAGATGTCTCGTGCTGCTCCTCTAAAGTTACATAGTACTATAGCAGCGATTTGGCCCAGAGTGGCAACGACAGAGACACCATTCTCCCTTTGATAAGTCAGTGTATCATCAAAATTACTTTGAAGCTATTGATTTAAGGTTAAACTGTAACTTAATGTTGCTTTAAGACTGATTTTATTTTACAGGTGTGTTGTCGACAAAAATGTTGGGAGATATTATGTTTCATTTATCAACATGTTTTCTAGCACCTTTTTTTCCATGTTGCCTCCAGATCAACACTCTCTGTACTACATTTACACCGCGCTCTCCAAAGATGTCGCTCTACCAGGGATCTATGAGTTCACAGCACTGGGTCTGCTCGATGACCGGGAGATCGACTACTACAACAGTAAGGAACAGGTTAAGGTTCCTAAGCAGGACTGGATGAAGGAGAAGATGCAGCCAGATTACTGGGACAAAGGCACCCAGTCTCGCAAGAGCAAAGAGCAGTGGTTCAAGGTCAACGTGGACATCCTGATGCAGCGAATGAGACACACAAATAATACCAGTTAGTTTGTTATCACTCATTCTTCTTAAAATGAAAATCATAAATTTCCATCCACTGTGTGATTCCTCTGGTTTTGAGCAGCTAATGTGTTTATCTTCACTGTCTTGTTACATTAACTCAATTCCAGACCTTCACGTTCTTCAGTGGAGACATGGCTGTGAGATCGATGAAGCAGATGGAAATGTCAGATTTCTGAGAGGCATTGATGAGTACAGCTACGATGGGTCAGATTTCCTCTCTTTTGATGATGAGAACATGCGGTGGATCGCTCCAGTTCCAGAAGCTCTGCCAACCAAAAGGAAATGGGATGAGGTGCCCATCCTGAACCAGTACACCAAGGGTTACCTGGAGAAAGAATGTGTGGACTGGCTCACCAAATTCATGGAGTACAGAAAAGAATCACTGAGAAATCATTGTGAGTCCCAAAGTCCTTGTATTTTTCTATAAAATCTGAACTTCAGTGTTGGTGTGAACTAGTCACTTATTTCCTGAGAGCATGATGAGAGTCAGCCGTCCTCAGCCCTGTTGTGAGAGGTAGCTTTAAATAAAGTAACGTTTGGCCACAGAGCCACAGAGGAAGCACATGACACTCCTCACATTTACAGGTTGTTTGCTACAGCGTGGTGGTTAACTCTGTAGCAGATGGTAACAGGCTACTGAAGGACTTTTTTTTTAACTTTTTGAAAAAATGAATTTTTTGCCATCATTTCAGCCAAACCAGATGTTCATGCCTTTGCAAAGAAATCTCCAACTAACTCAGGCAGACTGACCCTGACCTGCCTGGCCACGGGCTTCTACCCCAAAGACATGGTGGTGAGTGTGAGGAGGTTGCACACTTCACTGCCTGAACATCTACTAACATCTTCAGGAGTCAGACCCAATGATGATGGAACCTACCAGCTGAGGAAGAGTGCGGAGATCCAGGAGGACGAAAGAGAAGCAGAATATGACTGTTATGTGAATCACATCACCCTCAAAGAACCAGTAATTAAGAAATGGGGTAATTATATCTGTGTATCTAATGTATTTCTGATCTACTGAAGTTTAGAATTAGTTTCTCAATGTAAATCTAAGCCCAGTTTAACAGAATGGCAGATGTGCAGAGACTAGACCCAAAACTACATGATGAGGACAGCTTTAAAGTATTTCCCCACTTTAATCAATACTAATATTGTTGTAAATGTTTTTTCTTTAACTGAAGAATGTTCTGTTAATTGGTAAATTGTTAAGGTTTATGTCAGGAACAGGGGTGGTCTTTGGAGCCCCATATATATATATATGTAGTTAAATCATAGTTTTCTAAGTCCATAGTTTTTGTCCATTCTTCATGAAATCTATACACAATGTAAAGGGCAGCAGGCATTTTCACATTATGCCAAAAACTGAAATACATAAAAAATGGAGATACAAGGTTCTCTTCTGACAGTAGTGATATATATAAACAGTGCAAAATTCACCAATTCGCTCACCTCCCGTGTAGTGAAGGTAACTTAGTCTGAGGTAATGTAGTCCAGTTCATTGATGGAGTGTCAGAAAGCAAAGAGTTAATGAGTTAATGAGGGGACAAGAGAGTGGAATGACGAGCCGACCTCTTTTGGTTATCCATTAGCTTTTAGCCTAGCCTGGAGACATATGGTCTCTCCACCTACAGCGCCCCTCACTCAAACAGCTGCCCTGGACGATGTCGGGCTGGTCTTCTATACATGACAAGAGCCTGACAGCTTCTCAGCTAATACTGCTAACATGAGTGACTGTAACAGTAACTAAACTCCAGCAGCATCTGACGCTTTATGAAAGCACCAGTGTAAACACATGTGAGACCAATGACTAAAGAAATTTCGCTCTATTTTTGCCAAAGAACCTGATTTATTTTTTACATGCGCTTGGGTTCATCTTATATCATATTCAGTGTTTGTGATGTAACCAGAGTAATTCAGAGAACTTTGGTGTGAAATGGTTAATTACAGAGACTCAGATGTCTTTACAGATTTCTTTACTATTTTGCCCCACAACGAATTATTCCAAAATGTGTATTTATTTATTTATTTTAAATACATAAGCATACATCACTGTAATATATACAAAACTGACAGAAACCTTAATTAAACTGTAATATTTTTCCACCCCTGGTTAGAACATAATGCTACGACAACTTCAAATTCTGTTACTGTTCTGTTTACAGACAAAAAGTGCAGTGACTGCCAGAGTGATCTAAATGCAGGACTAGGACTAGTTAGAAAAATAACTGTAGGAGTGACTGTGGTTCTGCTCTTGCTGGATTTGCTGGGTGGGATCATCTTTGTCCTTAAAAAGATGCAGATAACTGGTGAGTATAGACTGTATCAGTACAGATTCTGTTAAAGTAGAAAGAATAAATATTGAAAATACACTACAATGTACTACACCCAAAGAAAAATGCCTCCTCAGGCTTCCATCTGTAAAACGTGACGCAAAATGACATTTGAGAAAAATAATCTTTGGAAGGAATAAATTCCAGTCCACTGTAACCAGTGGCAGCAACCCTGATGGCTCCTCTGATTCAGGGAAGTTTGTTCTCTTCTATAAACATCTTAAGTCCAAGCATCTTAAAGCGTGCTTTCCCTTAAAGGGCAGTCAGAAGGAAATAACCATGTACAGTCTGAGGGCTTTTGATGTTTTTATTGTATAGGGAAATTCCTGTGAATATTGACTGAAACGGAGACACTCCAGCTCTACAGACTTTGGTTTTTGTGGCCCTTTTCTCCAGTAACCAGTTTTACTATGGGACATAATGCAGTAACAGCTCAGAGAGGCTTAAACCAGAGAAAATATACACGCTAACGCTTCTGATCAGAAATTCAGCAGTCGCTTCTTGTTAACTCTGTGGAGCCGAGCGTCTCGCCATCAGTGTATTCTGAGAATTTGACCACGACCCCACAAACACATTTAAATCTGCTGCCAGAGGAGTTAGACTGCATGAATATTCACATTGGCTAGAGAGAAATGAATCAGCCTCTGAACTTTTACTGTTCTGCTGTGTTTACTATAACTGTATAAAATATGCATAAGGCTTTGTTTACTGTTGGACGTGTTGTTGTTGTATGTATTTTATTCCCAGTCAGAGTTCAGTTGAAAAATAGCTATGATTTGTGGTCTAAAATAATAAAATGGCTTTTGAAAAACTCTAGAAAATTGATTTCTGGAAGATCCTACAGAGCTCTGTATAGCAGGGCTTTGCAGACAGATGGTCTGTATTTCAGAAGGACAAATTATTGTAAGTAGTTTGCATGTTAAAACATGTGCAGTACAAATACAAATATACCGTTTAAATGCAAAACCATAAAAGGCTTACTGAAAGGGGTGAGGAGGATTAGACAGAAATGTGTACATTTAGCACTTACTGCAATAAACAGCCTTTTTAAATAGCTGACAATGTGTTACATCATGGAAGAGTTACAGAAAACTATGATGAAACATACAAACTGAAACCTTTTATCTGAAAATATAAAAATATAGTGCTGAATTCCTCAAAATCACCACACTGTGTCTTAATAAATTCTTTAAATCATCTGATAAATATCTTCAGATGTTTAACTGACCCGCTCTTCAGACTGAAATGGAATAGCTTTGTATAAACATTTTAACATTATTAAATCACCTATTAATCTATTACAGAGAAGCCTATATAGTTTAAAACATAGCTTCTTATGAAAAACACAATCAAGCTCAAAGGTTTGACTGGTAGTTTCATCACATTTCTTTTTGGTTATGCATAGGAGATATAGGAGAATATGGATATTTCAAAGTAATCTTTAGAGTTCTTTGCACAGCAGTCCAGACCTGCTGCTCACAGTAAGGATCCTGTGGATTTACTGACAGCAGATTACAGTTACATACACATGCAACTGCAGCTGCTTCAGATTAACAACATATTTGGCTAATTACCAAAATAAAATGATTGATTATATCTTATAACTGTGTATTTGTACCTAATATGTCTTTTTTTAAAACACCAGTTATGCTCTTATTCTCTCACTGGCCACTTTATTAGAAGCCCCTTCCTTGTAGCTCCACCTTGAGGTGTACAGTTAGACTCTGCAGCTCAGGGTACAGCAGGCTTATAAACTATGCAGCAACACATGAGCTACCATCTACAGGAAAGGTGTTTCTAATAAAGTGAATTATGATAGTACATAACGATGATGTAATCTCTGTTTCACAGGGAACTCCAGGAATTGAATTCCACTGGGACTGAACTCCAGATTATCCAGGATTATAACCCTGACTTTTCACAGCACAGACTCTTTTCCATTCATTTATGAAGTCAGTACTTTTACATCACTGTTACGTTAAAATGTAAGATTTGGGGATGTGGAGACCTCTCTGCTGGAAATGTGTAACCCCTTTCCTGAGCAGGTGAATCTGATGATTGCGTTGATTTTGAGATAATGTAAGACCTAACAGTGAGCAGGGCTTTCTTTTTGAGCCTGTGCATATGATGTTAATTATGACATATGATCATATGTATGAATATGTAAAGACTTACGACGTGGTGTGAAGAACTCCCAACCTGATGCCTCTGACTTTTAAATGATTATTTCAGGCTCAGGGCGACTCAGTTTGTGTCATGCTCAGCATATTTTAGCCTAATTTTATTCTCCTCAGTCAGTAATGATACTGCTTTCAGTTTTAACAAAAAATCTTATATAGTGCAGCTTTAACAGAAATTCTCCATAATAAAAACTACATTCCAGTACTCATCTGTTAATAATACATACAGTTTAGAAGCTCAGAAGCATCAAAGAACAAGTGAATATTTAGTCCTTCCAGTGTAGTACAGTGGATCTTATTTTAGACAAAAGCTCAACAAAGATGGAAACATTTTCATTTCTAAATAGAAAAGGATTAATCATCCTTGATTGCATCCTTTTAAAGCAATATCTGGGTAAGGCATATTAATTTTAATAAGTTTATGAGAATGCATTTATAGGCAGATGGTTGTTTCTTTCTTTTTTTAGCAAAGGCTCACTAGATTTATTGATTGATTCATAAATATCTTTTTCTTTTTCTTAAGCTCATAAGAACACACTTAAAGGCAGTTATGCAGACTTCCTGTAATGTAACAGTACTCAGGAATGTTAAATGGTCTGTGTTCAGTATGGACTGTTTACAGTGAGACTGTGTATGTAGAGAACACATTAGTGTTTAACACCACTGTACAGTGCAGGAAGCTGGTAGCTAGAACTGTTAAATCAGCAGATTACAATGGTAAACAGTGAACACAGTCTGCACAGGAAGACTGTCTCTATACTGAGTGATCTTAGCCGTCCACTTCATAAAGTATTTGAGTCTCTCTCATCTGGACGACCTTTTAGAGCAGCAGTCGAAAAAATAATCTCAGTAAAAGATTCAAGCTGAACCAGACTAGATGGCTTTATTGGGGGACCTTTAATACAGTTTACTCTGTGTTTATACGTATTGACATATACCATATGGCAGCTTTGTATCTCATCTATGATCTCAGTAATTATCAGACCCACTGTGGTGACTGGATCACCTGTCAGGTACTGAGGGTTTTTACTGAACTGGGAAAAGACTCTGTTTTTATCTCAGAGCATCAGGGAGCTGGACTTCACTACCGGAGTCTCTAAAACTCGCTCGCTGCTGTCCCTCAATCATTTTAGTCTTTAGTCTCCAACTCCTTCAGACTGTAACTGTTTTAGCTGAGTTTAACTTTTCCTCTCTTCTTATTTGAATTTTATTATTCTTCATTTTATCTCACTGTTTAATTGTAACTGTTTTTGTTGTTTGTTATCATTTCATTTACCGTTCTATTCTAGTGAATAATTTTATTTAATTAATAAGATTTTTAGTTTTCTTGTTCTCTTCATTGGTTCTTTTATTTACTTGTAAAGTGTTTTCTTTATGTATTGTGTTGCTATTTATGCTTGCTTGTTATCTGATACTTTTAATTCTATAGAAATCTTCTTGCTGATTTTGATGTGGTTTGGTTGATAAACTTCATCTTAACTTTTTTTCAAACCCTGTTTAAATTGCTCGGCTACATTGTAAATGAGGGACAATGCAGTTCTAAAATAAAGTCAAAATAAAGATTTGATTGATTGATTGGTTGATTAATTAGCACTGAATGCTTTTTAATGTTTTAATGATTCAATTTTTTGATTGCTTGTAAACTGTGGATGTTAGAACATTTTCCAATTTTGGTTGCACTGTTCTGTTTTGTTGTATTCTGTTCTATTTTATTCTATTCTACTCTATTCTATTCTATTCTATTCTATTCTATTCTATTGTATTCGATTCTATTCTGATCTGTTTTTATTATATTCTGTCCCATTCTATTCTGTTCTATTCTATTCTGTGCTGTTTTATTTTATCTATTTTATTCTGTCCTATCCTATTCTGTTTTTAAACACTGTGTCCACTCACTGTCCACTCTATTAGACACTCCTACCTTGTCAGTCCACCTTGTAGATGTAAAGTCAGAGACGATAGCTCATCTGCTGCTGCACAGTTTGTGTTGGTCATCCTCTAGTCCTTCATCAGTGGTCACAGGACGCTGCCCACAGGACGCTGTTGGCTGGATATTTTTGGTTAGTGGACTATTCTCAGTCCAGCAGTGACACTGAGGTGTTTAAAAACTCCAGCAGCACTGCTGTGTCTGATCCACTCGTACCAGCACAACACACTCAGGTAGCTGCATCCAACACTGCATTACTCCCACATTAAATGCTATGTCACAAACAGTGTACTCCCTTTAGAAATAGGTTTGCTATCGCTTTGCTGCTGTAGCACTGTGAATTTCCCCAGTGTGGGACTAAAGGAATATCTTATATTATCTTCATTGCATTTTTGCAATCTTGCATTTATTGATGTATAAGATTTTTCTCAAATTCGTATTAAAGAAGCAAATATGGTATTAATTTAGGAAACAACTGTCTTGCTTGTTACTAAGCAACTGATGATATGTGCACAGCTGAAACGTAACACATAATCAAAATTGTTAAAATGTAGGTTACAACTGCAGTTAACATATATAACCCCAGAAAAGCCTAATAAATACAGTATGGAATAAATACAGTATGTCAGCTATAGACGTATATATATAACTCAAATAAAAAGCTCTGGGAAGACGTGAGAGAGAGTATCTGGGACATATTATCCATACAAATAGCTCTAGACCCAAAGCTTTTCATACTAGCCTTATATACAGCTGGTCATAACATTAGATGGAGAGAACAGATTTTTAGAAATAAGTGTTTTATTTGCTAAAAGAGTTATTGCTCTGTCATGGAAAAGGACTGACAGGCTGAGTGTGGGTAAATGGATTTATGAATTATCTATGATAAGGAAAAATGACCAGTTCTATCAGGGGTAATCAATCACTCTTTCTCCATATGTGGGATCCTTTCAAATGTTTTCTGAGAGGACAGATTTAGTCCATATGATGGAAGTGTCTGGGAATATGCAAATAACTCTGCAGTGTCCAAATTTGTCATTTGTACCGTACTAATGAGATTTTTTGGAGGGGGGGTTAGTTATTTTACTGGGATTTTGTTCATGTGCCGTGTAATTCTGTGCGTTTGCATATGGATATAAATATGCTTGGTATGTGTATGTATATGTATATGCTAAGTTGTTAAAATCAATAAAGATGTTGTTGGGAGATAAAAACTAAAGAGACTAAACTGCTGCTAAGCTAATATCAGAGCCATAGCCCCGATAGTTCTCGACGAAGTGCAGCTCGGGCTCAGCCTTAAACCACAGTACTTTTTTATTATCTACTGATATTTTACTATTTTCACATTATGGCACGTGATCACATTCACATCACATGTAATTATATTCACACTGCCATGTGATTCCTTGCACATTATTTTACATATTCACAATATGTCACATGTGATTACATTCACATTATGTCACGTGATCACAATCACTCGTCAGGTGATTACATGCACATTAGGTCACGATTACTTTCACTTTACATTATGAGCTTATTTATAGTATGTCACAAGTACCCACGTGTGGTCACATTCATACTATGTCACATGTGATCTCATTCACATTATGTCAAACGATCACATTCACTTTATGTTACAAGATTCACACTATATCACATGTCTGCATGTGAACATGTGGTTTATAGTCACCATATGATTCATATGTGAAATCCATGTGACTTCTGTCAGGTCAAAGGTCAATAGGGTTAAATTTACTTTCTTGCAATAAAGATGTTAAAATTGTTAGATGATCAAATTTATGTGCTTATCATCTTATATTTTTGTAGTCATATATATTTGTGTACTCTTGATTTACAGTATGCATGTATGCTTTATCTATATCGATTTAATCCATTATTAAAATCTTTACTCTTTTTTATGAAGTGTGCTGTTAGTGCTCTTAGAAATGAGACTCTCTAAAATGCATCCACTTTTATTTAAGTCTTTTTATTCAAATTTTAGACTATGCCCAAAAAATGTTAAAACTCAAGAATTCATTCATTATGTTGGTATTCAGTTCTGTATTTAGTATTCAGAGGTTTTATCCTTTCTTAATTCACAAAAAATGTAGCCTATACTACAATAAATTTCATCAGCAAAAGCCTTTAGATATGTTAAGAATAACATTGCCAGGCAATCATGTCACCTTGCCTCGAGCGCAGTCAACTGCACCACTTTTCACACGACCACTGAAGCTAAGAGAGCAGAATATCTGATAAATCACAGGCAGGAGACGTTCGAATTATTGGACAATAACAAAAATGCTCAGTGCAAAATTCGTGATAAGAGGTTGTTTGCAAAACGAGTTTGATGAATCATCTGAAATAAGTAGGCAGTGATGTGATATATTAGCATGACATGAGTAAAGAGCAAGCAACTGTGCACAGACTCTCAATTATGAAACGTAACTATTGCTTTTAAGGGAAGTTTTGAAGACGAGTGTTCAGGTTACTCGTTCACAAATACCAAGAAATATTCAAAGCCTGTAAAATGCTGTATATGCTAGCCCTATTCATTGTATATCATTATATCATCATTTTAATTAGACTTTACAAATCAAATCAAATCAAATTTATTTGTATAGCGCTTTTTACAACTGATGTTGTCACAAAGCAGCTTCACAGAAATCCATTAAAGACAAAGTTTTAACATGAAATGTAAATCCTCCAGGTGAGCGAGCCAGGGGTGACAGTGGCAAGGAAAAACTCCCTCAGAGCTGAGGAAGAAACCTTGGGAGGAACCAAGGCTCACATGGGGGGACCCATCCTCCTCTGGTCAAACTACCGACAAAATTATTATACTACTAATATTAATAGTAGTAGTAGTAGTAATAGTAATAGTAGTAGTAGTTAGGAGTCCATGAAAAACTTCAGTGTAGAGTGGGAGTGTGCAGCTAGTCCAAGTCAAGTGGCGGTTGCTAGGCAAGTGGCGGCGACTGGGGCGTGGGCAACTGGTCTGAAGCGGATAGCAGGAGAGCTCCACAGACAATCATCCATCAGTGTCCGTCCGGCAGGTGGGCAGTCGTTTACTTGGAAAAAGGAAGGGAGATGGAATTAGTTTTATTTTGTTTGAGTGTATGTAAAACAGAGAATGTGAACATTTCCAGAGTGTGGCTAACGACTCCGGTAAATCTGACTATAACAGCTTAACTAAAAGGAGAGAACCAAAAGGACACACAGACACGGGAGCACCCTGAAACAATCTGGCATCCCTCCGCTCCACCGTCCACAAACCTGAGTGATCGCGTGCGAGCGGCGGGACAACAGCACCAGCGTCTCAGTTTACTATAATTCCCTGCGTCCATGGACCCCTGGATCTGCTGCCTTTATCTAAGGGGGAACATTGACTACCAAAAGCTAAACTAAACAAGTGAGTTTTCAGCCTAGATTTGAATATTGCAACTGAGTCTGAGTCCCGAACATTTTCTGGAAGATCATTCCAGAGTTTGGGGGCTTTATAAGAAAAGGCTCTTCCCCCAGATGAAGTCTTCTGAATTTTGGGAACTGTTAAAAAGCCAGCACTCTGTGATCTGAGTAATCGTGGTGGCTCATAATGGGAAATAAGGTCTTGTAGGTACTCAGGAGCCCATGTAGGGCTTTATACGTCAATAAAAGAATTTTGTAATCAATACGGAATTTAATAGGCAGCCAGTGAAGTGATGATAGAACTGGACTGATATGATCAAATTTTCTGGTTTTAGTGAGAACCCTGGCTGCAGCATTTTGAACTAGTTGAAGTTTACTTAAATTCCTGCTGGTGCATCCTGATAGTAGTGCGTTACAATAGTCTAGCCTTGAAGTAATAAAGGCATGTACTAATGTTTCTGCATCGTGCAGCGATAAGGCATTTCTTATTCTGGCGATGTTGCGAAGATGTAAAAAAGCGGTCTTAGTGATGCTGCCTATGTGTTGATTGAATGATAAATCTGGATCAATTATGATGCCAAGATTTTTTGCTGCTGAACCAGGTATAACTGGAAAGTCAGCAAGATTTAAAATTAAATCTGGTAATTTATTTCTTGCCACTTTTGGACCCAGAAGAAGAACCTCTGTTTTGTTGCTGTTTAGAAGGAGGAAGTTACGTAACATCCAGCCTTTCACATCTTTTACACAGTCCTCTATTTTCTTTAACCTGTATTTGTCATCAGGCTTGGCTGATATGTATAATTGCGTATCGTCTGCGTAACAGTGAAAGTTAATGCCATGGCTACTTATAACTGTGCCTAACGGTAACATGTATAATGTAAACAATAATGGTCCTAAAATAGAGCCTTGAGGAATTCCAGATCTTACTTGTGAATAACTGGAAGATGAATCATTTACCTTTACGAACTGATAACGTTCCGTTAAGTAGGATTTGAACCACGATAGGGCGGTCCCTGTGATTCCAACCATGTTTTCTAACGTTTCTAGGAGAATATTGTGGTCTATCGTATCGAAAGCTGCGCTGAGGTCAAGTAGTACCAACAGGGATACGTAGCCTTGATCAGAGGCAAGAAGATCATTTGTTATCTTAACTAGAGCTGTCTCAGTGCTGTGATGTGGCCTGAATCCAGATTGGAATTTTTCATATATGTGGTTCTTATCTAGATATGAACTAAGTTGTTGGGCTACAGCTTTTTCTAAGATCTTAGATATAAATGGTAGGTTAGAAATAGGCCTGTAATTAGACAATACGCAGCGTCAAGGTTTGGTTTCTTGATCAGAGGCTTAATAACTGCTAGTTTAAAAGCTCTGGGTACATGGCCCAGGCTAAGGGACGAGTTTACTATAGTTAGAAGAGGATTAATGATAACTGGTAGCACTTCTTTGAGTAATTTTGAGGGAATCGCATCAAGTGTGCAGGTTGTACAATTTGCAGAGTAGATAATCTTCTCTAGTTCTAACTGTGGGAGTGGGTAGAAAGTTTCCAGCCTTTCCTCTGCAACTACTTTATGTTTTATATCAGCCACATCAGATGACAGCCAAGTTGGATTTAATACTGTGGGTTGAGTTTGTTGTCTAATATTTTCAATTTTATTATTAAAAAAGTCCATAAAAACGTCACTGGTGAGAGTCGCCGGAATTTGTGGTTCAGTACCTGCCTGATTTTTTGTAATTCTGGAAATCACACTAAACAGTCCTCTAGGATTATATTTATTATTCTCGATCAGCGAGGCCAGATATGCTGAGCGAGCTTTAGTGAGAGCATTTCTATACTCTATAAGGCTTTCCTTCCAGGCAAAGTGGAACACTTCCAGCTTGGTTGATCGCCATTTCTGCTCTAGTTTCCATACTGTTTGTTTTAAGGTACGGGTTTTATCATCGTACCACGGGGCGAGCTTTTTCTGTCTTATCCTTTTGAATTTAAGTGGCGCCACATTTTCTAAAGTAGATCGGAAGGTATTTTCTAAATAGTCGGTTAGTACATCTAGCTCCATTGGGTCTGATGGAGTGGAGACTAGGGTTGTTAGTTCTGGGAGGTTTTCTATGAATTGCAGGGCGGTAAATGGTTTTATTGAGCGCTTTGTAGAATAGCGAGGGGATGTACATATATTATGGCTAAGATGTAGCTCATAAGAAATTAAGTAATGGTCAGAGATTACTGAGGTTTGCGGTAGGATATTAAGCCTGTCTATGTCAAGTCCAAGTGTCAGAACTAGATCTAAAGTGTGACTACAGTAGTGTGTAGGCCCTGTTACATTTTGCGTAATACCAACAGAGTCTAGGATTGAAGTAAATGCCTTTTTAGTGGGTCATCTGCCTTCTCAAAATGGATATTAAAATCTCCTACAATTATTACTTTATCATTGCACACAGCTAGGTTTGCAGCGAAATCACTAAATTCTTTTAAAAATTCTGTGTAGGGCCCTGGTGGTCTGTAAATGTTAAATACACATTCTTTCCCTTTTCCCTTTGAGATGAACACTGTCTGCACTACATTTACACTGCCTGCAACATAAAAGGCTGGGAGATTTGTGTTTTAGAGTATAACCGTTTCATTTATCAGTTAGTTTTCTTACACCTTTTTTTCCATGTCCCCTCCAGATAAACACTCTCTGTACTACATTTACACCGCCCTCAGCAAAGATCTCGATCTGCCAGGGATCTATGAGTTCACAGGACTGGGTCTGCTCAATGACCGGGAGATCGACTACTACAACAGTAAGGACCAGGTTAAGGTTCCTAAGCAGGACTGGATGAGGGAGAAGCTGCAGCCAGATTACTGGGACAAAGGCACCCAGTCTCGCAAGAGCAAAGAGCAGTGGTTCAAGGTCAACGTGGAGATCCTGATGCAGCAAATGAGACACAATCAGACCGGTTAGTGATTTATCACTTATTCTTCTTTAAAAAATATATAGTGGCATCAGCGTAGATGAAGACACAGGTAAGACCAGGATTCTGCTGCGAGTAGTGCTCTTTTATTGAGAGACCATCAGAAAGGCACCTACAAAGGGGGAGGTCACCACAAGCCATAGGCTTCCATCTCACGATGACCCGCCCTTACACACAAACACCCACACCCCCACATATACGTAACTTAAACTGACAACATTAACAACGAGAGGTCCCATTGTACTTCTTTGTAAATGAGCTTTTGCGTCCAGAGTCTCTATAGCCGTGCCGGCCAGTAGCGTGACACTACAGTATTACAAGTTTCCATCCACTGCATGATTTCCCTGGTTTTGAGCCAGCTAGTGTTTTTCTTCACTGTCTTGTTACATTAACTCAATTCCAGACCTTCACGTTCTTCAGTGGAGACATGGCTGTGAGATCGATGACTCAAATGGACAACCAACATTTCTGAAAGGCGTCAGTGAGTACGGGTATGACGGCTCAGATTTCCTCTCCTTTGATGATGAGAACATGCGGTGGATCGCTCCAGTTCCAGAAGCTTTGCCAACCAAAAAGAAATGGGATGAGGTGCCCATCCTGAACCAGTACACCAAGGGTTACCTGGAGAAAGAATGTGTGGACTGGCTCACCAAATTCATGGAGTATGAAAAAGAATCACTGAGAAAACATTGTAAGTTCCCTTATTCACTGTGTAAGAGTCCTTTTTAAAATCCCTTTACGTTTGAACTAGTAACCTGAGGAAAATGGTGGTTTAATTTGCTTTGTTTGACTGGGTTATTTACTTTTATTAAAAGCTGATTTTATTGAAATGACTTCTTTGGTTTAGGGAGGTCCCGGGTGTCTCACTAGTCTCTGTTAAATAGTCTCGATCAGCTGTCCAGCCTTCAAAACAAACGTTCAAAAAAAACAGCCAACACTTTAAATAAAATTCCCAGAGATAATAAAATGACATATGGGGCGATATTTAAACCTTTTTTGGGACATTTCAGTGGTGAATACCTTGCATGCATTAATTTAACACTTAATGTCTGTAAAGCATAGTCATAAAATCATAAATGTGCCTGCAGTTCACACACCATAAAAATAGCAATGCTTAATCCAGAAAAACTTTTAATTCACTTTATTAGATACTATTACAATTAAAGATTGTAACAAACATTCAGGAAACATTCTTTATTTTGCATGTTGGAGTTTTATAGTTTCTCTGTAATATGGTATATCTTGAATATGGTAGATTGATTCACAGTCTACAGTCCAGTGTTTGTTGTGTTCAGTGATTAGCCAATTGACGTGTCAAAGTGCTGCAATTAACTCTTTCAGACTCAAATTACGTTCCAGGGCACAATAATATGACACAGTAGTTGGGCTGCATCCTTCAGAGACTGCATTTGAAGGCTGACTGCATCACAGCGGTGCGACTAAACTGTCCCATTTTGAAGGCTCCTTCATACGCGGCCGAGAAATGTGTCCATACAAACAGACTTGACTGTAGCGGGTCCAGCTCTCTTTACAATGATTTGTATTCGACTTGTTTAAAACTCAGTGCTTATGTCAGTGTTATGAAATGTTTACCTTTTAATATCGGGTGGTCTCAGGAGAAACTCGGGAGGTCCATAACCTGGCTTTACTAAACTCAGTACAGAACAGCGCACAGAAAAGTGATATACACCATCCTCAGGCTACACGCTTAAAATGATGGTTCTTCAAGGGATCTTCAGTAAAGAAAAATGTTCTGTAGAGCACCAAAAAGGGTTCTTCCATTATTGCAAACTTGATATCACAGCAATAACGGAAAACGTTTTGATGCTATATAGAACCCTTTTACAAGTGTTCTGTATAGAATCATATACAGCACATTCTCCATCAATCTGCAGAACACTTTCACAGTGCAGAGAACCATTTCATTATGCAAAACGTTCTCTGAGTGTTCATGGTTCTACATAGAACAATTTTTACTAAAGAACCATTGAAGAACCATCATTATAAGAGTGTAGATTAGCTCTCACTGCTCTCCTAAAAAAACAGAGCACCCAGAACTAGGGCTGAATGAAAGCTACAGAACTGAATAACTAAACTCAGACGTGACCTGACACCACAATATAAACAGTTTTATATGGACCATCATGCCTGAAAGTATTTTCTGATGTAAAAATGAGCGATGTCTGATTTTTTCCAGCTTAAGTGTGATCTTACAACCAACAAAATTAAAAACTTGTTTGGGTGAGAAGTAGGGTGGCACCATGAACACAAAAACATGATCTCATGAGTTCTTTGTTGACTGAGGCTGAACAATTAATTTAATGAAATAATATGAAAATGGTTGGTTGTTTCTGCTGAATGCATGAGAATATAAGCAAACATCAGTATTGCTGACATTCATTGGTCCAAGAAACACGCAGCTCAGACGCCCATCTATAATCATTAATTGATTTTACTTCATTTTTTATCTGAAAAAAGCAAATCTGCACAGATCACCTTTAGGTTCGGTCGATATAAAAGAGCTAAAGCTCTGGCAGAATAAGTCATTTCATTATTCACACAAATGCATATCCAATTGACTTTTAGACATTTTAACCTAAAATCATAAGGGGAAAGAATTACATTAGGCTGTGGATCAAACTTGGATCTAGCCCATTGAACTACTTTACATTTTAGATTATTTTAAAAATTAAATAGACAATCATGATATGTGCATATATTTAACGCACAAACGATTTAAAAATTATCAGCAACATAATTCTGTTTTACAACCAGCCAGTAGGAACACAGAATCTGCGGCACAGAAATCCCAACAAACTTCTCAACGCCCCTCTCACTTAGAGTTACAGCCCACCCATTTGGAGTTTGACCCTCCCATTTGGAGGTTTTCCAGCCTGCACTAATACGCTTCTCAGCAGAGGAGCGAACAGTGGTTGAAGAGTACACTTTTAAATGTAAATACTGGGTTTAAACTGAGTTGAATAGCTGACGATACAAATGTTAAAAAAAGGCCAATGTGGTCTAAAGAAAAACTTATGCTAACGTTTTGTCTTAGGGAGCAAGGAGCCAAAAGAGAGGAGCGTCTCCAGCTCTATAAATGAAAAAATAAAAAAAACTAAGATGAAAGTTTCTGGTTCCATCTTTTAAAAAGTTTTAAGGAACTTTTAAGGAGCAGCGAATCGTGATGCAGCGGTAACGATGGGAACAGCGATGCTGTGATGCAAACAGGAAATCCACTGAACACAGAACGGCATAAAACATTTTAACACCGCTGTTACATTTCGGAGCACTTTTAAACTTGAGTTATAGAAGTTTAAAACGATGCCTCGTGTACGTCCATGAGCTGCTCTGCTCGCCAACAAATCAGCACTCAGTAGCAGTAATGCTAACCAATCAGCGCTCAGTAGCTGTAATGCTAACCAATCAGCACTCAGTAGCAGTAATGCTAACCAATCAGCACTCAGTAGCAGTGATGTTAACCAATCAGCACTCAGTAGCAGTAATGCTAACCAATCAGCACTCAGTTGCAGTGATGTTAACCAATCATCACTCAGTAGCAGTAATGCTAACCAATCAGCACTCAGTAGCAGTAATGTTAACCAATCAGCGCTCAGTAGCAGCAATGCTAACCAATCAGCGCTCAGTAGCAGTAATGTTAGCATCCTGCTGCCCAAAACCTGTTTGCTGTAGTAAAAAGAAAACATACAGGTGAGATTTCTTTGCTTTTTTAGTGAAATACATCCATCTACTTTCTGAAATCAAAGAAGAGTTCTGGGTGAGTGATTAGAAACTATTTTAACTTTCTGTTTTTAAGACACGCCTTCATAGATTGTGTCCTTCAAAGGATGCAGCTTCTGAGTTGGGACACAGCTTATATTTCTTTTCTACAGGCAAGTATAAATGCTGAAGAATTAAATGTTAATAATGGCTCATAATTACTCTTTACTAGCTATTTCTGATGCCCATGCATGCTGGTTGTAAAGAGCAGGACCGGTCCAGTATGAATTTAATTTATTCAGTTATAAGCTTCCACTGTTAAAAATTTGCCAAATATTCCTATTTAGGTCACTGTTGCCGTCCCTCACATGCTTTCTGCTGTTTGAAGCACTTGTGTGACTGGGAGCTTGAACAGAGATGGTGATATGGTGTGATTAGATGTCACAGAGGGAGCTCCTGTCAGCTCTCACAATTACAGACTGTCAGCTGCAGCAGGAGAGAATTGATTATGAATCACTTTGGGGGAAAACTAACTGAAATAAATGTGTATTTTTTATTTGTTTTCTCTGTAGCTCCACCAACTGTTTAAGTGTTTGTGAAGAAATCTGCAACTGACCTGAAGAAGCTGACCCTGACCTGCCTGGCCACGGGCTTCTACCCCAAAGACATGGTGGTGAATCTGAGGAAGTCCAGAACTTCACTGCCTGAACACCTACTAACATCTTCAGCAGTCAGACCCAATGATGATGGAACCTACCAGCTGAGGAAGAGTGTGGAGATCCAGGAGGACGAAACAGCAGATTATGACTGTTATGTGACTCACAGAACCTTTGAAGAGCCAATAACTAAGAAATTGGGTAATTCTTCTTCATCGTATTCTTTTTCTTATTCTATGCTCAAAATTTAAACAGTTTCTCATCATACAGTTTTTGACCTAGAACCACTAAACTTGGCACCAACATAGAACTTACACCTGAGCGCTTGCGCTTTTAAAACCGATCTGACTTACGCTTTTCGTACAGTGTTCGTCCAAAAACATTTTTTTTCAATAGACAAGAGCAAAGGAAACAGAAACGTTTTCACACTATATATACCCTTTATGAGTCTAATGCCTCTAACTTAATTCCATCACAGTCAGTTTACACTCCATAGCCAAAAGTGTTTGGACACTTGTAAACCAGTGGATACGTTAACCTGGAAATAAAAATAGGTTAATGTTCCTTTCAGACTACGATGCAATGTGAAAAACAATGAGATACTCTGCATCAGCATACCCCCACCTTTCGTCACGTAGGCACTATGGGCCAAAGCCGGAGGAGCGAAACTTCTATCTGAGAGAGAGAGAGAAAAGGAGATTAAAACAGATTTATTAGCGAATAAAGTTTGCATATTTTGAGGCGGATGGCACTCATACCAGCTCCACACACACTATTGTGTTGGAGTCACCGCTGTGTCCGATACACTCGTACCAGCTCCACACACACTACTGCGTCGGAGTCACCGCTGTGTCCGATACACTCGTACCAGCTCTGCACACACTATTGTGTCGGAGTCACCGCTGTGTCCGATACACTCGTACCAGCTCCACACGCACTACCGTGTCAGAGTTACCTGATATACTTGTACTTGTGAGAATTAACCACCACCCAAATAAGATCTGGAAAACATCAGTCCTGTGGTCAGAAACTATACAATGACAAATGGGGTAGAGGGGACTGATAAACTGGGCAGAAAAACATGGATGTAGTCTACAACTGAACACCTACACAGTGGATATATATGAGAGGTGTTTCTAATAAAGTGGCCAGTGAGTGGAAGTACAAGGTAGGTATTTCTAATAAAATGAATAGCGAGTATAAATAACAATGATTTAATCTCTGTTTCACAGGGAGCCCTAGGAACTGAACTTCAGATCATCCAGGATTATACCCCCAATTTTCTTGCAGCAGGGACTCTTTTCCATTTGTTGATCAAATCATTACTTTTACATCTTTGTTATGAGAAAGCTGCACTATGTAAGATCCGGGGATTTGGAGGATTCCTCTGGTGGAAATCTGTAATTGCACACAGCATGTAATTTTACAATGTTGGTTGTTCTTGGGACGCCTTCCCTGAGCGGATGAATCTGATGGTTGCAAGAGAATTCAAAGAGAACTCAGTCAAAACTTGGTGAAGAACGTGTCTTTTGAGGATGTGAGTGGATAATCTACAACCTTGTTTCCTAAAAAAAGTAGAGACACTGTACAAAATGTGAAAAAATGCAATGAATGAGTGCAATGATGTGCAAATCATTTAATTCTAAAACCAATATCTGATGGCCATGATCCTTGGGCCCTCAAGTGGCACTGTGATAAAAAACAGACTGATTCTGTAGTGGAAATCACTGCGTTGTCTATGAACATAAATTGTCACTATGTACACAAATGCAGGTTAAAACTCTATCATGCAAAAAAGAACCATATATAAACAAAATCCAGAAGTGGCGCTGCCTTCTCTGGGCCTAAGCTAATTTAAGATGGACTGAGGCAAAGTGGAAAAGTGTCCTGTGGTCCAACAAATACATTTTTTAATTATTTTTGGAAATCATGGATGTTGCGTCATTTGGGCTAAAGAGGAGAAGGTTAGTGCACATGGTATGGGTGACTGGCTCATCTGTGAAGGCACCATTAATGTTGAATGATATGTACATGTTTTGGTAACATATGCTGCCATCCAGACGACGTCTTTTTCAGGAAAGGCCTTGATTATTTCAGCAAGACAATGTCAAACCACATTCTGCATGTATTACAGCAGCATTGCTCCATATTAAAAGAGTCCAGGTGCTAAACTGACCTGCCTGCAGTCCAGATCTGTCACCACTGATAACATTTGGAGCATTATGAAATGAAAAATACAACAAAGTTATTGAGCAGCTAAAATCCTGTATCAAGCAAGAATAGGAAAACATTTCACTTTCAAAACTACAGTAGTGTCTCCTTAGTTCTCAAACACTTCTTGTTAGAAAAAGAGGTGATACAACAGTGGTAAACAGGCCCCTGTCTCAACTTTTCTTAAATGTGTTGCTGCCATTGAATTCAAAATAGGCATATACTTTTCAAAAAAACAATACAATTTCTCAGTTTCAACACTTGACATGTTGTCGTACTATTTTCAATCAAATATAGGGGATAATTGATTTACACATTCCTGCATTCTTTTATTATTTACATTTTGCACAAAATCCCAACTTTCTTGGAAACTTAGTTATACTATTGTCATCATATCTTCATAAGTACAAGTAATGTTGATTTTGAGATAATTAGAGACCTAATCATCTGGGCCTTTTTTTGAGCCTGTGCGTATGATGTGAAAACGTAACGATATACGATGTGGTGTGAAGAACTCCCAACCTGATGCCTCTGACTTTTAAATGATTATTTCAGGCTCAGGGCGACTCAGAGTGGCGCACGCTTAGCATATTTTAGCCTAATTTTATTCTCCTCAGTCAGTAATGATACTGCTTTCAGTTTTAACAAAAAATCTTATATAGTGCAGCTTTAACAGAAATTCTCCATAATAAAAACTACATTCCAGTACTCATCTGTTAATAATACATACAGTTGAATAATTAGTTCTTCCAGTGTAGTACAGTGGATCTTACATTAAGCAAAAACTCAACAAATTTCAAAGCATTTTGATTCATACAGAGAAAAGGATTAATTGTACTTCATTTGAAACTTTTTAGAGCAATATCTGGGTGACGTGTATCAATTTTAATGATTTATGATTATTAATGTTTTTTTAGCAAAAGTTTACCAAAGATTTATTCATTCTGATTTATAAAACAAAAAAATGATTACTTTTTCTTTCTTTCAGTCTTTTTTATGAATCCTCTATGAACAAACCTGGGTAAAATGTACTAATTTTCATATTCATAGGTGGTTATGCAGACTTCCTTTCTGATATATTTGTGTTTTTTATTGATTTATATCTAGCATCTGTTTTAAACATGAACTGATTTTTTCAGAGCACTGCATTAGTGTTAAACTACTTGTTACGTAATGACACAAATATACCAGCTTCAATAAAAAAAGATGCATTTAAGCATAAGACAAATTATGATCATATATATATATATATATATATATATATATAACTTGAGATTGTAAAGGGCTTATAAATGTAACTGTACTCAGCTAGAATTGCTAAATCAGCAGATTACAATGGTGAACAGTGAATGCGATCTGCACAGGAAGGCTGTCTCTATACTGAGTGATGTTAGCCGTCCACTTCATAAAAAAGTATTTGAGTTTCTCTCATCTGGCTGACCTTTTACAGCAGCAGCGGCAAAAAAATAATCCCAGTAAAAGATCCCAGCTGAACAAGCTGAATGAAACTAGATGGGTTTATTGAGTGGGCTTTGATACAATTTACTCTGTATTATGTTTAACTCTGGGTGCTTTAATGTTTTTATGATTCACTTTCTTGATTTCTTCAGACCTTTAGATATTAGAACATTTTCCAGTCTTTGCTGGATTGTTCTATTCTTTTCCAGTTTAAGATCTGAAAGACAGCTGGATCATGGAAGCCTTTTATACTCAGTTTTGATTTAAATTTACTTCATTGCAATAAAACTGTTAAAACTGTTGTTCTAAAGTTTTTTTTTGTTGTTTTTATAATCATTTATATTCTGTGTTTGTATACATCTGTGTTCTTTAAATACAGTACAGTACAACAGACATGATGATGCAGCTTCACTTTTTTCAAGCCTAGATGTGGTTGAGTTTAAATCTGAATGAGTTACGTGGATTAAAAATTACACATCTGCCACTAGATGTCGCTGTACCTCAGGTTTATCTTAAGCCTGCTAAAGACATGGATTAACTGAGGTTTAAGGCATTTTCAGCTCAGATGAGTACTCAATTAGAGGAGGTGTTAATCGTTATAGTCTTGATTAGGCTTTCCAGAATGTTCCAGAATGTATTGTTCAGAGAAGCTAAAGATGACCTGTGTTTAGGCTAACTCTGTTATTGACCCAGAAGGGAAAGTGTCTCATCACATCAAACATTTTATTCTTCACCCCGACCCACACACAGAAAAAAAAGAAAAACAGTAAAACAGTGCAAAAGCCAGGATAAACAATTCAAAATGATTTGCAATGACTGATGTGTGGAATGCACTGCCAACAGTGTCTTCAGTTTAGGGTCAGTTTGCTGTATTAAAGTAGGACAACCGTGCAGCTCCTTGCTTGTGGGACACTAGGCTCGTCCCGGTCGACCGCCAAATTATAAAATACTGCACAAGTGACTGATGTTTCTGCCCTCTGCTGGCTGCTTCACAGTCTGATGATGACTGAACAGAGTGGTTCGTTTAACATGCAGAAGGCCTGTTCAATGCAGCAGTGCACTTTCGGGCTTCCGTTAAATGGTACCTCTGTGGGTGAAGTGGGCCTTTTGGAGCAGGTCCTGGTGCAGAGGGTTTCCTCTCTCACTGAGCAGCATTCCACTGTAAACCTCTACAAAATAAAAATATAAAGACTTTTATGCTGTGAGTGCTGTGAGTGTAACAATGTATGTATTTAAAAAAATTATACACACACATGCAGTTGCGCTGCTATTAGCTTAGCTGTTGTTCAAAGTTTAACCTGAGTTTAAATCTGAATGAGAATACATAGATTTATTTTCTAGAATTTCACTTCATTAAGGAGGCTATACACTGTGTTTTTTTCACTCATACCAACCCAGTGCTGAGAATGACCCACCACTCAAAGAATACCTGCTCTGTGGTGGCCCTGTGGGGTCCTGACCACTGAAGAACAGGGTGAATGGGGGCTAACAAAGTATGCAAAGCCTGTAATTGTAGAACTACACAGTGCTCCTATATGGTCAGGGGAGCTGATAAAATGGACAGTGAGTGCAGATACAGGTAGGTATATTTAATGAAGTGGCTGATCATTGAAAAAAAATCTCTTGTGTCTGTTGTGTCGGGAGTGTGCTTCTGTTTTAGGTATTTTATTGGTGCTTCTTTGAACTTAGTTTGCTAGACTTTGTCTCTTGTGTTGGGGAAGTGCTTTAGTTGGTATTTTACCTGCATACTTTTAACTTTGTTTCACAAGAGATTGACTGTTTGTACCACCTGGGGTGTCAAACAGGTAAGAGGGGCACGCCTGTGCATTCACACCACATAGAAGTCTACTCTGTCTAGTTCCCTAGGACAAAGGGCACTGCCATATGTACCTTTGGTTTCCTTTCTTTAGGTTAGCTAAGGTAAGCAATCTTTCGACTCCTCCAGTGTGGTACTAGGTATCACAGCGCACCTTGTTATCATGGTTGGTTTTAATAAAATCGCTTCAACAGCCATATTGGTCTGTTCATCCAACTCATAACCAGTTCAGTCTTTTAATGCCACATCAAAGTCAAAGAACTTCAAAGCGCCAAACATCGGGTCATAACTGTATGACAATTTAATATACTGACTGATAAATAATAAATATTAAAAATATGCCCTTAAAGCAAAATATGTCCTTTAAATGCAGTGTTTGGTTTTAGTTGGGTAGCTGCATCCAAGTCTGAACAAACAAAGACCACTAGAAATATTAGGATTAAAACCAGTTTTGCTTCCTAATGGGAATTGGCTTAATGGTTACCATAAGAGACCACTACTTTCCTGGAGGACACATTTAGATCTGATTATGAAACTATCAGATGCATCTGAAATAATGGTTTCTTTCTTTATTTATTAATTTATTTATTTTTTACAGGGTGCATTACTAGCATATTAGCTACTATACTAAATGGTATGCCAAAAACAGTGCACCACCATTAGAAATGCATTCACTAGTCTGGTGCGTATAGTAGTAGTATGTAAGTAAAGTTTATTTATATAGAGCTTTTTACAACAGGTGTTGTCACAAAGCAGCTTTACACATTACTACTGTATAGTACAGTAGTGATGTGGTTTTGGGCGCAGCTGGCAGAATTATTATTGTTTTTTCAGAGCAATCATGCTTAACTTAACGCTCAGCTGCTTATTAAAGCCCTGACGTTACGGCTAAACCGCTGCTAAGGCGGAGAGTGAAGGGACTCTTTTGTGACATTTGTGGCGAAGGGGGTGGGAGGAAATTGAGTGACGTAAGTGAAATCGTGTTTTTCTATTGGCTGAGCCACAGCAGTGAACCGTTATCTCGAGCTGAAAGGTTTGTTTTCCTAACAGACCAGCGAGAGGACGGTCAGGATATCCGATCATCCAGGGCGGATTTTCCTTCTGATCTAGGCGATAAAATGTGGTGATGGGGGCGGCTACGGCAGTCTGTTTGGTCTTTCTGTGTGGAGTGTTTGTCTCTGCTCTCGGAGGTGAGTCAGTTCAGCTCGGACGGACTGTTTTGCTGCGCCATCATCGCCGAAACCGAAAGTAAAGTGTGTTATTACCAGCAGGACCGTTAACGGGACTAAACACGCAGAGTCAATTACGGTTAACGTTAAAATATGATATTAGGGGATTGGAAAAGACACTCTTCGCTCATTTGTCCTGAATTCAGCAAACCAGCGTTTAAACCACACGCTCAGAAACGCGACACCGCTAACCTACTATCTCAGATACGCAGCTGTGCGTATTTATTTATATCCTCAGCGGTCCTGTTGATCACCTGATTACCTGCTTTATTTCACTTTACCTTCCCCCAGAATCCGGACTGGAGTTAAAGCACCGGTTAGATAAACTGTGTTAAACCTAACTGGGTCTGTCACAGACCTGGACATATGGTAAGAAGACATTAGAGAGAGAGAGAGAGAGAGAGAGAGAGAGAGAGAGAAAGAGAGTGAGAGTGAGAGAGAGAGAGAGTGAGAAAGAGAGAGAGAGCGAGAGAGAGAGAGTGAGAAACAGAGAGAGAGAGTGAGAGAGAGAGTGAGAGAGAGAGAGAGTGAGGGAGAGAGAGTGTGAGAAAGAGAGAGAGAGAGAGAGAGAGTGAGAGAGAGAGTGAGAAAGAGAGAGAGAGAGAGTGAGAAAGAGAGAGAGAGTGAGAGAGAGAGAGAGAGAGTGAGAGAGAGAGAAAGAGAGCTGCTGAGTAACGGTCTGAGTAACTCTCAGCAGCTCCATCAGAGCCTATAAACAGCAGTTAACCCGCTGTTCTCCTTTTCTATCAGAATTTCTTAATGATGCTGCATTAATTTTGATAATGTAAAGAACAGAACCTAACAAAAACTGGAAATGTCTAGTTTTTTTTTATTGTTGTGTAACTAAAAATGCGACTTTAAACAAGTTGAGCACGTGAATCCCTCACAGAACAATCGCACTTTCACTTGTGAATAGTCTCGTGTTTCTGTTCAGATGTTTTACTCGTTATTTTTTACGTCTTTTTCCTCACGTTGGCTGAGTATTTTCTTTTTACACGTCTTTATTTTTTAATTTCATCATGATGGATTAATTTATACCTTTCATATGTATGATTTCATGGACTTTCACGTTATCACCTGTGATAAGTAGGGATAGATGAATTGTTAGGGACGATTCAGTTTTCAGATTAGCTGATAATCAATTGGGCCTCATTCACCTTCCGTTCTCAAGAAGAAATCCCTTTCATAAAACCCTCTTACGCAGGTTTCACCAAGATTCACCAGTGTTTCCTTATTAGGGATTTTTTCTTAGGTAAGAACACAATCTACAAACACTCAAGAGCTCAAAGGTGAGAACAGTTCTGACTTTTTCTTGGGATCTTACTCAAAAACACATATAAGAACAAACTTAGGATGATATTATTGAATGAGGCCCACTGAATTTTTAATCCGATAAGTGCAGAAAATCAGATTTTGTCAGTAATCGTTAAGTGTGTTTACATGCTCTGGAGTAATCAGATACTGGGGAAACTCCAGCTCTACATGAGTCAGGCAGTAATGGGATTTCTGCCTTGCACCCGGCCAATAAACTCACAGAAGAAGACGTGACGTAAATATAATGTAAAACTCAAAACATTATGTTGCACCTTTTTAAAATATTGAATGATGTTTGCAGAAAATATGACTATACATCATGTATGTTTCAGTACAGTGCAGTTAGCTGAGTCATGTTATTTACACTATAAAACTGCAACACAGATCAGTCAGAATTAAAATAGTAAACTGGCCAAGTACATAACATGACTCAGATAAGTGCCCTTGGGCTGTATTTAAATGTTGCAGCTACACCTGTATTGAAAAGTTATTATATATTTTATATTATATAAATGTACATTTTAGAACAAAAATGTCTTTACAATCTTGGCTGATATCTGATTGTGTTATTGTTATCGTGCAACACTTGATAACCACAAGGCTACTTATCAGGTTTTAGGGCATAACATTACATATGATCACATATCCTTCAAATTATGTCATGTGATCATAATGTGTCACGCAGTTACATTCACATTATGTCACGTTTACTTGTGAACATGTGCTTTTTAGTCACCATATGATCAAATGTGAAATCCATGTGACTTCTGTAAAGGTCAACAGGGTTAAATGTACTTTCTTGCAATAAAGACATTAAAACTGTCTTTGTATGTGTTTAATTTCTCATATCTTTATAGTTATGTATGTATTTGTCTTTGTGTACTGTACATATGTTCGGGTGCATAATTGTTTTCTTCCAAACAAAAACATAGTGTAGTCCAAAAAAGGGGTTCTGATTATTTGTTTTTGCAAGTTTTAAAATGCTGTGATAAACGTGATAATGCTTGTTTCTGAGCAGTTCTTGTGACTTTTGTCATATTTCATTTATGCATAAACTTTTTCTATGTATATTTAATCCGTTATTAAAGTCTCTATGTTGCCAAGTGTGTTGTTATATATACATACAGTATATATTGTATACTGTATGATGTATTCATCCATTACGGTGGTATTTGATTCTCTATTTAGTATTCAGACATTTTATCTTTTTATAAGCCACACATATTTTAGCCTGAACTACAATACATTTCATACACAAAAGCTTTTAGATGTAACAGTGATTGCTAATATGTCTGTTTTGAACAAATACTCAAAGCCTGTAAAAAGCTGTTTATGCCAGCCCTTTTAATTATATTATGTTTTAATTAGACGTTACATCTTCTTTCCCATTTCTCTTCCAGACCAACACTCTCTGTACTACATTTACACCGCTCTCTCCAAAGATGTCGCTCTACCAGGGATCTATGAGTTCACAGGACTGGGTCTGCTCGATGACCGGGAGATCGACTACTACAACAGTAAGGACCAGGTTAAGGTTCCTAAGCAGGACTGGATGAGGGAGAGGCTGCAAACAGATTACTGGGAAAAAGGCACCCAGTCTCGCAAGAGCAAAGAGCAGTGGTTCAAGGTCAACGTGGACATCCTGATGCAGCGAATGAGACACAATCAGACCGGTTAGTGATCTGTCACTCATTCTTCTTTAAAAACATCACAAGTTTCCTTCCACTGTGTGATTCCTCTGGTTTTGAGCAGCTAATGTCTTTATCTTCACTGTCTTGTTACATTAACTCAAATTCCAGACCTTCACGTTCTTCAGTGGAGACATGGCTGTGAGATCGATGAGTCAAATGGACACGTAAAATTTCTGAAAGGCATTGATGAGTACAGCTACGATGGGTCAGAGTTCCTCTCTTTTGATGATGACAACATGCGGTGGATCGCTCCAGTTCCAGAAGCTGAGTCAACCAAAAGGAAATGGGATGATGTGGCCATCCTGAACCAGTACACCAAGGGTTACCTGGAGAGAGAATGTGTGGACTGGCTCACCAAATTCATGGAGTACGGAGAAGAAACACTGAGAAAACACTGTGAGTTTGCTTACTTGCCTCGTAAGAGCCCTTTTTAAAACTTCTTTTAAATTTGAACTAGTAACCATTTGTTCGACTGGGTTATTTGCTTCTATTGAAAGCTAATTTTATTGAAATTACTTCCTTTGTTTAGGGTCTCACAAGTCACTGTTAAATAGTTAAGATCAGATGTCCAACCTTCAAAACAAAGGTTCAGAAAAACAACGAAGACATTTTACAGCATACTCCACAGACAGTGAACTGTTCTAAATAGTGTATGGGACGATGTAAACTTTTTTGGGACGTTTTAGTGAGGATTACCTCTCATGTGTTAATTTAACTCTTACTGTCTATAAAACAAAGTCATAAAATCATAAACGTACCAGCAGTTCAAACCCACCGTAAAAATGGCAATGTTTAATGTAGAAACTGCTCTTCATAAAATAGTGTAAATTTATCAATTTTTTACTTTAAATGTAATACTGATTTCCATTAAGTAAGCTAGGATTAAGCAAATGATTGTGTCTGTTCATGTTTGTTTTTCATGCTCTGCCTTAAACATGGACAAATTTTTTACTTTGTATGTTGGAGTTTTATAGTCTCCCTGTAACCTGATTGAATATGGTAGTTTTATTCACAGTCTGCAGTCCAGTGCTTGTTGCGTTAAGTGATTAGCCAATGATGTCTCGTAGTGCCGAAGCATTTAACTCTTTCAGACCTAAATTATGTTCCAAGGCACAAAAATACGATGCTATATTCTTATTCTAAAGACAAGCATAAACGTTGAAAATTAAAATGTTAATTGTTCATAATTACTCTTTGCCAGCTATTTCTTATGCCCATTATAGTGCATGTTAGCTCTGAATAAAAGAGCAGCAGCAGTCCTGTATTAATATGTTATAATTTATTGAGTTATAAGCTCCAACATGGTGAAGCTCCTTTCATTGTTAAAAAATAGCCAAACATGGCCGTTCCTATTTCAGGTACTATTTCCGTCCCTCACATGCATTCTGCAGTTTGAAGCACTTGTGTGAGTGGTAGCTTGAGCAGAAATGGTGACTGGTGTGATTAGATGTAACAGAGGGAGCTCCTGTCAGCTCTCACCAGAAAAATCTGGTAAAAAACGTATTTTGAAATAAATGTGTGTATTCATCTGTTCTCTTTAGCTCCACCAGATGTTCATATGTTTGCGAAGAAATGCACAACTGACTCGACCAAGCTGACCCTGACCTGCATGGCCACGGGCTTCTACCCCAAAGACGTGGTGGTGAGTCTGAGGAAGTTCAGAACTTCACTGCCTGAACATCTACTAACATCTTCAGGAGTCAGACCCAATGAAGACGGAACCTACCAGCTGAGGAAGAGTGTGGAGATCCTGGAGGATGAAAAAGCAGAATACGACTGTTTTGTGAATCACATCACCCTCAACAAACCACTAATTAAACAATGGGGTAATTATATTTGTTGTTTGTTTGACATTCATAGTTTAGTACTGAGAATGGCTGCACTACTTGACATTAGCATAAATGTAAATTCTGTACTAAACCACAATGCAAAATGAACATTTTGTCAGCTTCTTTGTTAGTGCTTGCTCAGTTCAAGTGGGATTCCTTTAATTCCTTTTTGTTTCCTTTCAAGATGGAAAGTGCTATGACTGTACAACGGGGAACATTGTGAGTTTCATTCTTGGAGCCCTACTTGCAGGGCTTGTGGCGGTCCTGGTCGCTGTCATCGTTGTTCTTAAAAAGAGAGGAAAAATCTGTGAGTACACCTGCATACTTGCATTACATTATTCCTTTGTTTTATTTTAGCTAATGTGACTAAGGTAGAAATGGTGAATACATACAGTATGCTCTAAGACACCTAGCTCAACAACTAGTGGGAAACTATCATATACATATGTATAAGTTAATTATCAGCCATATCTTAGTAAAGAAACTGTTGTCTGTGAAGCTGATAATCTCTCAGACAGTCTCTCAAAACACATAAACTGATCAACTGTACATTAGTGCTGCCAGGGGTTAAAGAAATCCAGCCAGCTCTCTATCTGCAGAGTGCTCATACTTTGCTTATTGCATAGTGTGGATATATTTCATGTTTACAATTTTCCTTTGGTCATCATAGAAAGAATGTACATAAATGTAAGTGTGCATTAATTTGATCATTTTTATTTAACAGGTGAGAAAAGTAAGAGTGGGGCATATATTCAAGCTTCTACAGGTTGGTCTATTAGAAACCTTCTCTTTGACCAATAAAATGCAGACATATTTGTGCAATAACCTAGAATCCCTAATAATTTGTTCTTCAAGAGTACTGTTAATTAAAAATCACATTTCGAGTTTGAAAATAAATGTTCAGTTTTCTAAATATGATCACTTTTGTGGTCATTATTGTTTACAGTGGCCTATATAGGAGTGTGGAAAGATCGGGCATAACCATGTGCAATGGCTGCTTTGACATTACTGGAGAAATTGAAGAATAATCTAACCAGACGTGTCTTTCGTGTATGTAAAAAATATGTGTATGTATGCATTTAGTGGGGACTCTATGATACATATGGCCACTGCTGTTCTTAAGATAATTGTCTTTTAACTTCAACACAAATCTCCAGCCTGTGCGTATTCTTATCTCTTTGTTGATCTGTCTTGTCCTTTTCTGCTGCAAACGGCACCAATGGAGTTGAACAGCAGTTTGTGTTTCATGAAGTTTAATTATTCTTATATTCACAATAACATTATTAATACACAGGCTTGCAGTTAACAAGTTTGATTGTACACGTGACTTAGTTTATAAGCTGATCCATCTGTAACAACTCCATTGTTATCATGGTTCATGGAGCCCACGAGTTCATGATGAAATGTTTAGGCCTGGTTTACTGGAAGCAGATTAAACCTCATCTTTGAACAAATTACTTAAACATGGGATTGTGTTTAGTGTTTTAAAATTCTCAGATTTTATTTTAAACTTGTACATATACTGAAGGAGACATCTTATTTTCAATCTAACAGAGAAATGTTTAATGTTTAAACTGAAACACAAATCTTCAACTCATTGCTAAACAGAAAAAAAGGCTTCTCTTCTGACTGAAACACAATACAGGATTTAAAGCATTCTTTTTAAAATTGAGGTGTTTTTCAGTGTGTTTTCTTAATCTTCTCCTTTTCTGTTCTTTTCCAGATAATGGAGACGTTAAAAAGGTGCCGATTGACATCAGTGGGGATAGCACTGTGTTCATTATAAGCAAATAAACATAGAAGTATTACAATAGAATAGCCAGGAAACATGAGTTAAAATGGGAGGAAATTCTGGTGCATTCATTTAAATTCAATTTAGATTCCTTCAAATCCCAGTCAGAATTGGTTTTTATTGTGGTCAGCTGGATATTCCATACTTTCTTGCAATCCTTGATACTAAATTTTAGGTCAGAATGTTTCAGTGTTTTCAGTGATTGGGGTCATGTGTGTTGTGTAGCTTCATATTTAATATATATTGGACAAGAGTACTCAACCTTGCACTACTAAACTATGAATGATATACACAACAGCAACTAGGCACTATAAGTATTTTAAGCAGAACCTCTGGTCAAGGTGTGAAAGAGTGGCAGTAACCAAACGTGTTGACTAGCAATTTGTTCATTTTAAGCATAAAAGCCTGAGTGTATCACAATAGACAAATCAGGAAACATGAGTTAAAATGAATACTTTTTACCTTCCTGAATACTAAATTTTAGGTCAGAATGTTTTATTGTTTTCAGTGATTGTGTTCGTGCATGTGCTGTGTAGCTTCATATTTAATATCCAGTTCATAAGCATGCCATTGCAGTACTCAACTGTGTACTTATTTGTAGCTGTTTGTATTGGTTCCGAATATGTGGAGTGATTTTTTAATCTACTTATGCTTTTATTCATTTTTACTTGTGCAGTATTTCTAGATTCTAGATAAGCTAATTTCAGTAAAGCTAATTTCAGTAAAGCTAAATTAACTTGAATTGTCTTTCAAATATTGATGGTGGGAGTATTTTTTACGTGTAACTGTGAAGGAAAATGGTAGTTTTTTCTGATATAGGTTTTAATCAATGCTGACATAAATCTTTTTCTATGCCAAATGAGATACGGCAGCGTTCATACTACATTTGGGACATAGAGAACAAATAATATACAACACTACAGATAATAAAATAAGTAGAAACATAAAATAAAAAAAACACAATGCTTGCAAGAAGCATAGCTGAAAGATGTGCAGTGTTGAGAAAGTAAATATTGTATTCACTAAAAATACTAAAGTATTGCTGTCATGTGATATGATATTTAGCTAAATTATTGCATTTATGGAAATATATATATATATATGTGTGTGTATATATATATATATATATATTTTTTTTTTTATTTATTTATTTATTTTTTTTTCACATTTATTTAAGTTTAAATAAATAATATCAAGTAAAGCCAGTTCCACTACATTAGCAAAGAAACATTAGAAAGTTTAAATATCAGACTTATCATTAAATAATTCAGTACAAAATTATATTTGCAGGTTCGTGACACCTGAAAGTTCACATTAGTATATTTCACAATTATGAGGAACGTGTGGTGTGTACTGGATGACTAAGTGCCATTCTACTGATTCATTTGCCTGTGAAATGACATTTCCTCACTAATCCATCTGTTTTGCAGTGACAGTGCAGGTGATTTTGTGCCTGGTTTGTTGATTATGATATTTAAAAATGATTAGGCTGTGTTGTTTGTTGGACTGCTCCTTCAATGTGGGCTTTCCTAAGTGAGTGTGTATCAGTGCAGTGTATGACCACACTGCACTGATACACACTCACTTAGGAAAGCCCACACTGAAGGAATGAGGAAGAGGATGATTAGACAGTAAGTTGTAGATTGCAAATTGATATGATAGCATTGTGCAGTGAAGAAGTTTGCTGTGTTGAACTTTTGAAAGTACTTGATGCGTGTAGCACTTATGTTGTCACTATTTTGTTGAATAAAGCTTTTCTTTCAAACTCTCCCTGTGTCTCTGAATAAATAAGATCCACAGGTTTATAATATTCTATCATTTTATAACATTCGAAAGGCTGAGATAGGTTTGTGTGTTTTGTACTGTCTAGTAGCAGTGTTGTAAGTACATTTGGTGGGCAGCACCTGGACCCTAAATCCAGGTAGTTGAAACACAAAAAGCTGTTGATATTTTACGACGTGTTCCAAGGAAGGACTTTTTCCATTCATCCACAGTCCTGATATACCAACACGTAAGAAATACAGACACAGAGCAGCAGCACCTTGACCCACCCATTATAGACAACATTGTGTGCAAAAGTTTAGACCGCAGTCAGTGTGGTCAATTATCTAGTTATGAAAATCACCTGAAAGATTTTTTCTTGCATTACGTTCTAGTCAAGATGAAATCTGAATTAGGAAATGGAAAAGGGAAGTGAATATCTTTCATGATAAAGCTAAACACTGGAAAGGCATACAGAGAGGTCTCTCAAAAACAAAGCATTCCAGTCATTACTACTACAGAATCTGATAAATGAGTTTGTGAATTATCCCAGCATTCACAGTTGCTGAAGAAATTGATCTAATAAGTTATTCCATTGTACCCAGAAGGATAAGCAGCTTAGAAGATGTGTGTGTGTAAATTATTCCATTGTGCAGCCTTTTACTGAACACAGCAGAGGCAAGTACTCGAGTTACATTGTGTGGACTTGAATCAGACCAAAAGAGTCCCATGCTCCTAAAATGATCATAAATCACCCTCAACTATCACCTTTTTTACTTGAGTACACTGAAATTGTTTACTTTTTATGTCTATGTACAGTTGCACTATTCTGTGTGTATGACTGTGTTGTATGCGCTTAAAACATATTTTTATTGACCATACATTTATTCAAAGGGTAATACATTTTTGAAAAATGAAATTTAGTCTAGAGTTTTTGAGCTTATTTGCATAACTGCCTAAAATCCCCAAAATTAAAGCCCCAGGAAAATCTAAGAACTAACTGACTAAACCAAATTACAGATTTGCTTTCCTGAACTGTCCCAGTACATAAACTGATGATGTACTAAGATAATAATTTGCTATTGAAAAAAAATGAACTCAATGAACTGTATTTTCACGATATTTTGAAATGTTAGCTATATTAATTTGTAAGAGCCAGATGCTTCCTAATAGCTTTAGGGACAAGCATAGTGTTTTATTTATGTGCAAAATTTTGAAATATGGCTAGATACACTATATTTCCAGAAGTATTCGCTCGCCTGCCTTCACACGCATATGAACTTGAGTGACGTCCCATTCTTAATCCATAGGGCTTAATATGATGTCGGCCCACCCTTTGCAGTTATAACAGCTTCAACTCTTCTGGGAAGGTTTTCCACAAGGGTTAGGAGTGTTTATGGGAATTTTTGACCATTCTTCCAGAAGTGCATTTGTGAGGTCAGACACTGATGTTGGACGAGAAGGCCTGGCTCGCAGTCTCCGCTCTAATTCACCCCAAAGGTGTTCTATCAGGTTGAGGTCAGGACTCTGTGCAGGCCAGTCAAGTTCTTCCACACCAAACTCGCTCATCCATGTCTTTATGGACCTTGCTTTGTGCACTGGTGCGCAGTCATGTTGGAACAGGAAGGGGCCGTCCCCGAACTGTTCCCACAAAGTTGGGAGCATGAAATTGTCCAAAATCTCTTGGTGCTGAAGCATTAAGAGTTTTTTTCACTGGAACTAAGGGGCCGAGCCCACCTCCTGAAAAACAACCCCCCACCATAACCCCCCCTCCACCAAACTTTACACTTGTCACAGTGCAGTCAGACAAGTACCGTTCTCCTGGCAACTGCCAAACCCAGACTCGTCCATCGGATTGCCAGACGGAGAAGCGTGATTGGTCACTCCAGAGAACACGTCTCCACTTCTCTAGAGTCCAGTTTTACACCACTGCATTCAACGCTTTGCATTGCGCTTGGTGATGTAAGGCTTGGATGCAGCTGCTTCAGCATCCACTGACCCTGCTCTGTCATTTTACGTGGAGTTGCTGTCGTTACAAGTTGCTTCCACTTTGTTATAATACCACTGACAGTTGACTGTGGAATATTTAGTAGCGAGGAAATTTAATGACTGGACTCATTGTACAGGTGGCATAGTAAATAAGTTATATACACATATAACACAATAACACATCCTCTACAGGGACCCCACTTCTGTACATTTAAATATGCTCAGCCAATTCAACTGGAAGAAACTGACTAATCACACCTAAATAAGAGTCTGAACACAAATAATGAATCTGATAGTGATGAAAATAGGACTAAAAATGAAAGAGTGTGAGATTTAACACTGGTGGAGAGTGCAGTATGAATACACTCAACACAGTAGACATCAGTGGAAAGCTGCACTATAGGCATATTTAAGCCACAAGATGGAGCCATTACACTGTTAGAAATAAAGGTACTATGCAGGTACATGATTCGTTCATCAAGGTGCAAACAATGTATGTGTACCCTCAAAGGTACAACAGCGGTTTTAAGGTCCAGTTGTGTACCTTAAATATGTTTTTCCTAGTGGAAAAGTAGATATTTGTATCTTTTATAGACTAATGTTTTAAAACAGAACAACTTAGAAAATATAATTTCAATGGATTATGGTACAATTATTCTCCCTGACTAAAGGTACTGAGACGTACTCCTGAGGGTACCACCCCAATGACAAGAGGGGTACTGCGCCAGAGACAGTGTCGTACCTTTTTTTCTGAGAGTGTACACAATAAATCAGTCTCGTGAACTGAGAAAGAAACCAGAATGACCCAATGCTGTAAGCAGGCATGATTAAAAAGACAATGTTAGAATAAAATTAGGTCATTGTAAGCTGTGTTCAAAAAATAGGTCAGATAGCACAAAAACATCCTGAATGTTTTTTTGACCTGGATGTATAGTTTTCAATTCAGTGCTCAGTTCAGTGCTCAGTTATGTGTCTTTTTCAGTGCTGGGTGGCAGCATGGGTTTAGGTAACTTAGCTGTGAGCAAGTAGAGATTACTACACCAAATACACCAAAAGAATGTAACTTTTACTGTCTCCTGTGCTTCCTGTGTTTCCTGTGCTAACATTTTTGGAATCTCATCATCATCAGAAGAATTCCAGATGAAATTCCACCATTATGTTTACAACAGAGACATTTAAAGTGATTACAAACCACTAGAAGACATCTTTAAAAATGACTACACTGAGCTCTAAGGGTGCTTCACAGATGAAGAAGAGTCAAGTTCAAGTCTGATACATCCAGGTGTGGAATAACGCTGATGCACTAAGGTGAGCTTACCTGGAATAACAGAAGAAAGATCCTGCAAGGGAAAGATGTGAGAGGAGAAATGAAAAATGTTCAAGAGAGCAAAAACAGACGATCATGAAATGCTGAAAAGCTCATGCTGAAGAGCAGCTGAGATACAAGATACTCACCAGCATCCATAAAGTCAAGGGAAAAGTAAGAACAGGAGACGTGCTTTAGTAGCCAACAATGTCCACTGAAACAGAAGCTGTATCCTGATGTGCTGAATGAACAGACAGTAAGAACAGCACCTGGAGAAATACTGGCACAAGTCTGACTGGATGACCATGGGAGAAGATAGGTACTGAATTTTTTAGTACAGTGGAGTCGACCACCCAGAAATCAGCAAGCTGAGTGATGCCACAACTTGAAGAATGATCAATACAATGAAATCCATATTTGCAAGATATGGTATTACAGACCTTGTGGTATCTAACAATGTATTGTAGCACTCGGTTCAAAACATTCGGGGAAAATGACTTACCTCTGATGTAGTGGCTCCCATAGTCAAGACGATAAAAGAAAAACAAAAAAACAAAAGATCTTTATAAGAAGAAGAAAAGACACTTACCTGATCTGCAGCCTGAAAAGAGGGTCAGTATGCAGGAGAGACGTGGCAGCGATCTGTCATCCAGAGGATGCACAATCAACCAAGATCCTTCATGGTTCGCACAATGATTGGCAGACTGTCCCTAAAAATAGGACACTTTTAGTACACAGATGAGAGACTTTTCAGCAACATCAGACACTGTAGATGCTCATCATGGTGACAACGAACAGCTTAGGGTCACTAAGCACATACACTTATTCAACATCTTCAAACAACTAAAGCATAATTACCAACAAAGCTTTATCAAGTCAGATCATGGAGACAATTTAAAAGTCCTGAAACACATTCAGATTAATTTAAGTCCTGTTCTTTCATGTTATGGTGAGTGTTGGTGGTCAGAGGATTACTGCAGGCACACAGCAAAATCAAGCGTTTTTATTAAAACACATTCAAGGGTGACTATCCCTTTAGGCCAGTCTGCTGCTGGACCTCACACTAGAAACTAACATCCAGGCACTCTCTACTATGAATGACTGAACTATAATTCTTCATGTTAATTCAATTAGTGCAAATGCTACACACTAAAATAATGGCTATTTGGCAACCCAGAGCTGAGCCCACAACGGAGGAGACCAGCATGGGTTATTTCAGCCCAGCAGACCAAATGCTGGGTAAAAAGAGATACTGGTACCCAGGCTGGATTCAGAATGAACATATTCAGAATTCTGGGTGATAATTTAAATCAACATCATTAACACACACAGGTACATAAATGTAGAGCTACATTAAAAATCAAAGCAAGAACAAAACTGAAAATCTGATAAGCTTAAAAATAGCTGACTACACATCATGCTCATATGGATAAAAAACACACTGCAGTGTGTTTAACGTAACGCAGATATCTTTTGATTATTCACATGCATTAAAGGGGAATTCCACTGATAAAAAAAAAAAAATTTAATTAAGTAGTTAAGATGTACACAAAGTCGTTCAGAGTGGTTTGATGTGAAATTATCCATTACAGAATATTTTTAAGTGAAATAATTATAAATACGCTGTTTGATCCCTGAGACACTGACACCCAAATCCATTTATGGTGGAGAGATACATGCAGGATGTCTGTGGTGAGTGTGGTCGCCACCTTTGATGGAGTTGTGGTAGGTGAGTGATTTGGAGGCTCCCAATTCACCACACTTGGACATCAGATCTCCATCTCACACACATTGCTATAAGGTTTATTGTAGCTATGCACACAAACATATTTATACTCACGAGAAAAAGTGTAAAAACCAAACATATGTAGAGAAATGACTCCACTGACCCCTCAGTCAGCATCCACCATTTACCCAAACAAAACAGCACACAGCAGTGCTGCGGGAGTTTCTCTCCATACATACATGTCCACATTCAACGTACAAACAATATTGATAAGCTAGCCATAGTTAACATTGTGTCTTCCCTTTTTACAGGTACCTGCAATCTGGATCCCCCCTCACCTGGATCCCCCTGGACCTCAGGTAAATAGAAGTTTAGATTTTTACTACTAAACGTCTGTCATAATAAAAGCCACCTTAATGTCGATGAAGGTAAGAGGTGAACTATAGTCCTGGTGATGTGTTGGGGTGTCCTAACATCATCACAGTGTTATAAGGCAAAAATAATCTTGGATTCACCTCTGTTTCACCATCATCAACATTCCATATAAACTCAGAAGACTCGTGTAGGTTCACTGGTGGTTTGGATAGTAAATAAAATCTCTATGTCTGTGTTGTAGTCATGGTGACCCCTGGTTCCTATCACCACCACTGTAAAGACATCAGAACCATTTCACACCAAACCACTCTGAATCACTCTGTTTACATCATAGTGACTGAATAAAATAAAATATAATATATATACAAATAAAATATATCGGTGGAATTTCCCTTTCAGGGGCAGGTGTCTGGCCGCTGCAGTAAAACAGAGTGAGACAGTCTGCCTAATCCCTTTATCTCTCAAAATGAACAGAGCCCTTCTAGATTAGTTCTAAATGCTTAATATGCTAATATCGAGACGACACGCTTTGAAAATCTCTCTATTCATACATCCATCATCTAAACTGCTTATCCTTCTGGGTCGCGGTGGGGTGCTGGAGCCTATCCCAGCTGTCATTGGGCAGAAGGCAGGACACACCCTGGACAGGTCACCAGTCCATTGCAGGGCAGACAGACATACACAGTCACACCTAGGGGCAATTTAGCATGTCCAATCAGTCTGACTGAATGTCTTGGGACGGTGGGAGGAAACCGGAGTACCCGGAGGAAACCCACGCAGACACGGGGAGAACATGCAAACTCCACACAGAAACGACCCTGGTCACCCAGCCGGGAATCGAACCCAGGCCCTTCTTGCTGTGAGGCAACAGCGCTACCCACCGCGCCACCATGCCGCCCTCTCTCTGTTCACCAGCTTCTCATTCCAACTTTCCGTTCGACCTTAAGTGGCGCAGAGGTTACATTACGGCGCTTGTACAGGCCCCACTAACTGCTACACGATTTAAGGTGGAACGGAAAGTTCGAATGAGAACCCGGCATAGAAGAGACGAACGACAGCTCCGTTTCGGTGACCGGAGTCATTCCGGGTCGAAAGTAATTTCTCTCCGTAATCCGGTATCTGAATCCCAATCAAAGTCCGACACCGCCAGAAAACAACCCTTTAAAATGAACTGAAATATCAGAAAAGCTGCTGCAGTGGGTTGCTTATGTTGCCATGATTACAGTCACAGCGCAGTTCAAGCAGAGAAGCGGAGCTTTTAGCTAATTTACGGCTTTTAGCTCCATTTTAGATCTGGTTAATGACCATCAGCTCATATTCCTGAGAACCAGGTGGAAACGATGAAGGTGTATATCTAGTTTTATAGTGCCAGGTTTTCTTATTTCTATATAATAATAATAATAATAATAATTTACTGTTGAGCTAAATATGATTGTAGGAATAAATTCAACACATTATATGTAATTTTATTTAACCTAGTAGCTCTAATATACACCCAGAAAAACGTTTTTAACCCGTGGAAGCCCCTCTCCCCCTTTCATGTGAGCTCATATGTGATCCTCTGAGGCTAATTAAGTTAGCTAAGCTAGCGAGCTAACGCTAATCCGGTCACAGACGCCTCTCACAGCTAAACAGAAAATACTGTTAATATTCTTACACTTTACTCAAAACCATCACACGGTTTCACGGTTGGTGTTTTAGGAGTAAACGTCCCTTTAAATTATGTATTTTAAGGGATTTTTCAGTAATTTTACTCACAGATTTGAGTCGGATCGGCTGCCTGAGGGAGAAACCGTTTAACGGTCACTGTAAATGCAGCAGTTTTTGAATTTATTTTGAAATACACGCCTTTATTTTGAAACGAGTACAAACAGGACGTAACTCCGTGAGCTTCACAGAGACCGAGGAGCACCTGTAGCGGTGATGTTACCTGCCAGTTTGTTTTTTCTTTTTATTACTCCATGCTTCGTGTCGTTTGCTACAGCCTTGTGAACGTGATGTTAGGAGAAGTGTAAGCTGAAGAATTGTATTTTTGACCGTGAAGATTGCCTCTGGGGAATGACTCTGCCGTTGGTTGAGAAGCAGGCTAAAGTGGTTAGTATTACTCTGAGTATTATTTTGGTACCAGCTACAATGCTAAGCAGTGCTATTTTTGTAATGATTACAATAACTAATGTTGTCTTTATTTTGTTTACTTGAACATTTAGTTCTACGGTGTTGATGTGGTGTCAATAAACATCTGTGAAAGGAACCGGAGTCTCGCATCCAATCAATGGGCGGCATAGTCACTCTGTTCGAATCGCTCCCTCGCGCCGTGGGCGGGAAAATCACTCCCTGGCAGCTCTTTTCAGTGAGTCAGATCAATCGGCTCAGATCGTTAATAAGAGTCGACTCTACTCTTTCGGCTCCCAAACGGCTCTTCATTCAGCAGCATTGTCCGTTTATTGATTAGCCAAGTTAACAATATTGTTTATTATTTGTTTTTCAGTAAAACCTCCGTCTGCTCTCTAAAGAAATGTGCGTTGTGTTTGTTATGAAACGAAAAAGTTAGATGTTGATAAGTAGATTAATCAAAAAACGGCTCCTCAGTGCGAGTCGGCTCCCAACGCTCATCTAAAAGATCCGACTCAAAGAGCCGACTCCTTCGCGAACGACACTTCTCTGCTGGCTCGGCTATGAGTTGGTCGGTTAAACAGCGTACTGATAGGCGCGGCTGCGGGCGACATTACTTTACAATGAGACTGAGAATAAGATGGGATTATCAACAATGTCGATACGCGAACAGCGCAGACGGTGCTTCTGACAATGTTGCACCAACGTTGCAAGAAGTTTTTTTGTTTTTGTAGTTTTCTTTAAAATGCAGGTTTACGCAAAAGTAGCTTATATTTTATAAAAAAAAATATTTTTTTTAATAATAACAACAACAATAATAATAACATATAACGAAGACATTCAAAGAGAAATAACAATCGGTTACTTTCAAAACTCAGAACAGAAGCTTTCTTTTTTCTTTAACAGAAAACGTAAGCAGTGGCATAACGACGGGTCTAACGGGGATTGCAGCTTCCTGTGCGAGTCGGATCAGTTGGTTCGGCTCACTGATGAGAGTCGATTCTTTCGGATATCTTGTGTTGTGTTTGTATTTAAATAGAAGTAAAAGACAGAAAGTGCTCACACCACAGACTACATACAGGTGAGATTACTGTACATTACTCAGGTGAGCTTTATGCTGTGTCTGCTGCCCTCATTTTACATTTTAACTCATTTAAACTCAACTCGGGGATTTGACAGAGCAGCATTTCTCAGTAAGCAGGAGAACTCGAGGACTGTCCAGTGGGAATGGTCTTTAGCTCCTCTCCTGTTGGACAGGCCTGTTTTATTGGCCTGAGTGTTTAGGCTAACTGGGAAACCCTGCTTTGTGAGTCGGCTCCGTTCACATAAAAGAGCCTGACTCGAAGAGTCGGTTCTCTGAATGAACCTCGTACAGGAGTGTGGAGGAAGTTTTCCCTCGTCCGCTTTTTCTTTTTCGAAGAATGGTTTATTTAACTCTTCTTCGACGATGCTCACGGTGGTCGAAGGTGACGATGATTCATACTGGTTTAGTTTTAGCGCTGCTGAGTTTGAGTTTTCTTCTGCCTGATGTTGTTGGAGGTGAGTTTTCTGTCCTTTTACTCTGACTGAAGTTTGAGAAGTTAGTTTCACTTTTAAATGAATCAGACTGAATATAAGGTAACCTATAGATCACTGCAGCGCAGTTATTCTCTTTATAGTGTTGATTAATGTCAGTAAATCAGCGCTGAGGGGGTTAAACTGATTCAGTGTCTGATTAAACTGCAGTATTAACTATTTACTAAAGGCCGGTGTTACGGTAAATTCAGTTCCCCCTGTTCCCCCCCTCATCGCGCATGTCGAAATCTTAGATGGGCTTAATTCGTTTGTGTTTGTACCGTTATGTCGTCCGGTTCCTCGCTGTAAGCGAATTATCATGTTTGTAAAATGCCTTGTAGTTAAACACGTTTAAAGTGTAAAATGTGTTGTTAGCAGATGTTTTAATGCTCAAACACTACGTGGGCCATCTTGCCAATGCTAGCTTTGGCTCCGTTTCCAGCTACTCCGAGTAACAGAAGTTAGATTTATTGCGCCATTTCTGATTTAATTACCGCACATGCAGACACATTCTGTAGTTCAGACTTCAGTGGTTTTAAGGTGTATTTATGTCCCACATCCTCATCAGTCTCGCCAAGTTCTGTAAATAGATCTGAAACATTTGTTGCTGAAACAAATAAACTGCATTAAGTTACACAGCACAGTAATTAGTCTGTTATTATTGTTAGACTACGTATCTCAGTGCACCTAGGAAGTTGGTTTCCCTGTAGTTTTTGAGGCTGAAGTCTTACTGTTATGGTACTAATGTGACTCTTTACAGTAACTTTTATTCATATTTTATAAGAAAAGTGTTTTCCGCTTGTATATTACAGCTGGAGTGGATTAACAGTACAGCAGTGATGCTGATAATCTATTTCTGAGCATGATCATTTCACTCAGTAACTTTTATTCATTTTTTATAATCTTTAGAACTGAGAATACAGGGGAACATCTTTAACCAGAGCCTGAGAAAAGTGGTTTCCTCTTGTATATCACAGTTGGAGTGAATTTAATGTACAACAATGATGCTGATAATCTATATCTGTGCATAATCATTTCACTCAATAACTTTTATTCATTATTTATTACCTCCTTTACACTGAGAATACAGATGGAACAGCATTCTCAGTGTACTAGTCGATTACAGATATTAAAGATTTAATGCACTATTATATTAAGTTGTTTATATTTTCATTTTATTCCAACTGCTTTTTCCATTAACATTGTTTTATACAGAGACTAAACGGTAGAACAGATTTACCCAGTGACCCTAAAAAAGTAAGTTCCAGTAAAAACTGGCAAGTAGGATCAGTTTATTATACTATAATGCTTTCTTTGCTTTTTCTGTCCTCCCAGTAACTACAATGGGTCCAAAATCTTAAAATGTAGTTAATTAAATGTAAAAAAAAGATACATTATATGTTTTACCATTTTTCTCAAATTCAATGATTACTACATGCAGGTGTACTACACTGTAATGTTTCTTGATACAGCTATGTCATCTGTTACTATGTTACCACGTCTAATGGAAGTAAACAACTGGGATTTGATCAGTGTTCCTGGTAAATGGTTTTTCCTTTCCCTACACTACAATGGGGCATAAAGGTACTAATAATCCTATCATTTCCTTATATTACAACAGGTTATAAGTACTGTAATAATTGTGTTGTGTAAAGTTTGTATAATATGAATAAAAGCTACTCAGTGAAATGATCTTGCACAGATATAGATTATCAGCATCACTGCTGTGTTTTAAATCCACTCCAGCTGTAATATACAAGGGGAAAACACTTTTCTCAGGCTCTGGTTAAAGATGTTCCCCCTGTATTCTCAGTGTAAAGGTGGTCTGGTTAAAGATGTTCCCCCTGTATTCTCAGTGTAAAGGTGGTCTGGTTAAAGATGTTCCCCCTGTATTCTCAGTGTAAAGATGGTCTGGTTAAAGCTGTTCCCCCTGTATTCTCAGTGTAAAGGTGGTCTGGTTAAAGATGTTCCCCCTGTATTCTCAGTGTAAAGGTGGTCTGGTTAAAGACGTTCCCCCTGTATTCTCAGTGTAAAGGTGGTCTGGTTAAAGACGTTCCCCCTGTATTCTCAGTGTAAAGGTGGTCTGGTTAAAGATGTTCCCCCTGTATTCTCAGTGTAAAGATGGTCTGGTTAAAGCTGTTCCCCCTGTATTCTCAGTGTAAAGGTGGTCTGGTTAAAGATGTTCCCCCTGTATTCTCAGTGTAAAGGTGGTCTGGTTAAAGCTGTTCCCCCTGTATTCTCAGTGTAAAGGTGGTCTGGTTAAAGATGTTCCCCCTGTATTCTCAGTGTAAAGGTGGTCTGGTTAAAGACGTTCCCCCTGTATTCTCAGTGTAAAGGTGGTCTGGTTAAAGACGTTCCCCCTGTATTCTCAGTGTAAAGGTGGTCTGGTTAAAGACGTTCCCCCTGTATTCTCAGTGTAAAGATGGTCTGGTTAAAGACGTTCCCCCTGTATTCTCAGTGTAAAGGTGGTCTGGTTAAAGCTGTTCCCCCTGTATTCTCAGTGTAAAGGTGGTCTGGTTAAAGCTGTTCCCCCTGTATTCTCAGTGTAAGGTGGTCTGGTTAAAGACGTTCCCCCTGTATTCTCAGTGTAAAGGTGGTCTGGTTAAAGCTGTTCCCCCTGTATTCTCAGTGTAAAGGTGGTCTGGTTAAAGACGTTCCCCCTGTATTCTCAGTGTAAAGGTGGTCTGGTTAAAGACGTTCCCCCTGTATTCTCAGTGTAAAGATTATAAAATATGAATAAAAGTTACTGTAAAGAGTCACATTAGTACCATAACAGTAAGACTTCAGCCTCAAAACCTACAGGGAAACCAACTTCCTAGGTGCACTGAGATACGTAGTCTAACAATAATAACACAGGCTAATTACTGTGCTGTGTAACTTAATGCAGTTTATTTGTTTCAGCAACAAATGTTTCAGATCTATTTACAGAACTTGGCGAGACTGATGAGGATGTGGGACATAAGTACACCTTAAAACCACTGAAGTCTGAACTACAGAATGTGTCTGCATGTGCGGTAATTAAATCAGAAATGGCGCAATAAATCTAACTTCTGTTACTCGGAGTAGCTGGAAACGGAGCCAAAGCTAGCATTGGCAAGATGGCCCACGTAGTGTTTTGAGCATTAAAACATCTGCTAACAACACATTTTACACTTTAAACGTGTTTAACTACAAGGCATTTTACAAACAACGTGATAATTCGCTTACTGCGAGGAACAGGACGACATAACGGTACAAACACAAACGAATTAAGCCCACCTGAGCCCCCCAGAGGAGCATCGACTGAAGACGTCATGATTTCGACATGCGCGATGAGGGGGGGAACAGGGGGAACTGAATTTACCGTAACACCGGTTCTGCTCAGCTCGGTTCAGCTCAGTTTGTATTGAAATGTTTATGGTCATTAAAGGCCTCAACTGGCGAATGTCCAGTTAATCACCTAACTAAAGATTCTCCAGAGTACAGACAGTGAAACACTGTGTGGAGTATAAATAGAATAATATCTGGTAACATATGAACGAATGGCTGAACAGAAATGGAGACCTTGAACAGAGAAAACTAATCTGAGGTTGTTGTTTTGGGGCGAGTGAAGTTCAGTAGTGCTGAGAAAGTCTGTAGACTGAGGAATGTGTGCTGCTGTTTAGTGATTAGTTCCCAAATTCCAGTATGAAGAGGGAAACTGGTATCGCCGACAATAAGCCTGGTCAGATCTCAGTGCTTTGTGAAGTCTAGTTTACCCTGTTCACTCTATTTACACCAGTGTTCTGGAGGTGGTGTAGAAATGTATAGAGGTGATGCACAGAAATAGGCTATCTTACTAGTTGTATTTGTTGTTTGACTAACTGAATCCTCCACTCTGAGACTGTGATATCTGTGAACTACAAACACTGTTTACACTTTGGTATCAGCAGATACTGGATATTAAAAGAGCCTTGAAATTAAATCAGGTCTTGATCAGGACGTCTATATTTTATATGCTTGAGGTAAATTATGATTCAGTTCAGGTGGAATCGGAGTGTAAAAGTGCAAAAGAATGAAATGATATTGAACTTGACTTTAAGAAATTCCTTCATATAAATCACTGGTCCTGTTTATTGTAGTGAAATCATTGTTTAATATCCAGTCTTTTTATTTCTCCACAGATGAACACTCTCTGTGTTATCTCTACACTGTCCAGTCTAAAAGCTCTTCAGACAGAGGCTATGAGTTCAGTGCAGTGACTCTGCTGGATGACAGACAGATTGACTTTTACAACAGTACGAAAGAAACCAGGACTGCTAAACAGGACTGGATGAAGGACATAAAGGAGAGTGAGTGGAAAGATGGCATTGGAAAGCTGAAGTCTGATGGACAATACTTAAACAAGGTCCTCGACAACCAAATGAAGGCCTTCAGACACGATGAGTCAGGTGAGGAAAAGCTTTTGTCTTTTTTTTATTAATTTCATGTCTTCATGCAGAGGATGGAGGTAGATTAACAATTATATTCTGCTTTTAATCTTTATTTAAAAGACTTTGTTCAGGATGCAGTAAAATGCTTCAAGTTATTGGATTTATCTGAGCAGGTGGTCAGTGGGAAATGCTAACACGAACATAGTGAGCTGGCGCTAGTTCATAGAACGTTAATGTTAAATTTAAGATAAAACCATTATTTGAACAGTGTTACATTGACATAACCATGCCATGAGCATTGATAGAATAACACATTATTTTCATTAATATAAGTGTCAGTTATGGACAGTTGTCATGACAGATACATTATGTTTGATTAAACATCATGGCATATATAATGATAATTGCCAGTAATGGTAACATGATCCCGTTATATTACTGAACATAACCTGTCATGACAACTCACGACAGCAAATGATTTCTGCTGCGACATGTTTGTGGCCTGATTAGGTCAGTCTTATGTCGCAGAATTCAAGAAAAGTGTTACCAGAGGCATTTTACAGTTTTTCACCAATATGAGAATATGGCTCTGGATTAGCAAATCTGTCTGGATTAGCGTTACAGAGAAATGTAAGATTCACAAACGCAGTAAAAAGGTATAAAGTGGTTTCTGAGTGATGTTAAAACCTTTTAACTTTTAATTTATACCTTAAACCTTTGTGTTTTCTCGCCTTGACTATTGTAATGCGTCGCTTCCACAACCAACAAACTGCAGCTTGTGCAAAACACACCTACAGGAATATTAACACGTTCCAGAGAATGAGATCATACGAGAGCAGTTTTACTGTCACTCTGGCTGAATATTTTATTACTAAGTTACTTTACTAGTTTTCAGATCTCTAAATGGCGCAGCGCCTTCATTCATCTCCGACTGTCTGATGAACTCTGTACTTCTATAACCTAAGAACAGCTCAGCCAGTTTGAACTGAAGTCCCTGTAGTTACTGAATAATAAGCCTTAAGGATTATAAGGGGTTAAAAAGGTCATTCACTTCAGCATTTAACAAGCTTTTATTACTCCTGCTTTTACTGGAATGTTACTACTACATTATTTTCAGATGCCTTTGTTTTTGTTATTGTTGTTTATTCTATTTACGTTTATGTTTTTAATTGTTATTGTTCTCTGCTTTTATTTGTTGCGTATTGCAGTTTGCTGATTTTATTTGACTGCCACTTGTTTCTTTTCCTTCTCTGTTGTTTTCAGTTCACGCTGTAAAGCACTCTGAGCTGCACTTTAAATATATGAAAGGTGCTACATTCTTAAAGTTTATTATTATTAATATAAATATGATCACTTCCTCACCCTCTGAGTAGAGGGGTTAAAGGTGATGGTTATAAAGATTCCTCTGCTGTCCTGCTCATCACTGACACATCCAAACAGCACCACAACCCTGATTAGTGTTGCCAGATTGGGCGTAATCATGCCATGAATGAATTTCAGGGAAACGTATTGTTTATCATTATGCCTGGTGCCAGTTAACAAGGTTACCATGGGAACAGCTGTCAGTGACAGTAAATTTACAGCCAGTTTTATAAACATAACTGAACAGAGCGCAGTTCAGATCAGTAAGAGCTTATTATTGATTTGTTTGTGATGATAATGCTCAGCTGACGTGATTTATATTCCTAATTTTTGCTTTGCCTGATCACATTCTTTACATTTCAAATTTTTCAAATACAAATTCTTCAAATTCAACTGCATTCAGTAATCGTATGATTAATGGAGTAGAGCAGATTCACAGCAGGAACAGCCATGTTTGCAATTGTTTTATGTCAGCATTAATAAGGAAAACATCACATATTGTACCTAGATAGATGAGTAGACGAGGCTACATTCACATTACAGGCCTCATTGCTCAAATCAAACCGGCGTCCTGAAATTACCTGCATGAGCTCGTCCTACTCAGTAACGTCACGTGAATGAATCACTGCATCATCAGCACAAACTAACGAGCTTCGCTGAGAAGGTAATTAACTCTGATCAGCTCTCAGCTTCATTATTAGAGCGAGACGAAGGAGAAAAAGGGGAGATGAGCTGCTTTTCCACCGTTTACAGACTTTAACTTCTGTTCGGCGCTGCTGCCATGGTAACGCTGAATGATGGTCTGAGCATCACATTAAGGTCACATGGCCACGAATCGGATACCTATCCGATCTAGGACCACATATGAAAGCGGCTCAGGTTGGATTTGAAAAGATCAGATTTTTATGTCCACACAGCCCTGAAAACATCAGATCTGAGTCACATTAGGGCAAAAAATCAGATTTGTGTCACTTCAACCTGATAATGTGAACGTAGCCCTAGAAACATGACTGCTGAGCTGCACTGATTGAACACAATTAGGGGGGAATAGTGAACTACAGCCGCAACCTGTACTGAACTGTGCTTTAATCTGACAAATACTAAAACTAAGCTCACACAAAGTCACTGTTTTCTCCTGCGTCCACTTCAGAGTTAGGAACCGTCTCAAAAATGTGTATATAAACACTCTGTAGAAATAAAAAAATGAAATAAATCAAAGGAAAACTATATGACAGAGACATGATGCTGATCCTTTCTTTGCTTTTTATCTTTGAGATAGGCGTGTGCTGTAATACAGACAGATAATCTGTATCTGGCTTTGCTCACATGAATCACTCTTTATATTTCAGATGGTCACTCTCTGCAGTGGAGAATCGGCTGTGAGGGTGAAAAACAATCTGACGGCTCAGTTTCAGTGTTAAACTGCATTAATGAATTCGGCTACGATGGACAGAGTTTAATCTCTTATGACTGGGCCTCGAGGAAATGGTCAACCTCATTCAGTCAGAATGGAGTAATGGAGGAGTGGAACGCTGGACGCGGTCAGAACCCTGTTCAGAATTGTGAAGAGTGTGAGCACTGGCTGAAGATTTATTTACAGTACAACACCACTGAAACCAAACAGAGTGAGTATGTAGAAACTTGCCATGATCAGAGTAATAATATAATTATTATTATTTTAATAGTAGTAGTGATGTAATCATTATGTATTATGTAGGTGTACACAGAGTGAAGTGGTAAACTTGGTATTAAAGGGTAATTCCACTGATTTTTCTGAACTCCTCCATATTGAGATGTAAACACAGTTTTTATGTGGAATGTTGATGATGGGAAACCTAACCTTCTCAAAGGAACAGTCGTGGGCTGGAGGTTACGGAACCAGCCTTGTGACCAGAAGGTTGCTGGTTCGGTACCCAGAGCTAACCGGACATGACTGTGGATAGGGCTGCCCACCATAAAGGGTAACTTACTTACTTACTATATTGTGAATTTGTTTTCTTTCCAGATCAAATGGATGTTCATGTGTTTGCAAGAAAACCTGTAACTGACTCAAAGAAGCTGACTCTGACCTGCCTGGCCACGGGCTTCTACCCCAAAGATGTGGAGATTGAACTGAGGAAGTTCACCACTTCACTGCCTGTATATGTACTGACATCTTCAGGAGTCAGACCCAATGATGATGGAACCTACCAGCTGAGGAAGAGTGTGGACGTCCATGAGGACGAAGCAGCAGATTATGACTGTTATGTGACTCACAGCTCCATCAACACACCAGTAATTAAACAGTGGGGTAAATATATCTGTTTGTTGATCTTATAGCTGATTGAAAGCCAGTTTGAGGAGATTCTAGGCTTCTGAAGTTACTGCAGTTATTATTGTAATGTAGTTGTTATCTTTGCTGAACAGCAGTAGAATAGTAGATTTACAGAAACCAAAAATCAGCCAAAAATACATTTAATGAGTTAAATTTCTGAACATTTGTCTGATTTAATCAACATCAGTGTGGATCATTCTAGCGAATTGGCTTAAACACATTTCAGACCTTTGACTGATCTGGGAGTTTAGTCTAAAATCCTTCTGCTTTGAGTGACTCTGGACCTTAATTATGTTAATTTTATTAAACAAATGATTCATCATTTCATTTTGTCACTACCAAAACAATCATAACACTACCGAAACTTTACCAAATGTTTCAGTGGTGACTGTTTCAGTAGTGGCAATTTTAGCTCATTTTGAGCAGAGCTCAAAAACACTAACCAGTATTAAAACACAAATAGTTCACTTAAAGAGCAATTCTGACATTTTTTTCAAAAATAACTAAAAGTGAGTGAGATGTAAACAGAGAGATTCAGAGTGGTTTAGTGTGAAATGGTTCAGATGTCTTTACAGTAGTGGTGATAGGAACCAGGGGTCTTGAAACAGTTTGGGTTTGGGCCAGACACCTCCCAATAGAAAGAATCCATGATTTTGAACGTATTTAGTTTTTTACTGTTTCTGTTAATGACTGGGGTTTAAATAGATCATACGTTTAAACTAATTCTGTAGAGTGGTCCATATCTGGAATTACTTCCCCAATGCCTGTTTCAGTTGTACATTAATATTATAATTTCAGTCAAATTTGATACTCAAATTTGTAAGGCGTGATTTGAAAAACTGTGTTTGCTGCTGTGAGAATTTTATTCTGTTAAATCTATAGAGTGTAAACTGAGCTTGAGTTGTTCATCAGCAGTTTTCAGCACTTCTCATGTGCTGTAGCTGCACTCTGTACTGTCTGTATTATACTTCCTTAGAACCTCTGACCAAAATGTTACACACCGGCTCTACAGTGCCCTCTGGTGGAGGACACAGTCCAGACATCTCATAGTTCTTAAATATGAGAAAGAGCAGAGATAGAGGCTTATCTGTTTACAAAAGGTCCAGATGTGTTATTTTATTTTTTACACTTAAACTGGACTCATTCCTGCTTAGGAATCTGTTTCAAATAGGAATCAAATATAAACAATATAGATATAAAAAATCATGCACCAACACTTTAAATAAATTAACAGTTGTACATACAGCATACAGCAGGTCGTACAGCAGGTCGTACAGCAGGTCGTACAGTAGGTCTTCCATTACATCACACTGGATCCTGAGCTCTGATGGTGGAATAGTGGTTGTAATGGTGGAAGTTCAATAGAGATCCAGACTCACCCAGATGTGTTTAAGTGTATCTGTTTCCACAGGATGAAGCTTTTCTGGAATGATAGATGAATTTCAGTCATTTCAGTCAAGTGATTATTTTTTTTGTCTGCAGATGGAAAATGCAGTAACTACCAGAGCGGTCTGAGTGGAGGAGTGATTGTAGGAGTGATTGGAGGAGTGATTGGAGGAGTGATTGGAGGAGAGACTGTAGGAGTGGTGGCTCTGCTGGCTGTGCTGGGTGGGATCATATATTTTTGTGTAAAGAAGAGTAAAAGTAGAGGTGAGTATAGACTGAATCAGTACAGACTCTGTTTAAAGAAGGAACATTAACAGTGATGTAAATACTCCACCATGTACTCTGCCCACAGAACATCTCCAGAGTTTTACTAGATCAGTGCTGTCACTGATGTTTCCAGCTGTTCTTCAACTCAGTGTGTGACATTAGTGGCAGCTTTAGAGGTGAAATCGGCAGAAAACTTTATAATAACCAGAACCGTAAAGATCCTCCCTTTAGAATTTCACATCAGCCGGTCAGTTCTTAGAGACGGTGTTCTAACAGTCTCTAGAACCCACAGAGCGGCTCTGCTGTGCATGCACACGTCATAGTATAGTGTAGTAACTTAATATTTATAATGTTTTAATGTGTTTCATTGTTAATTTAGTCTTATTTCAATATTTAATCATATTTGCTAATTAAAATATTGAAAAATGAATTAGAATTGAACTCAGTTTGAATTACAGGGACTTTTACCTGTTGTTATGTTTTATCAGTGAACAGTGAGTCTCCAGTAGCAGTGCATCTAAAGAGAGTGAGATAATCTGCCTGCAGGTCACACAAAAACAGTGATTCATAGCTAGACTTTGTTCAGGACAGTCAAATGGTGATACTCAGCAGTGGTCAGAGGTAGAGCTGTGGAGATTCTAGTTAGTGAGCTGTCCATCCAGAGTGGACAGAACCTTAAAACAGCACCACCCATTAAGATAGAGGCAGCTGAGTTTAGCACACACTCATGTAGAGCCTGTCCAGCTGACTCATATTAACGTCTGCAGAGATTCTGTCTGTAACTTTTATTCTTTTTGAAATACATTCAGGTTGCAAATTATCATTTTGTTTTGGATTATAAATACAGTTTTTACTTTCAGGTAAAATAGACAATCATCATAAGTAGTTTACTAGAATTACTTCTAGAGTTCAGTGACATGGGAAGGTGTTTAAAGTTGGGGAGCTGAAATTTTAAGCAGTGTTTGTGACATGACTTTATGCAAAATGATCCACCTTTTTATTTTGAATTTTCTATTTTCTATCAAACAGCGTTTTGTGACCTGCTGTAATGAGGACGACAGTTTAATATCATAACTGATACATTAAACCGCTGATAATGATTTCTCTGCTCTCTCTTCTTCTGGGCGAACTTTGTGCAAATGAACTGAACGGCGACCAATCAGATTGCTGATATATGTTGCATTCAAGATTCAGCACTTGAATGGAGAAATAACAGTTAATAAAAAAAAGAATGTGTTCAAAGTGCTGGACATTTTTCTGTGTTTGAGTGTAAAGATGGTATTCGGCTGCTTTGGGGTTCAGAACTGCCCACAGCTCTGACCACACTTCCCTCTTTAACCTCAACCTGGGAGTGTTTTAGTGACGCCCCCAAAGTGGTCAGCAGGTCAGGGAAGTGATTCGGCTCTTAAACAGTGAACGGCTACTGCAGGGATTGAAAATATACGGATAAAATATAAAAACTCAAACTCTAAAACAAACACACTGAACTTTACTGCGTTCAGATTCATTTACAGTTCAGATCTGTTTTCATTTAAGGAGTTTCAGTTAAAGGATCCTGAAATCTCAGCACCCCCACTCCCCCCGTCCTGCCTCAGCAGGCCGTCTGTTAGTGTTGTTCTGCCCTCACAGTGCGTTCAGGCCTCCCTGACAGACAGTCAGCATATACAGTCATGCTCAAAAGTTTGGGCACCCCTGGTCAAATTCCAAGTGTTATTGAAAATAAGTTTACACACCCCCTACACTGAACACATTCCTGTACATGTAACACACAGTTACCGTTTATTTACTGAATTTAACATATTGGGACATAAGATGTGGCCTGTGTAAAAGTTACAGCACATTCATAATGAAAATGAGTGCATTAATTTAATTATTTTGATTTAACAGGTGAGAAAAGTAAGAGTGGGTCAAATGAAACCAGCAATGGACATGTGGTGTATATTCCAACTTCAACAGGTAGGTTGGTTTATCAGAAACATTCACTTTGACCAGTGAAATGCAGATATACTTGTGCAGTAATCTGGAATCCCTAATATTTTCCGGAACATCATAATGTCTAACTTGCATCATGATTCAGTGCCATGTACTGTTTACTGAAGTTGATATACCTATTAGGCTACATCTTATACAGTCAACTACTGAATGTTAAATCAAATAAAGTACACTTCAGTCATATTTCAACAATATTTATTGTCAGTTTTCACTTTTTAGAGAACGTCATGTAAAATAACTTTCCTCTGGCTCACTTTCGTCTCTGACATCTCATGTGTGCCTCGCTCACTGGAGTCTCAGTGCTCATTGTAATGCGTAACGTGTGATATTGACAACGCATGCGATTGGTCTGTCAGTCTCCCGGGCGGCTGAATCTACTGTAAAGACTAGAAAAGCTACGCCGGTTAAAATAGTAAAGCGAAGATTAAATAATTCCCTATAGTTTATAGTTTGTCCGCATAGGACAGCGTCTGGGTCTGGACTCGGACTGCGGTCCGCCTATTAGTGACCTCTGCTGTAGCCTATATAGGAGTGTGGAAAGACCGTGCATAACCATGTGCAATGGCTGCTTTGACACTACTGGAGAAATTGGAGAATAATCAGTGGGTAGCGCTGTCGCCTCACGGCAAGAATGGCCTGGGTTCGATTCCTGGCTGGGTGACCAGGGTCATTTCTGTGTGGAGTCTGCATGTTCTCCCCGTGTCTGCGTGGGTTTCCTCCGGGTACTCCGGTTTCCTCCCACAGTCCAAAGACATGCAGTCAGGCTGATTGGACATGCTAAATTGCCCCTAGGTGTGATTGTGTATGTCTGTCTGTCTGACCTGTGATGGACTGGCGACCTGTCCAGGGTGTATCCTGCCTTCCGCCCAATGACAGCTGGGATAGGCTCCAGCACCCCACCGCGACCCAGAAGGATAAGCGGTTTAGATGATGGATGGATGGATGGATGCATTTAGTGGGGACTCTATGATACATATGGCCACTGCTGTTCTTAAGATAATTGTCTTTTAACTTCAACAGATCTCCAGCCTGTGCGTATTCTTATCTCTTTGTTGATCTGTCTTGTCCTTTTCTGCTGCAAACGGCACCAATGGAGTTGAACAGCAGTTTGTGTTTCATGAAGTTTAATTATTCTTATATTCACAATAACATTATTAATACACAGGTTTGCAGTTAACAAGTTTGATTGTACACGTGACTTAGTTTATATGCTGATCCATCTGTAACAACTCCATTGTTATCATGGTTCATGGAGCCCACGAGTTCATGATGAAACGTTTAGGCCTGGTTTACTGGAAGCAGATTAAACCTCATCTTTGAAAAAATTACATGAACATGGGATTGTGTTTAGTGTTTTAAAATTCTCAGATTTTATTTTAAACTTGTAAATATACTGAAAGAGAAGCCTTATTTTCAATCTAACAGAGTTAAGAAATTATGTTTAAACTGAAACACAAATCTTCAACTCATTGCTAAAAAGAAAGGAAGGCTTCTCTGAAACTTCCAACATTGCGAAACACAATACAGGATTTAAAGCATTCTTTTTAAAATTGAGGTGTTTTTCAGTGTGTTTTCTTAATCTTCTCCTTTTCTGTTCTTTTCCAGATAATGGAGACGTTAATAAGGTGGTGATTTACATCAATGGGAATTAACCCAGGCTTAACCCTGTTTCTATGGTCTCATTCCGAGAAGCTATAAAAGATAAAATAATCCTTTATTAGTCCCACAACGGGGAAATTCTCAGCTGTTGCTCATAAGGTTTCAGCATTTTAATGTATGTTTTTAATATCAAGGATTTGAGAATCGCTCTAGAGTATTGCGTTGAGCACTTTTCTTCACACTACAGTATTAGTCATATTAAGTATTTCAAGCAGAACCCCTGGTCTAGGTGTAAAGAAGTGGCAGTAGCCAAACATGTTTACTAGCACTTTGTTCGTTTTAAGCAACTACACATAGAAGTATTACAATAGACAGGTCAGGAAACATGCGAGGGAGTTAAAATGGGAGGGAATTCTGATGCATTAATTTCAGTTCAGATAATCGGTTAGATTCCTTCAAATCCCAGTGAGAACCATGTTTTTATGGTGGTCAGCTGGATATTTCATACTTTCTTGCCTTCCTTGATACTAAATTTTAGGTCAGGATGTTTCAGTGTTTTCAGTGATTGGGGTCATGTGTGTTGTGTAGCTTCATATTTAATATATATTGGACAAGAGTACTCAACCTTGCACTACTAAACTATGAATGATATACACAACAGCAACTAGGCACTATAAGTATTTTAAGCAGAACCTCTGGTCAAGGTGTGAAAGAGTGGCAGTAACCAAACGTGTTGACTAGCAATTTGTTCATTTTAAGCATAAAAGCCTGAGTGTATCACACAAGACAAATCAGGAAACATGAGTTAAAATGAAATGCATTCATAGTCAGATTCCTTCAAAGTCCAGTGATCACCTTGTTTTTATGGTGGTCAGCTGGATATTTCCTACTTTTTGCCTTCCTGGATACTAAATTTTAGGTCAGAATGTTTTATTGTTTTCAGTGATTGCGGTCGTGCATGTGCTGTGTAGCTTCATATTTAATATGTAGTTCATTAGCATGACTCATATATTGCAGTACTCAACTGTGTACTCATTTGTAGCTGTTTGTATTGGTTTAATAGAGTCTGAATATGTGAAGTGATTTTTTTTATCTACTTATGCTTTTATTCATTTTTACTTGTGCAATATTTCTAGATTCTAGATAAGCTAATTTCAGTAAAGCTAACTCAACTTTAATTGTCTTTCAAATATTGATGAAAATGGTAGTTTTTTTCTGATAGTAGGTTTTTATCAATGCTGACATAAATCTTTTTCTATGCCAAATGAGATACGGCAGCTTTCATACTACATTTGGGACATAGAGAACAAATAAGATACAACACTACAGATACATAAAATAATAGATACAGATACATAAAATAAAAAAAACACAATGCTTGCAAGAAGCATAGCTGAAAGATGTGCAGTGTTGAGAAAGTAAAGCCAGTTCCACTACATTAGCAAAGAAACATTAGAAAGTTTAAATATCAGACTTACATTTAAATAATTCAGTACAAAATTATATTTGCAGGTTCGTGACACCTGAAAGTTCACATTAGTATATTTCACAATTATGAAGAACGTGTAGTGGTGTGTACTGGATGACTAAGTGCCATTCTACCAATTCATTTGCCTGTGAAATGACATTTCCTCACTAATCCATCTGTTTTGCAGTGACAGTGCAGGTGATTTTGTGCCTGGTTTGTTGATTATGATATTTAACAATGATTAGACAGTGTTGTTTGTTGGACTGCTCCTTCAATGTGGGCTTTCCTAAGTGAGTGTGTATCAGTGTAGTGTGGTCATACACTGCACTGATACGGAATGAGGAAGAGGATGATTAGACAGTCATTTGTAGTTTGCAAATTGATATGATAGCATTGTGTGATGTGGTAAGGCGAGGACTCCCTCATCACCAGTGAATACCATCCCTTGGACTTTAAAATACATGTGTGTATATGAAGGTACTTACCTGTGTCTGCCTGTGAAAGGGAAAGTAGCAAAAGGGGGACAGCAGGTAGACCTACTTACCTTATCCTTATTGGGAGGATCTACCGATGGGAAGAAAATGCCATGACTAAGCCTGACGCTTAGTGTTTGTACATACTGTAAATACTTTATCCTCAGTGTATTTTTCACTTTGTACAGTTTTTGTTTTCCTGTTGTGTAAATAAACTGCTTGCTTGTGCACTCTACTTTTACTCTTGCCCACTCTATTGGTTGACCTTACCAGTAAGCCACACGTAAAACAAAAATCCTCTTCTCTGGGTTTAACATCTTCACAAGCATTGTGCAGTGAAGAAGTTTGCTGTGTTGAGCTTTTGAAAGTACTTGATGCGTGTAGCACTTATGTTGTCACTATTTTTGAATAAAGCTTTTCTTTCAAACTCTCCCTGTGTCTCTAAGTAAATAAGATCCACAGGATTATAATATTCTGTCATTATATAACATTCTAAAGGCTGAGATGAGTTTGTGCGTTTTCCCTCACTTTATACTGTCTAGTAGCAGTGTTGTAAGTACATTTGGTGGGCAGAACCTGGACCCCAAACTCCAGGTAGCTGAAACACAAAAAGCTGCTGGTATTTTACAACATGCATATTGATGCAACACGTGAATATGCATGTTGATCATGGGTATTTAAAGGTTCTCTTATAATCTATTACATTACATTTCTACAGCTACAGACAATGCATTACATTATTCTTTGATTTCAAATACTGTATCCGAGTGAAATTCCAGCTCATCAGACCAAACTGATTAATCCAGGTAAAAATGACCAGATAAACAGATCACTGTTAATGTGATATATAATACATGAATTTAATTGAAGTTAATCAGATCATTAACAGTCCATCATTGAGTTAAAGTGACCGTGTTAAAGCAGAAAAAGCACTGAAATGTTAAGGACAGTGGGCCTCCAGGATCAGGGTTGAGAAACACTGTACTAGAAAACTGCTCCAAGGAACCTTTTTAACGAATTAACCCACTACTACTGTGTTATTGGTACCTACAGAAATTTCATTGACGGAGACTTTCCATTCATCCACAGTCCTGAAGAAAGAAATACAGACACAGAGCAGCAGCACCTTGACCCACCCATTATAAACATCATTGTGTGCAAAAGTTTAGACCACTGTGAGATTACATGTTTTGTTGAGTGGTCAATTATCTAGTTATAAAAAAACACCTGAAAGATTTTTTCTCTGGCAGCACGGTGGCGCAGTGGTAGTGCTGTCGCCTCACAGCAAGAATGGCCTGGGTTCGATTCCCGGCTGGGCGGCCAGGGTCATTTCTGTGTGGAGTTTGCCTGTTCTCCCCGTGTCTGCGTGGGTTTCCTCCCACAGTCCAAAAACATGCAGTCAGGCTGATTGGACATGCTGAATTGCCCCTAGGTGTGAATGTGTATGTCTGCCCTACGATGGACTGGTGACCTGTCCAGGGTGTACCCTGCCTTCCGCCCAATGACAGCTGGGATAGGCTCCAGCACCCCACCGTGACCCAGAAGGATAAGTGGTTTAGATGATGGATGGATGGATTGTTTCTCGCATTACGTTCTAGTCAAGATGAAATCTGCTTTAGGAAATAGAAAAGAGAACAGAATGTCTTTAATAATAAAGCTGAACACTGGGAAGGTATTCAAAGAGGTCTCTTACAAACAAAGCATTCCAGTCATTACTACTGCAGAATCTGATAAGTTTGTGAATTATCCCAGCATTCACAGTTGCTGAAGAAATTTCTGTTAATTGATCTAATAAGTTATTCCATTGTACCCAGAAGGATAAGCGGCTTAGAAGATGTGTGTGTGTGTGTGTGTGTGTGTGCGTGTAAATTATTCCATTGTGCAGCCTTTTATTGTGTGGGCTTGAATCAGACTTGAGCCAAAAAAAATCCCATCATAAATCACCCTCAACTATAACCTTTTTTACTTCAGTGCACTGAAATTGTTTACTTTTTATGTCAGTAGGTGCATTATTCTATGTATATGACTGTGTATTCACTTAACACATTGAAATGAAATGAAAATTAGAGATGAAATGAAATTTAGTTTAGAGTTTTTGTGCGTGTCTTGTAACTGTCTCTAAAATCCCCAAAATTAAGGCCTCAGGAAAAATCTAACAATGAACAAAAATGATGACCAAGTATTTACAGCACCTGCCTCCAAAACTAGTGATGTAAAAGCAGCATAAAGTCTTGGAGTTTTCATTAACGACTAAGAAGTATTGTCCCAAGCCTAAACTGAAATGTTTGTACTGCACTGTTGAAGGTACTGAAGGTTCATTCAGCACTTCTGTATGTGTGTATTTGTTAGGCTCTATTCTTTTGAGTGACTAAACCAAATTACACATTTGCTTTCCTGAACTGTCCCAGTACATAAACTGATGATGTACTAATTTGATAATTTGTTATTAAAAAAAATATATAACACCGTATTTTCACTATATTTTGAAATGTTAGCTATATTAATTTGTAAGAACCTGTACTGTTATTGCCCTGTGGTTGACTGGCGACCTGTCCAGGGTGTATCCTGCCTTCCGCCCAATGACAGCTGGGATAGGCTCCAGCACCCCACCGTGACCCAGAAGGATAAGCGGTTTAGATGATGTATGTATGTATGTACTGTAATTTGTACTGCTTCCTGTGCTTCATGTGTTTCCTGTGCTAACATTTTTGGAATCCCATCATCATCAGAAGAATTCCAGATGAAATTCCACCAGTATGTTATAACAGAGACATTTAAAGTGATTACAAACCACTAGAAGACATCTTTAAAAATGACTACACTGAGCTCTAAGGGTGCTTCGCAGATGAAGAAGTGTTAAGTTCAAGTCTGATACATCCAGGTGTGGAATAATGCTGATGCACTAAGGTGAGCTTACCTGGAATAACAGAAGAAAGATCCTGCAAGGGAAAGATGTGAGAGGAGAAATGAAAAATGTTCAAGAGAGCAAAAGCAGACGATCATGAAATGCTGAAAAGCTCATGCTGAAGAGCAGCTGAGATACGAGATACTCACCAGCATCCATAAAGTCAAGGGAAAAGTAAGAACAGGAGACGTGCTTTAGTAGCCAACAATGTCCACTGAAACAGAAGAAGCTGTATCCTGATGTGCTGAATGAACAGACAGTAAGAATAGCACCTGGAGAAATACTGGCACAAGTCTGACTGGATGACCATGGGAGAAGATAGGTACTGAATTTTTTAGTACAGTGGAGTCGACCACCCAGAAATCAGCAAGCTGAGTGATGCCACAACTTGAAGAATGATCAATACAATGAAATCCATATTTGCAAGATATGTTATTACAGACCTTGTGGTATCTAACAATGTACTGTAACACTCGGTTCAAAACATTCGGGGAAAATGACTTACCTCTGATGTAGTGGCTCCCATAGTCAAGACGATAAAAGAAAAACAAAAAAACAAAAGATCTTTATAAGAAGAAGAAAAGACACTTACCTGATCTGCAGCCTGAAAAGAGGGTCAGTATGCAGGAGAGACGTGGCAGCGATCTGTCATCCAGAGGATGCACGATCAACCAAGATCCTTCATGGTTCGCACAATGATTGGCAGACTGTCCCTAAAAATAGGACACTTTTAGTACACAGATGAGAGACTTTTCAGCAACATCAGACACTAAAACATCAAACAGCTGAGAGTCAATAAACACACACAGTTATTCAACATCATGATAGAACTAAAGCATGATTACCAACAAGGCTTTATCAAGTCTTGTAGATTTGGTAGAAATTTTCTGAAAGTCCTGAAACACATTCAGATTAATTTAAGTCCTGTTCTTTCATGTTATTGTGAGTGTTGGTGGTCAGAGGATTACTGCAGGCAAACAGCAAAATCAGGCCTTTGTATTCAAACACATTCAAGGGTGACTATCCTTTAGGCCAGTCTGCTGCTGGACCTCACATCAGAAACTAACATCCAGGCACTCTCTACTATGAATGACTAAACTATAATTCTTCATGTTAATTCAATTAGTGCAATTGCTACACACTAAAATTATGGCTATTTGGCAACTCAGAGCTGAGCCCACAATGGAGGAGACCAGCATGGGTTATTTCAGTCCAGCAGGACTGGATTAAAATCAGGACTGGAACTACAGTGCAGCACTAAAGGTACCCAGGCTGGATTCAAAATGAACATATCCAGAAGATTTCTTCCTCTCTTTAGACCTGTTACAGATATAAGTAAACTCTTCTTTTTTTCTTTTATTTTTTAAACATTTTAGGGCAAAACAAAGATATTATTATATAAAAGACATAATAATACCATTATAAACAACATACAATTATGGAGCACAGGAAAAAAACAGTGGGAGCTTCATGGACATCCTAAGCATAGATACATTTAAATACATATGCAGATAAACGATTTGCCATCAAAAATACACTTCACAAGTAGGACTAATATATGAACCAAAACTCGTTACCGATTGCTGCCACTGAATTACATTAGGTGCTTTGTCAGTAATCCAAAGACATAAAATACATTTTTGGGCACAACCCAAAAGAATATGCAACACTTGCTTACAACCTTAATAAATACCTCACCCACAACACCTGCTAACATTTTAAAAGCTTAAGAATACCAACTTAACAAATCACAACAACAGCATTAACAACAAATATATTTCTGCACCCAAAATTATAAACTTTAGCCTTTGTACATTACATTGAATGCCGACAGCTTCTCATCCACCTCAATCAGATGTCGATGGCTCCCTTGGCGAACGAGGTGAAGCAGGTAAAGCCTCCACCTGCAAGTTGTTCAGTAAAACCTCAACATCCCAAAGAATTTCTCCTGGCCGCCATGGCTAACACGGAGGACCACCAGGTATAACATGGCTGTTGCTTAACCAGGAAGAATTCCTGCTGTCTCCTAATCACCACAGCCGAAAAGCCCTCAAATACTGAACTCTTACCACACTGCCCCTGAGCTTTCCTCGCAGCCTGCATGATCAGCACTTTAGCCTGGAAGTTGTGGAGCTTTACAATGACGGCCCGGGGCCGTTAACCCTGCATGGGGTGACGAGTGAAAGCCTGGTAACAACAGTCCAGCTTCACAGCTCCCCCTTTAAAAGAGACTTTAACAAGCTCAGGCAGCCAGGTCCTGAAGAATGAAATTGGACTGCCCCGCTCTGTTCCTTCAGGCAAGGCCACAATGCAGATGTTGCACCGTCTGCTTCTGTTTTCCAAGTTGTCTATTTTGCCAGTGGCCACAACTAGTTTGCTCTCAACATCGGCGAGCTTGGCAGCATGGTTCGCTACAATGTCATCTGAGACTGATATGCGAACCTCTGCTTCAGTCATTTGGGATTCAGTTTTTCGTGATGCTAGCAGCACACGCCTCTAGCCTCTGCAAAACTGGATCAGTCTTTTTGTCAAAGAACGCCTCCACTCCCTTTAGAACCTCAGTTGTAATCCTGCTGACCAGTCAGTTGGTGCTATCGCTGCATGTGGCTTGAAGCTTACCCTCATCACCTTTAGCCACTTTAGCATTAGCTTCTTCTCACGGCGATTCCACTTCATCCCCCCTGCGTTGTTTTTGGCACAATCGTAAGCTTCCTCTGGTCAACCGGCATTATACTGCACTGTCTTAGAATGTCTAGCCTCTTAATATCGAGTGTGCAGTTATCAAAAGCTTAATATTCAGTTGGGCTGCAGGAGCACATTGGCCAAGCCACTATTCCGCCATTTGCGTCACGTGACACCCAAGTTAACGCTTCTCAACGGTTATAGCGGACTGGTGAAATGACCTTAATAGTGTTTACTCACAGTAATGAGCAATCCCGTATGACATAGTGTCTGAAATCATTTACTACCACCACAAATTCTGTTCCCTATAATGGTGCTCTGTATAGTGATCCATATTTCCAAATGTAGGATACAGCGATTAGGGGACCATTTTGGACACGGAATAGGTTTATTTAAGACCAATGAAGGAAGCTTCATGGCGTTTTAAAGAGTAACTATACCCCATAACTTTCAGCTGACTCCACCCCGGGCTCAACTCTGAAATATGCTCAAAATAGGTGGGGCCTGCTGGGAGGGGCACTGCAGTGATCTACGGGTTTGGAGGTGGGGCTGGAAGGGAAACTGGGTGGGCTGGGCTGCTGTGTTTTTAGAGCTAGTGTACATTAGCTACCAGAAAATATGGAGAGTGACAGAATCAAATGGCACTTTTACAACTGTCTCACAAGGTTGACGATTTTTTCTACTACCATCCCCATCTTCGACTAGGGAAGGAGTTTCTGATCAGGCAGTGCGTCTTGAGCCTTAACAGTATGAGTCACTGACTCAAGCCCCTGAAGAGTTAACATAGCACCAGAAAATGATTAGCAGTGAGAGGCAGAGACGCCGAACGGTAGAACATTCTCTAAAACCGCGACAGCTTGCTTCTAATTATCTGTCCAGCAGGTCCACATTCGATATAACCAGAGTCCTGATTTCTTAGATGCTGAATTCTGATTGAATAAAGTGGATTTCTTTGAACTCTGTCTAAGTTTCATTCAGTTTGACATCAAAGTCGCAGACTGCATCACCGGTCAGTTGGGGTTTGCTGCAGTGGCCCCTAAATCCTTACGTTCTGCGAGCTGTTCATGGCATTTACCGGTGTTACATCTGATTCAGTTCCCACTCAAATTCACATTCCCCTTTATTAATTGAACCCTCGGCGCGACTCACTGAACATAAATCAACGGCAAGCAGCACTGGAACTACAGAAAGCGGGAAAAAAGCCTGAGAATGACACACTCAGTAACAATGGCCATTTAACATTAATCTTTTCCTGAACTGTTTTGCTTTCCGTAGTTCCAGTGTTGCTTGCAGTTGATTTCTGTTCAGTGAGTCGCTCCGAGGGTCTGAGCTGTAAAGGGAGAGGTGAATTGGACCCAAGACCGGCAGCTTTACGGAGACTCGCTTAATCGGTCCAAAATCTTTATTACAAACTAAGCTCAGATTAACTGCACGAACCAGCACGAGTAGGGGCGGTAACGTTGGTTGACCGATTTGCATACTGTGATGTGTCATGGTACCAGAGGGGGCGCTGCAGAGGCGGAACTGACCACCATAAAAATGGTGCAGTCAAAGGAATGTTTTCATATTTGGTGAAATTAACCGACATCATAATTTCACCAAATACCCCAGTAGGCTTTGTCAAGTGTGGTAGTTTAGAGACTTTGAGTAGCTGGTGTTGGTATAAACAGTGCTTACTTGTTTTTTTCAGTGAAATGTATGTAGCATGTTAGCATGTACATAGCATTATGTATATTCAGGCTCCTTAACAACCTCATCATTTGGAGGATCCAGTGACACTCATTGGAAAATGTACTCAGGGAAAATGTTTGTTCACCACAGGCTGAAATAACAAAGCTGTTTATTTTCCTTGTGCAGCAGAAAAGCTGAGTTGACTAGCACCAGCATGATGCTGAGAGCAGAATGACTTAAGTGGTCAATGTGCCTGATGTGACTGTGTTATAAGAAAACCAGAGCTAAATATATATGATGTGTGATTTGGGGAAGTGCAGTCCATAAGTACTTGGGCAGTGATAGAGTTTTTGTTCTGTGTTCTCTGTGTTTCAACCCACTTAATTAGAACTGGAACAGTGACTGAGTGCAGAACGCTCATTATTGATTTAGAGGGAATTTACAGCTACACTGGCTCATATTAGAATAACCTACAGTTTGTACACAGCCCTCTATTCCAGTAGACCATAAGCAACTGCTATAACGGCTATGAATTCCTTCATGTCCTACCCACAAGCCCTCACAGTAAAGCTGAACATGCATTTTTCACAGTTTCAGTTCTAATCCTGCAATCCTGTAATCCTTATCCTGTGCTGTGGAATATACAGCAGTTAGAAATAAGCTGTGGTGTTAAGGCCTGTTCATTTACAGGCACTCCAAACACTATCTTTCACACTGAGTCTGAACCTACCAGACTGCGATGCTGCGTTAATCAGAGCTAGTTCCAATGCCAGAATGGGTGATCGGGAGAGTCGGGGAGAATTGAGTCTCATACAGTGGGTAGAGACTAGACGAAGCTAAAGTTAGCTTCTTATTCTCATTCCTTGTTCCACCTTAAATGATGTAACATTCATTTTTGGCACCTGTATGGGTGCTAACATTTAACTGCTGCACTGTTTAAGGTGGAACAGAAATTCTAATAAGAAGCTAACATCAGCCTTAAGAAATTAGCACATCAAATTCAGTGTATCTGTGTAAATTAGGTGCTGACTAACACAACAGGCAGCTCTACAGAACTTTTACTTCATTTCACAGTTTTCCTGTGTGAATCATGTAAAGATGAACAGTAGCAGCAAGAACTGCAAAAACCCAAGGTGGAAAAGAGAAGACAAGAAAAAACTACTTATGGAGGATGAGGGCATATCCGAAGTGTGCAGTGAGAAATAGTGATCTTAACTTACTTAGCTAGCATTAGTTTGTAGCACAGACTGTCTCTTATATATCACATTAGATCTCATTGCACCAGATGAATAATGCATAAGAGTAAGATATGATAAAGATGAAAAAAATCAATGCTCTATGTGTGTATATAGAGTTTAAGTTGGGCCAGTCTGCATGATGTAACTCCTGGTCTGAAAAAAAAGACCTTCTCCGGCTCTGTCCAGCTTGATTCTCTGTATTGCACACATACGTTAAAATTAGGCTGACTAATCAGAATTCCATCATAATTCGTAACTACAGTCCAAAGAAATGTGCTGGATCATCTCATAAAAAGGGCACAAAAATGCAGTTTGAAGAAAATGTGTGTAGGGACCTGATTGTAATTCGATCACAGGGCATACTGGGGTGTTGACACCTGGCTTTACATGTGGTCAAGTGAGAGCCCAGTGGTGTAACGGGGGGCCCGGGGTGGGGGGTGGGGGTTAGTTGGTCGAAGGGAGGCCCATGGCGACCAGCCTACAATTTTTTTTTACTGGGCATCTCCAGGCTCGGACTGTCATCTGGAGTACTGGGAGATTTTCTGGCCAGTAGTCTGTCCTGTCAATTGTGCAAAAGATGAACTAGAGCACAGTGCAGCCACACCCATTAATATATGGAAAGAACCCTCCTCTGACTCCTTTTTCCCCTTGACCCACTCCACTTCTATAACCTAAGAATAGCTCAGTCAGTTTGTGCTGAAGTCCCTGTAGTTACTGAGTAATAAGTCCTAGTATGTAACAAACCTGAGGTTTTAAGGGGTTACAGCACATACATGGTCTATTCGCAATAAACGGTATAAAATCAGAGATGTGCGGTACAACTAGATATCTAGCTAGTTTATCCAGTAAAGTAACAGCATCACTGTTACAACTTTGCAAAATAGATAAGACAAGGAGAGAAAGGTGGAGCTGAGAGGGAAAGTTGTGCTAAGTTGTAGGCGTGCTTTTTCATGTCCTTTGGTGTTAAACTAGGGTGTTGGAAGTCTCCACCCTAACGTGGTTTGGCCTCACTTGCTGCCTGTTTCTGTAAAGAACATTTTCCTTGAAGAGAAAATGGCTGACTCGGGGTCTTCTGCACCAGCACTACAATACATCCATAGCTTAAACATGGTAAATATATCGTGCCCGGTATGACATAATGCATGTAATAAAGACAGTTCAATAATATTTTACATATATGTTAATTTAGAAGTCAAAATAGTTACAAGCAAGAAAAATATAATAAGGATTGTTGGTTTATGTATAAAAAGGGGGAAAAGCGAGAGGGGTTCACATATATAGAATAAAAAAAAATGCATTTAATTTTAAATTGCATGTATTAAATAGCATATTTTTTTTTCTTTTCTTTGCATTCCATCTCTTTATGGAAGTTAAATGTATGAGTTAATTCTAAAAGAAAACAGTGCAGCTTTGGGGTGAGTTATGTAGACACCATTGTGTTTGCTTGGAAGTGCAGGAAGTGACAGAGTGAAATTATCAGTAAGTAGAAATACGCAGTGAGTCGGCTGAGCATGTAAAGATCCAGGGCTCAGCCCAGCTCATTGTATAATTATTGGGGAAATCCCTCCTCTATATATACAAAATCATAAAATAAAAAAAGGAAAAATTAAAACTTGTCAAAAACGGAGATGTTTCCTCGGTAATGCCATTCTTAAAGACATCTCCACATTTCTTCTCAACACAAATCTCTTCTACTCATCTCCTTTATAATGTCCTGCTGACAGAGGAACATTTTATTGACAATTTGTATATACAGTTCTGTGAAAAAGTATTCACCCCTCACCTGATTTCTTCTGTTGTTGCTATTTTTCCACATTTAAATGTTTTAGATCATTCAACCAGCTTTAATATGAGATAAACACAACACAAACAGAAAATGCAGCTTTTAAATGATCATTTCATTTATTGAAGATAAAGATTTATTCAAGACTTCTATCACTCAAGTGAAAAAGCAATTGCCCCCTAAACCTCATAACTTCTTGTGCCAGCCTTGGTAGTAATAACTGCAATCAAATGTTTGCAATAAGTTGCTTTTACATCACTGTGGCCCACTCTTCTTTGCAGAACTGTTTTATTCGGCTACATTGGAGGGTTTTCGAGCATGAACTGACTGTTTAAGGCCTTGCCACAGCATCTCAAGTCAGGACTTTGCCTCAGCCACTCTAAAACTTGACCTCCTCTATGAGTTGTTGATGTGCTCTTGGTGAAATTTTGGTAGGCCAGTCACTCCTGAGAAGGTTCACCACTCTTCCAAGTTTTCTCCATTTGTGGATGATGGGTCTCACTGTGATTCACTGGAGTTCCAGAGCCCCAGCAATAGCTTTGTAACTCTTTCCAGACTGGTAGAATTAAATTACTTCGTTTCACATCTGTATATGAATCTCTTCAGAATGTCGCATCATGTGCTGCTTTTTGAGACCTTCTACCTGCTTCACCTTGACAGACAGGCTCTGTTTAAGTGATGTTTTGATGCAGCAGGTCTGGCAGTGATCATGTCTGGGTGTGGACATTGAAACTGAACCCAACAGTCAATTGAATTTGGTTAACTGGTCGAATTAATAGCTAAGAGGGCGCTTACTTTTTCACATAGGGCCATGTAGGGCTGAGCAGAAATTTTCCTTCAGTAAATGAAATTATCATTTAAAAACAGCATTTGTGTTTGCTTGTGTTATATCTGTGTAATATTAAAAGTAGTGTGATGATCTGAAATATTAAAGTGTGACAAATAAGCAAAAAATAGAAGAAATTGGGAAGGGGGCAAATACTTTTTCACAGCACTGTATTTTAGAAGCTAAATACATTCAGTAAAACTCTTGTTGCCTAAAACCAAAAAGGAAACTATATTTTAAAACTGAAAGACCACGCGTAAACACAGCATTGCGTCTCATTGTGTTCTGAGTTAAAGTGAGTTTGTCTTAAAAATAATGGGGGCTATACCCGGAAGCCCAGCACAGGCGACGCCGATGACTCAGTTCACTGAGTCGACTCTTTCAGATCTTCCCTTGTATTGTGCTTGGTTACCGTTATTTTAATGAATGTAAAAGTAGAAATTACTCACATCACATACAGGTGAGCTCACTCTACATTACACAGGTGAGCTTCATGCTGACTGTACTGCCCTTTTTATTTAACCTCAACTCACAGGATTTCACAGAGCAGGATTTCTCAGTAAGCTGAAGGACTTGAGGATGGTCCAGTAGGGTTTAGCTCTTCTCCTGCTAGGCTCGTGGTTTTACCGATCTTAGTCTAACCGAGAAGCCCTGCTTTATGAATAAACACCGCTCTGATCTTCAAACATGTGAGTCGACTCCAAACGTTCACTTAAAAGAACCGGTTTCAAAGAGTCGTCTCTTTGCTCGAACTTCGGGACTCGACGACGTTCATCGCCGTCCACTTTCCTCCACTAAGCATGTTTTATTTAACGGTTCTGATGGCCATGCGAAGTTGACGATGATCGATACAGCTTCAGTTTTAGCGCTGCTGTTTAGTTTTCTTCTGCCTGGTGTTGTTGGAGGTGAGTTTTCTGTCTCTTTGCTCTGTGAGGCTCCCTGGGAAGTTAGTTTCACTTTGAACGAGTCAAACTTCGATGTAAATACAAGACAAATAATTTCTTCCTTAGTTCAGTTCTATACTGTATAGTGTTGATTAATGTCAGTAAAACAGCGCTGAGCGGTTAAACTGATTCAGTGTCTGATTAAACTGCAGTATTAACTCTTTTCCCAGCGCTCGGCCGGTTCGGGTCAGTTTGTATTCAAATGTTTATCTTTAAATGCCTTGATTGACATTTTTAACTTTGATTAATCACGCCTAATTAAAGGTTTACTGGCGTACAGATAACATTCAGAATAATATCCGATAAAATATGAGAAAATGGCTAAACGGAAACAGAGGCCTTGACCAAAACAAAACTAAACTTAACGGTCAGGTTCTTGTTTGTGAAAAGGGGAAGTTTAGTACACCTGAAAAAGTCTATAAATTAAGAATTGTGTGCTGTTGTCGAGTTATTAATCCCCAAAATTCCACTATGAAGAAGGAAATGAAGAGGAAAAAACACAGAGTGTAGAGTGTTTATTCTATATCTTAGTCTAGCTCTGTTGATATCGGCTCTATACTGAGTAGATATTGTTTAATCTTTCCTCTGCCGTTCTATGTCATTAGATATCCTATTTCATATTTCCCCATGCTGTGGTACAGTAAGTGAGCTTTGGTAATAGACACACGTCCCTATGGAAAATCTCTTAAGTTCAAAATGCACATTTAATTATGGAAAATATCAATTCAAACTAAAATGATCAGCAGCAAAGTTTCGTAGATCAGCGATTTCCAGCCCGGGTGATACTCATTTATTTATATGATATATACAACCCCATTTCCAAAAAAGTTGTGATGGTGTGCAAAATGTAAATGAAGACAAAATGTAATTATGTGCAAATCATTTAAACCCTGTATGTATTTGAAAATAGTACAAAGACAACAAATCAAATGTTGAAACTGAGAAATGTTATTGTTCTTTGAAAAATATATGCCTATTTTGAATTTGATGCCAGCAACATGTTTCAAAAAACGTTGCGACAGGGGCAACAAAAGACTGGTAAAGTTGTGTAACAGACATGATTCTGTAGAGGAAATCACTGCATGGGCTTAGGAACACTTCCGAAAACCACTGTCTGCATCCACAAATGCAAGTTAAAACTCTAAAATGCAAAGAAGAAACCATATATGAACAAGATCCAGAAACACCACTGCCTTCTCTGGGCCCAAGCTCATTCAAAATGGACTGAGGGGAAGTGGAAAAGTGTCCTGTGGTCTGACAAATCAAAATTTGAAATTCTTTTTGGAAATCATGGACGGTGTGTCCTCCGGGCTAAAGACCACTCAGCTTGTTATCAGTGCACAGTTCAAAAACTAGCATCTGTGATGATAGGTGCATTATTGCACATGCCATGGGTGACATGCACATCTGTGAAAGCACCATTAATGCTGAACGATATATACATATGTGCCATCCAGACAACATCTTTTTCAGGGAAGGCCTTGATTATTTCAGTTAAATGGCACTTAAACATCACAGCAGTGCAGTTAGATGGAAATTAAACACCACAGCAGTGCAGTTAAAAGGTACTTAAACATCAAAGCAGTGCAGTTAGATGGAAATTAAACACCACAGCAGTGCAGTTAAATGGTACTTAAACATCACAACAGTGCAGTTAAATGGCACCTAAACATCACAGCAGTCAGTTAAATGACACTTAAATATCACAGCAGTCAGATGGCTGTACCTCTGATTTCCGGACCTAAATTTATTTAATGGTTTTATTTTAATGGCAGAGGAGAAATAAATTATTCGTTTTTTCTCTCAGTGTCAACAGTTTAGACGTATTAGCTCAGCAGTTTAACTTATGCTTATGTTGTATGTTTAAATAGTGACTTTATTATTCTAAACAGTGTATTATGTATATCTTGATATTTCAAAATAATGACTTATTTTCTCAATAACTTTGTTACTATATCAGAATAATGACTCATTTACTTAAAATTTTTATATTGAAATAAAGACTTACATCCTTGAACTGTTGACATGCTATGTCAAAATAATGAGTCAGTAAATGTCAAGAAAGCAATTTTGAGAAAAAATAAGTTGTTGTTTTGACATAAGTTAACATTTTGACTTGGGAAATTTAAAATACACTTTGAAATCACTTTTATTCAGTATGCTCACGTTGGCTGTGTTGTATTTTGGGTAATTTTGAAAAATTCTTCTGTTCCCCCAGCCTTCCAAACACCAGCAAACCACTCTCTCATCTACTACTACACAGAACTCACAAAGGATCTTTCTCCTCTGGGCTTTCATGAGTTCACTGCACTGGGCTTGCTGGATGAATGGAAGCTGTACTACTATGACAGTAAGAACCAGGTTACTAGACCTGAACATGACTGGATGAGAGAAGGCCTGGATGTAGAGCACTTGATCCACAATCCTGAAGAGCTCCAGAGGTTGAGAGACTGGTTTAGAAGACAGAATGAAGTTGTGGGGAACTGCACATGGCCATGTCCTGGTGAGTTTCTCCACATCTGTAGTGGGGCTGCAAGATAAGGACAAAATAACATATTGCGATTTACTGCTGCATATTACAACTGTGGTATATCAAAACATTTAGATGTACTTTAAAGATTAGGTTGCATTATTTCAGTGATCAAAATGATTCATGCTTGTTGGATCAGTCAGGATGTTCACAGCACACAATAAAAATGTGATGAAAGGGTTCATTTGCATATTACTTCCCTTTGAGCTATCAGTATTTTAAAAGTCAATATTGCGATAATGCAAGCAAGTTTGGAAACTCGATAAATTGAGACAAAATTATCAACAAATACACTATATTGCCAAAAGTATTTGCTCATCTGCCTTCATACGCATATAAACTTGAGTGACATCCCATTCTTAATCCATAGGGTTTAATAAGATGTCAGCCCACCCTTTGCAGCTATAACAGCTTCAACTCTTCTGGGAAGGCTTTCCACAAGGGTTAGGAGTGTTTATGGGAATTTTTGACCATTCTTCCAGAAGTGCATTTGGTCAGACACTGATGTTGGACGAGAAGGCCTGGCTCGCAGTCTCCGCTCTAATTCATCCCAAAGGTGTTCTATCGGGTTGAGGTCAGGACTCTGTGCAGGCCAGTCAAGTTCTTCCACACCAAACTCGCTCATCCATGTCTTTATGGAGCTGCTTTGTGCACTGGTGCGCAGTCATGTTGGAACAGGAAGGGGACGAACTCCCCAAACTGTTCCCACAAAGTTGGGAGCATGAAATTGTCCAAAATCTCTTGGTGCTGAAGCATTAAGAGTTCCTTTCACTGGAACTAAGGGGCCGAGCCCACCTCCTGAAAAACAACCCCACACCATAATCCCCCTCCACCACACTTTACACTTGGCACAATGCAGTCAGACAAGTACCGTCTCCTGCCAACCGCCAAACCCAGACTCGTCCATCGGATTGCCAGACGGAGAAGCGTGATTGGTCACTCTGCTCTAGAGTCCAGTGGCGGCGCTTTACACCACTGCATTCGACGCTTTGCATTGCGCTTGGTGATGTAAGGCTTGGATGCAGCTGCTCGGCCATGGAAACCCATTCCATGAAGCTCTCTACGCTGTTCTTGAGCTAATCTGAAGGCCACATGAAGTTTGGAGGTCTGTAGCAATTGACTCTGCAGAAAGTTGGTGACCTCTGCGCACTATGCGCCTCAGCATCCGCTGACCCCGCTCGGTCATTTTACATGGCCGACCACTTCGTGGCTGAGTTGCTGTCGTTCCCGATCGCTTCCACTTTGTTATAATACCACTGACAGTTGACTGAATATTTAGTAGCGAGGAAATTTCACGACTGGACTTGTTGCACAGGTGGCATCCTATCACAGTACCACGCTGGAGTTCACTGAGCTCCTGAGACCCATTCTTTCACTAATGTGTGTAGAAGCAGTCTGCAGGCCTAGGTGCTTGGTTTTATACACCTGTGGCCATGGAAGTGATTGGAACCTGAATTCAATGATTTGGATGGGTGAGTGAATACTTTTGGAAATATAGTGTATGAGTATATAGAAAGAGAACATCAAAAACAAAAGGCCAGTTTTGAAAATGTAAACATTAACACTAATGCCATGGTTGCTTGTGGTTTGTTTGCTCTTTTTAATGTTCAGAGAGCCTCAAACTTCTCCATACAGACAAATACAGCACTGCTGAACTAGCACTGAGTTTCAAGTTGGCGTTTACTTTAGCAGAATGGGCTGTTAAACCGTGTGTGCATATTTGAGTTGCACTGGCTAAAAAAACGCAACTTTGTGGCTGTTACACTCGATGGATCCAATTTTTCGTCTTCATCTTCTTTGTGTGGGTGTTTAGTAAAAAGGATGTTGTAGCAGAAGTTTCAGTGTGTTAAAAGTTCTACTTGTTATGACATGGCCTAACAACTACACATTAAACAAACATTAAGGATGAAATATACTGTTTCTGATGGTGTTTCACCATTTCAGATCACAGATCAGAGCACATTCCTGTGCTCAGTGCTTACATAATTACAAAATTTGAAGAAGAAATTATGGTCTACTTGGCTGTTGTTGACAATTACTGATAAATTACTAAGTGGTCCCAGCCCTACGATAATGATTTACAAACAGTATTTTGTGTGTCCTTTCTTGTTGCCATATTATTATTTATTCTACAGAACCATATGGCTCTAATATATTATCCTGTTCTTAATCACTGGTTTTAGATCTTCACGTGCTGCAGAGGAGATTCGGCTGTGAGGTAAAGGAACATGAGAATGGGTCAGTTCATCTTCTCAGGGCCATTGAAGAATACGGCTACGACGGACAAGATTTCATCAGCTTTGATGTTGATGCTATGCAGTGGAAGGCTGAGGTTCCTAAAGCCCAACCGATCAAGAGAATTTGGGATAAAGAAAAAGGGCGCAAACAGCACATTGAATTTTACCTGAAAAACGAGTGTGTGGAGAGTCTATCCAATGTCCTGAACTTCAGGAATCCCAGAAGACAAACTCTTTGTGAGTTCTTTATGCCTTTTGATTTTTATCTTTTTAAACAATGTTTACATTAACATACATTAGATTTTAAAGCTTCAGGGGACATTGTGTAAAATATTACAAATATTTGTATGATACCAAATTTCACTGTTTTATATTAAACATCTCACAAAGTTAAAATTAAAAACACAATAAGAAGTGGCTGGTGGTTTCAGTGATCAGACAGACCTGAGAATTGCCTGGTTGTCTGGATGTCGCCTAATATTCTAATAAGCATGCTCGCCTCCCTGCCTGCAAGGCAGCATTACAGCTAACTGAACAGTTCAAAACAAGCTGTGAAATTTCACTGTATTGTTTAAATGTACCAGTATACATTTTTAATACATGTTTACATGTATATCAATGTAGTCAGGAAATATTAATAATAATATATATTTAGCTGAATATTTATTGTCATATAGAGGAAAATGGGGGGGGGGAGATGCCCCATTTAGGAGCAGTGTACTGAGAGCAAGTACTGAAAGGCTAAATCATTTCTGTGCATGAGTTAGAATGTACAGGATGATGATATATACATATATGCAGTTACACTCTCAGAAAAACTGTATTTTTGGATTTTTCAGTTAGAGAAAATAACTGTATTCCAGTGCAGTTTCGTATATATACACACACACACACACACACACACACACACACACACACACATATATATATATATATATATATATATGAATACACCCCCACCAATCATATGTTTGTTTATAACATTCTTCTGTGAGTTAATTGGACTGTAGGCATTCACTAAATGTGCTGAGATTAGATTTAGTCCTGTCTTCTGTCTTTTCATCAGGAGAGAAAATAAGGGGGGCAACTTCCCCTGGGGGGCGTCCTCCCCTAAGTTACCTTGTTAGCACACATATCAGCTGCGTGTAATGTGATCACTGTAGCAGTGGTCTACTCTGATTAGTTGTTCAGTGGCTAACTACAATAACCTTTTGCTTTTTGCTTTTTTCTTTTCTAGCTCCACCGGCTTTTCAGACTTCAGTGTTTGCAAAGAAATCCTGTGATAAAAACATGCTGGTTCTGACCTGCCTGGTCACAGGCTTTTTCCCTAAAGACGTGAAGATGAGTGTGAGGATGTTCAGCACTTCACTGCCTGAACATCTACTAACATCTTCAGGAGTCAGACCCAATGAAGATGGAACCTACCAGCTGAGGAAGAGTGTGCAAATAAAGGAAGACGATACAGATTACAGCTGTAGGATAGAGCACAACAGCCTGGACACACTGGTCACTGTTAAGTGGGGTAAATTACACATTTAAGAGTTATAGTACTATGTATTCTAAAAAAATGTTAAAAGGGTACAGTGTGTACCAGAATGGAACATGTTCCCTGTCCACTGAAAAAACAACACGCTGGAAACATGAGCAAGTTTTCCACAGTTGCATATTGCTATGGATTCACATTTCAAGGAAGTCTTTTTTAACACCTGTAATTTGTCATTTTTTTCTGTGCAGACGGGAACTGGCAACGCTGTGATGGAGAGGCATGGAATAAGTGGACCATTGTTTTTGGTCTGGTTGCAGTAGGCATATTGTTTCCCATTTTGATGATGATCCTCAGATGTATTTGTGAGTGGCATTATTTATGTTTTATACTTTTCCAGGTATTGTTTATTTAATTTTTTTATTTAGGAATATCACAGGACATTGTTTCTTCAGATTACAAATGAGACATGAGGGAAATGTGTTAAAAATGTAAAGAGAACATTTTGAACACCTTGACCTTACGTTGACCTTAAAACAGTCTTTACAAAAATAATGAGCGTAGTGTTGTGCAGGGATTCTTTGTTTATTTAGCCTGGCAGAACACAGAATGTCTTCTAAATAATGTCTACAACTGGGTCAGATGTGTGTGCAGAATGTGCTACAAAAGTCTGGAAACACTAACATACACAGTTCACGCTGCAAGCCTAAGTGCAAGCGCAAGCCTTCTTTTAACAACACTCTAAGCGTTTGGGAACTGAGGAGACGCTGCTGTAGTTTTGAAAGTGAATTATTTTTCCATTCTTGTTTGATACCGGATTTCAGCTGCTCAACAGTTCAGGGTCTCCATTGTTGTATTTTTCATGTCATAATGCACCAAATGTTATCAGTGGTGACAGATCTGGACCTCATTCAGGTCAGTTTAGCACCCAAACTATTTTAATACGGAGCAGTGCTGTTTTAATACATGCAGAATGTGGCTGTACGTTGTCTTGCTGAAATAATCAAGGCCTTCCCTGAAAAAAAAGACGTTGTCTGGATGGCAGCATATGTTGCCAAAACATGTATATGTAGTTCAGCATTAATGGTGCCTTCACAGATGTGCACGTCAGCCATGCCATGTGCAGTAATGTCCCCCTATACCATCATGAATACTGGCTTTTGAACTGCGCACTGATAACAAGCTGAGTGGTCTTCAGCCCATGATTTCCAAAAAGAATTTCAAATGTTGATTTGTCGGACCACGGAACACTCTTCCACTTCCTCTCAGTCCATTTTAAAGGAGCTCAGGCCCAGAGAAGGTGGCAGCATTTCTGAATCCTGTTCGTGTACAGTTTCTTCTTTGCGTTTTAGATTTTTAACTTGCGTTTGTGGATGCAGCGATTAACTGTTTTCACAGACAGTGGTTTTCAGAAGTGTTCGAGTCCATGCAGTGATTTCCACTACAGAATCATGTCTGTTTTTAATGCAGTGCCGCCTGAGGGCCCAAAGATCACGGCCAGCATATACTAGTTTTTATCCTTGTCCCTCACATACAGAGATTTCTCCAGATTCTCTGAATCTTTTAATGATATTATGTACTGTAGATGATGAAAAGCTTCTTTGCTGTTTTACATTGAGAAATGTTATTCTTGAATTGTTGCACTATTTGATCATGCAGTCTTTCACAGAGTGGTGAACCCCTCCTCATCTTTACTTCTGAAAGACTCTCTGAGATGCTCTTTATACCCAATCATGTTACTGACCTGGTGTCAATCAACCACCAGGTGTTTTTCAGCATTACACAACTTTACCAGCCTTTTGTTGCCCCTGTCCCAACTTTTTTGGAATGTGTTGTTGGCATCAAATTCAAAATGGGCAAATATTTTTCAAAAAAACTTTTTCAATAAAATTTTTCAGTTTCAACATTTGATGTGTTGTCTTTGTACTATTTTCAGTTAAATATAGGTGTTAAATTATCTGCTCAGCATTGCATTTTGTTTTTATTTACATTTTGCACAGCGTCTCAACTTTTTTGGAAACGGGGTTGTACATATACTGTTCAACTGAAGATCAAATACAGATATATTCTCTACAAATGAAACTTTTCTTGGTGTTTACTTATATCCATGTTTTAAAAAAAAGTTGGGATGCTTTGCAAAATGTAAAAAAAATAGAATGTAACGATGTGCAAATTGTTTAAACTTTAATTTAAAGTAGTACAAAAACATCATATCAATGTTGAAACTAAGAATGAGTGTGACTATGAGTCTTGGAAGAGGTTTGAGAAGTGTTTCCAAAATATTAGAAATCTATTGGAAGCCAAACAACTCAAAAACCTGTTCAAACTGTGCTACTCATCAGAAGCACACAGCATGGACCGATAATGTGCACTACCCACCGGACAGCGTGGCACAGATCAGCTGACCTGCGTGACTCAGTGGGTTGTGTGGAGCGGACCAATTTAAGCCTATCGTTGTGACCCACTGAGCAGCACCATGCAAGCCAAACAGAAGTGATACAAAGTATTATTTACAGAATTAAGTGTTCCTGCATGCTTAAGATCACTCAGAATCAAAGCACTGAGGTTTCATTGTTTGTGCATTTATTTTATGGAAACTAAAGTGTTATTAAACTTTAAATGCGCGTTTCACATTGCTTCCTCATTGAGAGGTGTACAGCTAAATGCTAAACCTGTATAGTAGCTTAGGCAAGCTTAAAGTGGCTTAAAGTACTAAAACTTTGACCAAGGAACATCATATGTTTCTCATATTTTACTGAACAAACACATCATCTAAAAACACCATGTAAAGTTTTATAGGGCAAAAGTACTTACGCTAGACTGTACACTCAACTTTTGTGTTTTTGGCAGTTGTCCCAAGCCTATTAATACGACACTGAATATAGGTTTATATCTAGGACTATGTAGATCTAGGAACACAGTTAGGCACAGCTCTTCAGCTGAACTGTTTTATAGCTGGACAGTTCTTTACGCTCACATGAAACTTGTTAGCTAAAATATGCAGTATAGCGGATTTCTATGTATATGTCTATGAAAATATTCCATTTCATTTTGCAATTACAATTATGGTGTGACCTGGCCATCTTAATTTTGTAGAACTAGAACATGGTTCAGTGTGTTGTTGTACTTGAGTATATTCCGGTATTATATATACCAGCATTAAAAGATACTAAAAGATAGCATAATATTACCAGCATTAAAAGAATGATAGCGTGACTGAGAGCTGATATTTGACTTATAATAATAATGTTTTAGGTTATATATTATTTAATGTTATATTTTACAAAATATATTGTAAAGGTAATATTATGTATCGTTATATATATATATATATATATATATATATATATATATATGTATATATATATACACACACATATATATATATAACAAACTATAACTATAAAGGAATTTCATTCATTTATTTATTTATTTTTTGTTCTGAAAAAAAATCTTAATCTGGTCTCGATCTCGGCCACTCCTGGTCTTGGTCTTGACTCAGACTCAATGTTTCCCAGTCTCTGTCTTGACCTGGACACTGCTCTAGCGGTCTTGACTACAACACTTTTCAGTGCTAAACAAATATTTGGTAAGGCTTTACACTAACTAGATGTACACCAAGAATTCTTGACATTTATAAAAGCACAGTAACATGGCATTAAAATGACATTATATCTTTTGAAACGTTAAATATATTTATTAATGAGTAAGGGCTTTAAGGGCTTTTGCAGCTATAACAGCCCCCACTTTTCTGGGAAGCTTTCCACAAGATGGTGTAGTGTATTTGTGGGAATTTGTTCCCATTCAGTCAAAAGAGCATTTGTGAGGTCAGACACTGACTCGTCACACCATGTCTTCATGGAGCTGCTTTGTGCACAGGGGCTTAGTCATGCTGGAACAGGAAAGGCTCTTCCCAAACTGTCTACAGTAAGAGATGTCAGGGACAGGTGGGCTCAGCATCTGCTGCTCATTTACAGTCCAGGCCTGTGTTTGGTGCCTGCACAGGTCTAGATGATAGTTCATGCAAGTCAGCTGATCTGCGCCACGCTGTCCGGTCAGTCTCGCCACGCTGTCCGGTGGGTTGGGTCAGTATCTCAGGTTGGACACTTCCCATAGAAAGAAATCCTGCTGATTCAGCCCCACTGTCTGGAAGATCATCTACTAGTAGAAAAGATTTAAAACCACTGCCAACTTGTGCAGGCCAGGCCACCCAGTAAATCTAACCCAAGAGCAGACTGTAACATGCTAAAAGAGGTCTATAATAACCCCAGAATTTCATCACAGGATCTACAGGTAGCTCTTATATTCTTGTAAAGAATAGCTAGGCAAGGACCAGGACGCCTGGAAAACGTGGTCTAGACGAGTTATTAGAGAGGGCTAGCTCGATGAAGTTTGGCAGTAAACAGGATAGTACAGGAATGAAGACGAGGAGACACCATTTCTTCTCTGAACTGTATTGTGGTCCAGCAGTCTGTATTAGTACAGCTTAATAATCAGTATTTTCATCAGTCTGAAATAAGAGAGTAAATCAGCACTGGGCACTGACCTCTTTAACAGGAGTGTTATATAAACTAGTGATGCATTGAAACCATTTTGTCAGACAGAGTATGAATATGTTTTTTACTAATCACTGGTAAGTCGTTATACACTATATGGACAAAAGTATTGGGACACCTACAAATTACACCCACAAGAGCATTTCTGACGTCCCATTTAGATTCATAGCATTAATATGGAGCTGGTCCCCCTTTGCAGCTCTAACAGCTTCCACTCTTCTGGGAAGCTTTCTACAAGATGTTGGAGAGAGTCTGTGGGAATTTCTGCCCATTCATCCAGAAGAGTGTTAGTGAGGTCAGACACTGATGTTGGACGAGAGGGTCTGGCTCACAATCTCTGTTCTAGTTCATCAGAGATTTGATGAAAGGTGTTTGATGGGGTTGAGGTCAGGGCTCTGTGAGGGTCAGTCAAGTTCTTCCACACCAAACTCACCCAGTCAGGCCTTTATGGAGCTGCTTTGGTCACTGGGGCTCAGTCATGCTGGAACGGAAAAGGTTCTTCCCCAAACTGTTCCACAAAGTTGGAAGTGTACAACTGTCCAAAATCTCTTGGTGCTGAAGCATTAAGATCTCCCTTCACTGGAACTAAGGGTTCTAGACCAACCCCTGAAAAACAACCCCATATCTTCATCCCTCCTCCACCAAACTGTACAGCTGGCACAGTGCAGTCAGGCAGGTAACGTTCTCCTGGCATTCACCAAACCCAGACTCGTCCATCAGAGACTGACAGATAGAGAAGATTCGTCACTACACAGAATGCGTTTCCACTGCTCCAGAGTCCAGTGTTGGTGCTTTACACCACTCCCCCCGCAGCCCCTTTTGGCACTATGCATTTTGATCTTAGCCTTGTGTGCAGCTTTTCGACCATGGAAACCCATTTCATGAATCTCCTGATGCACAGCTCTTTTGCTGATGTTGCTTCCAGAGGCAGTTTGGAACTGTGCGCTTCAACACTCTGCGGCTCCACTTTGTGAGTTTGTGTGGTCTACCGCTTCATGGCTGAGCTGTTGTTGCTTCTAGGTGCTTCAGTTTTACAACAATGGCACTTACAGTTGGCAGGGGCAGATGTAACATCATAGAAATTTACAAACTGACTGTCAGAGTTGGCATCCTATGACAGCGCCATGTTTAGTCACTGAGCTCATCAGTACAACCCTCTACTGCCAGTATTTGTCTATTGAGACTGCAAAGCTATGTGCTTAACTTTATCCACCTGTTAGCAATGGGTGTGACTGAAACACCTGAACCCAATAATTAGGAGGAGTGTCCCAATACTGTGTCTATATGGTGTATCTAGCTGATTTTAAATGACGTGCATTAGCTAGTTATGCTACATTAATTAGCTTGGATCAAGTAATTCTGCAGTGGAGAAGAGTGGGTTTTGTTCCATGTCAGAAAAGTGATCCTATCTGTCTCTTTCAACAACAGTCTCTGTAGCACAGTGACAGCAGGAATCACATCTGAGGCTAACGCATCTGAGGAGCTCACGCTTTGAGTTTTACGTCTTGTTGAAGTTTGTTGTTTGGCTGGTTGAGCTGTAGCTAAATGTCCTCTAAAGCCAGACAGACACTGTGTGATATTAGAAATCTTGTACTTTGTTGAGTCACACTGTATGTTTGAATAGTCTATCATGTAGAGACAAAGGCTACGATTTATATACTCACACTGTACGAAAACACTCCGTCCACATAGTGTGACATGCAGCCTCTACAGGCAGCTCTGTCCATGAACAATTTCAAGTAAAGATTATTCAAAACAACACGCTGCGCACTGAATACTGAGCAAGCATGCTGAGAAACTGAGCAGCACCACTGACACTAAGCGGTGAAGCTAAAGCCAGGCAGTGATGTGCAATATGACAATACGATTGCTCTACAGTGGTGGTGGGAATCTGCCAAGGTGGTATGTTTAAAGTGACCAGTGACTTTTGTGTCCACCCTCCACAGAGTCAGAAGCACGTCTCTGTGTGAGCAGAGCCCCCTTCACAGCCAGATAGAGTTGTCTGTTCATTAGCATGGCTGCTACAATTGCCTTACTTTAAACGGCATCAGCGGGTATCAGAAGTATTGTCAAAATTTTGAAACACAAATAAAGAAATGCTTGTTTATAATACCAAATCAGAGCCACCAAAACTCATTCAAACATATCCATAAACATTATAATTTAACAGAAACAGTAACCTAGAGTTACTAGAGTTACATACAACTGAGAATGTTACTATTCAGAGAAATAAACGCACTCTCACATATGTATCATTGACCAAGTTACAACATTATATTATTATAACAACATTGGCAATGTCTCATCTCACACTGGACACATGTGAACATGGGGTTAAACTTACAAAACATAAACACAACAGCAGCACACACAATATTCAATACTGTGACTCAGTATCGGTGACTCCCTGTATCGAAAGAACGTGAGGCGTACAGTGATAGAAATGTCAGAGCTTTTTATACACTTTCCAGATCTGATTGGATGGCACTGAAATCTTGGCAGTAAAGTGCTGAGGGGTGAACCGTTTCACCTGTTTTCTGGATGAGCTGTATTGCCTGTACCAGCAGTCTCTCAAAACCAGTAGATAACTGAGGACAGCTGTCCAAGCGTATAGGTTAAAGGAAATGAAAAGGTTTGGATGTCATATGGCTCTTCACTGTTTAGAACAATTTATTTGTCTGTCCAACAGCAATTATCTGTCTTTCAACAGGTCTGAACATTCATAAGAGCCACTTCATGTTCAGTGGCTCCTTTAACTCACCATGACATTCATAACTTCCGATCTATTATTATGGCATTGTTAAATACGGTACCTTCAAGATACTGTTCATCCTTGAGTGAAGTGCCTCTGAGATCATGCTTGACATTTTATAGGAAAAAAATCTTTTGACTCAGGCTGTGCTGAAAAGTGACAGTCCTCTGTTGTTTTCCAGGTCAGAACAGCAGTGAAGGAACAACCACAGAGAAGACCGAAGAACAAAAAGGTTAGTTCACAGTTTCACTCAACTGGTTCTCCACTCTAAACTGTAGATCAGTTTACATGGTGTTCTTAGATGATGTGTTTGATCAGTAAACTGTGAGAAACATATGAGGTTCTATAAGCTCTATACAGGTTTAGCATTTAGCTGTAAACCTCTCAATGAGGAAGCAATGTGAAATGTTTGATTCTTACATTTTATAAATACGGCTACTAAATACGTATTGAAGTCTAACAACAATTCAGAGTGTAAACACAGAGGGTAAGCTAGGCTTGAGCACACAGGAGCAGAGCAGAGTAAAACTGGGAATTGATGTTAGGCTAGGCAGTAAAGTGCTGAGGGGTGAACCGTTTCACCTGTTTTCTGGACGAGCTGTATTGCCTGTACCAGCAGTCTCTCAACAACAGTAGATAACTGAGGACAGCTGTCCAAGTGTACAGTTTAATGGAAATGAAAAGGTTTGGATGTCATATGGCTCAATATTGTTTAGAGCAACTTATTTGTCTGTCCAACAGCAATTATCTGGGGTTCAGTTGTGTCTTTCCACAGGCCTGAACATTCATAAGACCCATTCCATGGTCAGTGGGTCCTTTAACTCACCATGACATTCATAACCCCAGATCTACTTCAGGCCTAATAATAATAATGATAATAATAATAATAATGATAATAATAATAACTTTGTTTATATAGCATGTCTCATACATTCAGCTCAATGCAGCTCAATTTTGTTCTATTAAAGGAAATAGAGCAAAATAAATGTGTAATGAGAATGAAAAATCAGAACAATAAAATTAATAAAATAATATCTGAAATAAAAACAAGAAGCTAACAGTGCTGCTCAGCTGCTTTTTAAAGCTGGTTACAGATGATGTCTGACTAATGTTAATACGTAAAGGTATTAACATTTTGTTGCGTGAAAACAGAACATGGCTTCAGTGTCTCTCTGCGCTTCATGAGCTATATTGTATGTAAGTGCTAATCCAATAACAGATTTACAAACCAGTAAAAGAATTTTAAAACAATTTCTAAACAAGACAGGCAGCCGATGTAATGAAGCTAAAATAGGTGTCTTTTTTTATTTATTATCTTTGAAACCTGTAATTGTCTCTGCTTTTACATTGTATTGTTGTAAGTGGCAGTACAACTTTAGAATTTCATAGTGTACAATTTAGTTTTCCACCAAACCGTTTCAGGCTTGCAGCAATTCCTTTTGAGTTGCAGCTGTTCATTTTTTGATGACATCCTTTTTTGTTTTGTGGTGCAACTGTATCTCATCTTTGAGTTAAACATGTCAAACATTTCATGCGTTGCTATGTTTTTAGGAAAAAGAGGTCTGTTGTTTAAATATTAATGAATTCGAGGTGGGTGCATTGAAATACTGTTTCTTTTTAGCGTTTGGATTCTTCTCTTTTGTTTGTATTTATTAATGTTGTAAAAGAAGTAGTGCTCTGAGACTGCAACGTCTACAATTTCATTTCACAATTCACAAATTCAAACTGTGAGAAATAACTAGATCTCTGTTTGCAGATTACAGCAAGGAAGTGATGGAAACAACTGAAAAGGAGCACAATGCAAAACAAGGTTAGTTCACGATTTAACCTCAACTGGTTCTCTCTGAGCTGTAGCTCAGACTTGCTTGCAGATAAAGCTGCCACCTTTTTTAGCTTTAAAGCCAGCATACAGTCATGTGAAGAAGTAAGTACACCCTGTGAAAAGTTTAGACTTTTTCAGTGTATTTGGACGTACAGATATCCAGTCTTTCATTTAAACAGTGGTGATGATATAATTTAACACTTAACATAAGTGACACCTAAAATTAACATTTGTCATCATTTATATAATTGAAATAAACAATGCAGTGCTCTTATGTGTAAAAAGTATGTACACCCCTGTATATATCACTGTTTCAAACATGTCAAATAGAAATCAGGTGCTGATGATTAGAACAATGATAGGGAATATTCTGAAGTAATCTGTCTTATTTAACCCTCAGATATCTGGTCTGGTTTTGCTCTCTTACTTGTAGAGAAGATTCAAAACCACGGCCAACATGTCCAGTTCAGGCCACCCCATCAAATTAAACCCAAGAGCTTCCCTAAAAGAGGTCTTTAAGAATTCCAAAACAGCAAAAGCAGCAGGAAACCACTCAAACATGGCACAGTTCTGCATAGAGGAATGGGCAGTAATAGTGATAAGCCCACACATCTCACTATTCATGGGATGTACTTATTTTTTCACGTAACTATTATTCTTAGCCGAGTTCCAGGTGCTGTTGGACAGCTAATGCTAGATTATACAGTCAGCTTCATAATTATTGCCCTTTGGTGAATGAGGGGGAAAAGGTAATAACAACATTATTGTGGTAAATTAGAGATATATTATCTCACATAACAAATACAGTACAGACTGTCTCCAGATCAGACCACAGGTTTTCAGTGGGGTTTAGGTCAGGGGGCTGGGGTAGCCATATCAAAAGTTGGATTCTCTGGTCATTGATCATTTTTTGTGTGGATTTGGAAGTATATTTTGAATCATTGTCCTGCTTGAAGATCCAACCCTGACTTGGTTGTAGCTTTTTGGCAGAAGCAGCCAAATTTTCATTTAGAATCTGCTGGTACTTGGACTGGAGTCCTTAATGCCATTAATCCTAAGAAGGTTCACAGGCCTCATGTTTGTATGATGTTTATGTGTAGATTTGACCATGTGGAAGCACAGAAGACTCTGTGGTGTGATTGTTTTTTTTAGTAGTAATACAAGTTTATTTATATATATTATTATATCTATAGCATGGTGATAGTAATGGACTTGATTTGGACAGTCATTGCTTTTCAAAGTCTATGGTGGCAGCCGATCTTCCTGGCTGGCTTCCATTTCCCCACCAGCTCAGGTTTGCGGCATTGACTTGGACACTGTCTCCTCTTCCTACACTGCCAACACACCAGTCACTCCACTGCCTCTTGCTCGGGGGCTGCTCACCACGCCATCTCCTCCTCGAGCTCCTCCGCTGCGGCATTTGTATGTGTAGTTCTGCCCCTTCTGCCTTGGCCGTGGCTGCTTGAAGGCTGGCCAGTGCAGTGAGCTGCATGTAGTGTCTCAGCTCCTCTGGCAGCAGCACGTTCAGAAAGTGTTCCAGCACCAACTCTTCCTGCTTAGCCTCAAATGCCGGGTATGCCTGTGTGCTCTGTTCCATCACCAGCATGCTTATCTGCTCTTCCTTTAGCCGACCATTCTGCTGGCACCTGCCCAAAACATTGCTGGAGAGCCGTGGGCAATGCCACTAGATCGTTGTGCTCGGTTGGCAGATCCACAGGCACCCGTAGTGCTTTCCCCTCCAGTGCCGGACACAACTACATTACCACTGTGGCCCCCATCCAGTCATGATGCTGGGCGACCACTTGCAGCTGTGTAGAGTACGTCTCAGGCACCCTCGCTGGGCCAGGCGTAGTACCCTTCGGGGGGGGGCAGGCGTAGTACCTAGTACCCCCATCCTCCAGGCTATGTCTCCTTTGCCATCTGCCTTCGAATTCATTGATGCACCAGTAGATTTCTTTAAACTCAGCAGCCACATTCTACACAAATGTAGCATTGGTGCAGCAGAAGATGTGGAAAACATTGAATGTACAGGAAAATGCTTTAATTTTAACAGGAACTTCAGCAGATGAAGAGAAATGCTCAGCCCAACAATACCCTAACATGAAACACAGGGAGGATTTGTTGAGGGTAGAGTAACCATCAGTTACATTACATAGCCCACTGTACTCGGCCACAATTCCTCCAATAAACACAACTAACACTAACCCACTTAACAACAGTTGGTCTTCAGCCAGAAAAGCCACACTGCATAGATACACCCCCTAAGCTCCTCACGCAGTGCAGAGCCCATGGCACCCCCCTCAATACTACTATGAGGAGTAGTATGCAGTATACAGTATTTAATGGTGCAGTACACAGTACACATTGTGCTATTTTGGATACAATCATGGATCACTGTGTAAGAGTTACTGAACATTCAGGTAAACTTAAAGTTGAGAGAGAACATGGTAATATTTTGCATTGTGTTTGCTTAAAATTGTCCTCATAATGCTAATTTGAGTCTAAATGACAGAGCTATAAGCTCGGGGGCTTTACTTGCACCCAATATAGCTCTGATCTGGGGCCTTGTTACAAAAATTCCTATCTTTTTGTTTCAAGATCTGACAGGTTGAGAAGATTTTTCATAAATTCCTTTTACGGAAGCAAATCTTATCTTAATTTAGGAATCTTATTTTACAGCATCTTATCTTTTCTCAAGTTAGGAAGTCTTAACTTACTTTAAGATTTCTCCTCCTAATAAACAGACACACGTTCAGCTCCGTCTCCTCATTATTCACCACCATCACTGTAATATTTCATCAACATTAACACACGAAGGTGATCAGAGGGGCGGTGGAGATCGAGTCTGCAGCGTCTGAGATCTTTAAAACGCAGAGTTAGAAAAGAAAATCATCTCACAGTGAAAGCAGCGTTTTACAGTAGAAATAAATGGAGCTCATTATGCTGGTAGTGAACTATGCTGCTGACACAGCTGCCTAAAAACCATAGAAACAGACCTTAAACAGAAGTGAGGACCCTGTTGGGGTTCATCCTAAAGTTAGGACAGGATTTAGGAGGTTTAGTCTAGTTAGGATGTTTGTGTGATGCTGTTTTCTTATCTGGAGTTCATGATGAGATTTTGAAGTTAGGAACTGTTATTCTGTAATAGCTACTCTCCGTATTGATGTCGTCATGGAGACCAAACAGTTCAGATTTCAGACTTAAGAGGTTTCTGTAATACGGCCCCTGGTCTTCCATGCTCGCATCTCTCTAACACATTAGCATATTATTAGCACTGAAACAGTTAAATGGATACCAAGTAAAATATTCTTTACATGCATCATTTTAATATGTGTAACATCTGTTCCATGTTTAGAAGGACTCTTTTCTGTCAACATTACAACCATGGTGTAATTTAATTTCAAATACAATCCTGAATCTTTTATTTAATATTTTTACTCATTTTCTAGTATTCTGTATGGGTAAAATAAAATTGACATCCAATCTCAGTTACAACAGAGCTATTAGTAGCTAAAAATAACAGTAATGGTAACCAGGCTTCTTATCAGCCTGCTACTGCCATGCCCTGTTTTTAGCTTGATGGGCATGAGTAAAGGAAATTTGTATTTCCATGCCTGTTCATCTGTCTTTAGTGTTTTTGATGTCATTTTGTGACACAGTTTCACATACAGTGGAACAATTATCTGAATCTCTTGCCGTGTCATTTTGCATTATGTGCAAATATTAGTGGTTTTCTTCATAGATATACAGCATATACCTGTATATCACATAGACAGCACCTCTGTGTGAATCCAGTGCTCAGTTTTGACTATAGATTGTATCTTCAGCGTATGGTTGTAGTATGAGCAGAGATTGTATAATTAAGAAGAGAAAGAACTCTGAGAACCTGAGCTGGAGTTCTGGGGACTGAGGTATAAGCACAGAAGTCAGGCTCATTAGGGAGATGAAATGGTTGTGTTTCCTACATGAAACAGAAAGGAGAGATGGAAATACTTAAAGTGGTCATTTTCTCGGTTTTCAGTCATTGCATAACTGTTACTGTGCACTCATTTATATTAACCCTCTCTTTCTAGGCGAAGATATCCAGAACGAATTCACCAAAAAAGAGAATCATTCTTCTAATCAAATCTCTCAATATTGAACAAACTTTCGTCATTACGTCCAGCGTTCTGGAAAAAGGAAGCTTATGTACAGTCACTCAGGGAACAGAACTTCAAAAATGAAAATGTATCAAAAATGGATCTCCAAACTAAAACCTTCACAGTGCATTACAGGTAAAAAAAAAGTATAACTTCAATAAGAAAGAAATATAATTTTGGTACAGTTATGTTCCCTTACTAAAGATACTGAAGGGGTCCTGTGGCACATCATGTATCATCCCAGGGAAAGGAAGGATGTGCAAGGCATGATTTAATTTTTATTTTTATTCACAAACAATTTAATCGCAAGCAAAAATGCCACTTTTCTATGGCTTGACCTTTACTCTTCTTTTGACTTTTCAGTCCTTCAAACTTGACTTCTCCAGCTATCTGCTTGCCACTCCTGTCCTCCTGTCTTTCTCCTTCTATTTCTCTTGCCTCTCCACTCCTTTTAAAGGTGCCTGCACTGCCAATGCCAAACCAGAGTCAGCTGGTTCTTCTTAATGGCAGCACAAGCACCTGAGCCAAAAAGGAAAGAGAGAGCTTATTGCTCTGTCTTCCAGTGACATCACCCATTCTTGAGCACAACCACCTGGGTTAAACGTGAGGACTGTTATTTGATTGAATTGTTGTGCTTAAACACTTTAAATGGTTCAGTTATTGACGGTGCTCTTATTTCAATTGACAACTTTGGATCGATAACAAGCTATCTTGTAGGGCACACATTGATGTGATAATATAGATACTAAGGTATTAGATTGGGATTTTTATATAGAAATAGAGCTTGAAAGTTGTTCAAGCAACAGTTGCATAAGTATTGGACTATGGGGTCTTAAATACTGAAACTATTAGATGTTGCTTGGTTCTGTATTTTGTGCTTTTTATATTATTTAGACTCAGGATGTCTGATCTCAGTAAGTCTGCTATATCATAATCCTCACTCCTAATCATAAAGTCTGTGTTTCTAGCATTTTTTTTTTGTTTTGTTTTTAAGTATTACTATTATTCTGTGTTTAATGCTATTTTGAGCATTTGTCTATTGTATTTACAAATAAACTACTTCCATCATTGTGTGAGCTGTCTGTGTTTACTGCGACTGTCCAGAGAAACTGTGGTCTAACAATGCTACCTACCACAGTGCAGTGTTTCATTGCTGGTGGTAAATCTAAAACCCTTCAAAATCAGTTGTACTGAAAAGTGGGCTAGTCACAGTTGCTCCATTAGTGTGGAATGATAGTCATTTTTACCTTTTAGAAACATTTAAAAACTAATTAATTAATAATTAATAGAATATATATTATATATACAGATATAGGGGGGTCCCTTGAGCTAGACACCTAACCCCCAACTGCTCCCCAGGTTCCGTGGATAGGGCTGCCCACTGCTCTGGGCAGGTGTGCTCACTGCCCCTAGTGTGTGTGCTCACTAGTGTGCATGTATGTGGGTGAGTCTCTCCTTATACGGCTCTGTGAAAGGTGTTTCAGATACGGGCTGGAAAGTGAACCACACTTGCTTTATTTACCGAATTAGGTAAAAAAAAATCCACTTTCAGATCCTCTAGTGAAGCTCTATAGTGGAGTCATTGTCTCGAGAGATTTAGAGGTTAAAACCATGTGAAATGATACTGAGTGCTACAATATCACACATTCTCTATTGTCATTCTCCCTGTAAAGTGTTTCTATATAAATGAACAGCTGACCAGCAGAGTGCTCGCTCTGAAATGAGGAACAAGAATCTTTGGTTTACCTGTTTTCAGTTCAACCTTCCCCAGTTTTAAAAAAGCAAAACCGATAGAGCTTAATGAAGCAGTGGTGTCGTTTCTGAAGTGTAACACATGAAAACCTGGACTGGACGATTCCACCAAACACTTTATGCCCTTAATATGAAACATCATATCAATTCATAAACGTAGGAAAATGAGCTTCATCCCAAGGTGGACTTTATTCAAATAGATATTAATGCACTCAAAGCCTTTGTGCTTGTGCATGTTTGTACATCCAAGCCAAAATGAAGACATCCCTTATCTTACACAGAACTACAGATACTTGTTCCTTTCATTTATCTTTGATATTACATGTCATTTATTAATTCATTTGTTATATTTTAAAATGATTGCTATTATAGGGTTTTAAAAATGTTTTGAATATTGTTATTTTTACTTGATTAAATTTAGTTATTATTGCTTTTTCCATCATAAATGTGTCTGAAAAAAGAGATGAATGTACTTCAAATATGTACATCATAAAGTATACTCTCTGAATTCAGAAAGGTACTGACAGGTACTGACGCAGACAGGAACTGGCACTCAGATCAGTTGGCTTAGTTCACTGATAGGAGTCGACTCCTTGAACTAGTGCCTCCAAAGTTCTCAGGATCGCGAATATCACTCAGATTAACATTATATCGTATTGTGTTTGTTAAAATGACTTAAATATGCTGCTATAGATCATAAGCAGTACTGTAAGATGATGCTAAGCAACATAAATGAGGTGACGTTATACTGAACAGTTCAGATGGTGATTCAGTGGGTGCTTTTAGATCACAGACACACTGTTTATGATAACAGCATTAGACTTAAACAATACTGATGAATGTTCAGCCAGAGAGCGTCACACGAAACAAACACAAACCCTAAACGGCTCTTCATACACGCGAGTCGGCTCTCAGCGTTCATCTAAAGGAACCGGATCAAAGAGTCCACTCGTCGGTGAGCGGACTTCTCGAGGAAGTTTTCCGCCGATCGGTTTTCATAAGGAGGAATATGGTTTACTGAACTTTTCTTAAGATCACGCGAAGTCGGCGATGGTCGATACGGCTTTGGATTTGTTTCTGCTGGGTTTTCTGCTGCCCGTGTTTGGAGGTGAGTTCTCACTCTGTGCCGCTTTGATTGACAAGTTGGATCATTTTAGGATCACAGAAATACAGAGTGTAGTTCAGTTATATATTTCATATGTTGATGAATCACAATAAACAACACTTCAATAATGATGGTTCTTCAAAGGTTTTTTGATAAAGACTGTGGTTCCATATAGAACCATGAAGACTCAAAGAACCATTTGCATGTTTAAAGGGTTCTTTGCATGGTGAAATGATTCTTCAGATTGATTGAGAATATGTTATATATGGTTCTACATAGAACCTTTTTTGAAAATGGTTTCAAATAGCACCAAAAAAGGTTAGAACCATATACAACACATTCTCCATCAATCTGCTGAACCATTTCACCATGCAAAGAATCATTTAATCATGCAAATGGTTCTTTGAGTGTTCATGGTTCTATATAGAACCACTGTCTTTACTAAAGAACCCTTGAAGAACCATGTTTCTTAAGAGTGAACATAAACATAGCAATTGCACTGAATTAGTGTCTTTTGTGAGATGAGATGTTGATCATCATAAATGTGCGAGACTGGAACCTTTTAAAAATGTTTATTAAATCTAATTAAAGATAGGCGATAGTATAAATAATCAGACACTGAGCGGTAGATAAATATCAGATAAAAAAAGAACAAACGGGTGCACGAGCAGACAGGTGAGGAAGACGAAAAGAAACTGCAACCCATTTCCAGAAATGTTGGGATGTTGTGCAAAATATAAATAAAAACAAAATGCAATGATGTGAAAATAGTACAAAGACAACATATCAAATGTTGAAACTGAAAAGTTTTATTGTTTCTTGAAAAAATATTTGCTCATTTTGAATTTGATGCCAACAACACATTCCAAAAAAGTTGGGATGGGGCAAAAAAAGGCTGGTAAAGTTGTGTAATGCTAAAAAACACCTGGTGGTTGATTGGCAACAGCTCAGTAACATGATTGGGTATAAAGAGCATCTCAGAGAGGCGGAGTCTTTCAGAAGTAGAGATGAGGAGGGGTTCACCACTCTGTGAAAGACTGCACCATCAAATAGTGCAACAATTGAAGAATAACGTTTCTCAACGTAAAATAGCAAAGAACTTCTGCTTTTCATCATCTACAGTACATAATATCATTAAAAGATTCAGAGAATCTGGAGAAATCTCTGTATGTAAGGGACGAGGCCAAAAACCAGTATTTGCTGGCCGTGATCTTTGGGCCCTCAGGCAGCACTGCATTAAAAACAGACGTGATTCTGTAGTGGAAATCACTGCATGGGCTCAGAAACACTTCTGAACTGAACACTGTCTGTGAACACAGTTCATCACTGCATCTACAAATGCAAGTTAAAACTCTAAAACACAAAGAAGAAACGCACATATAACGCTGCCACCTTCTCTGGGCTGGAGCTCATTTAAAATGGACTGAGGGGAAGTGGAAAAGTGTCCTGTGGTTCGACGAATCAACATTTGAAATTCTTTTTGGAAATCATGGACACTGTGTCCTCCAGGCTAAAGACCACTCAGCTTGTTATCAGTGCACAGTTCAAAAGCCAGTATTCATGATGGTATAGGGGGGCATTAGTGCACATGGCATGGGTGACGTGCACATCTGTGAAGGCACCATTAATGATGAATGATATATACGTTTTGGCAACATATGCTGCCATCCAGATTACAGATTACATCAACAGGGAAGGATTATAGCAAGACGATGCCAAACCACATTCTGCATGTATTACAATAGCACTGCTCCGTATTAAAAGAGTCCGGGTGCTAAACTGACCTGCCTGCAGTCCAGACGTGTCACCACTGGAAACATTTGGTGCATTAAGAAATGAAAAATGCAAAAGAGATGATGAGCAGCTGAAATCCTGTATCAAACAAAAACATTTCAGTTTCAAAAGTACAGTAGTGTCTCCTCAGTTCCCAAACACTTACAGAGTGTTAAAGAAGAGGTGATGAAACACAGTGGTAAACAGGCCCCCGTCCCAACTTTTTTGGAATGTGTTGTTGGCATCAAATTCAAAACGGGCAAATATTTTTCGATTTTCTGTTGTTTCTGTTTCTATTAGATTTGTATCTTCCATTCTTTTGAAATTCAAGATGAAACATTTGTCTATAAAAGGAACCAACAGAAATCAGTAATGCCATCTGTGGCATCCAGTAGCAAGGGCGAGTTGCGCGCATGCAAAACTGGCATGTGGGGAGAGGAGGTCGCCAAAACAAGAAGTGATTCAAGAGTGTGAAAGTGCAAGACTTACACTTCTGTCTCACTGGTGCGTTGTGTTTTGTCTAGTTTTGTCATTGCTGTTGTCTGTTTGTGATATCTCAGCTGCCCTGGTCTATGATTGGTAATTGCTGTTACAAATTAAAAACTCTGTGGATAGTTTGTCCGTAGTTGGGAACTATCCATTTTCATCCCTGGTTGTTTGCTTGTCGTCCCACGGCTTACCACCGGCGTGCAATTGGAGGGAAAAACTAGAGTCGTCGGCTAAGAGGCGCTGTAGGAGGAGGCGAGGAACTAGGGCTGGTCCCCAAGTTAAATCTCAACGTCTCTGAAAGCAAGCTCTTGCCGCCAACATCCAAAACTGCATTCCCGTGACCGTAAGGCCCACTCTGATCTACTCTGGGGTTAAAGTGGTCCAATGCAGCCCAGCCAGATAATCTTACCTGCAGGTAGTGTTTTCTAGCACTTATTGTGGTTTGGTGGTCTGCAACTGCCTTGCCCACACCTTTGTTATGGCAGAGATTCAAGATTCAAGATTCAAGAGTTTTATTGTCATATGCACAGCAGAAACAGCCAGTTACACGAGATTCCAGAGGTTCACGAGTATCTGTGTGATTACATGCACCCCTAAAGCTTCCTGTGCTGCTGATGACAATAGCGGCTTCTTCAATCAAAATGTGCTCTACAAATGCTCACTCAGTGGCAAACAAGGCTCACATTCTTAATGACTTGTTTATAAGAAAAAAATGGGCTTTCTTGTTCTTGACTGAAATTTGGCAACAGAATATGGAATTTATACATTTGAATGAACTGTGCCTTAAGGATTGTTCATTTATTGGGACTCTGTCCCAATATCTGTCTGCCTGGCCATGGTGGAGGTCTCGCTGTGGTTTGGAATAAGTGGTTTTCTTGCCAGTTGGTGAGCACAGAACTTTTTACTACTTTTGAGCTACAACTGAGAAAAGTTGGTAGGATAAAGCCATTTTATTGTGTTTTAATCTATCAACCTCCTGGTCCAGCTGGTTTGTTTTTATCTGACTGACTTTCTGACTTCTCCTATTAAGCTGGACAAAGTGATATGTTAGAGATTTTAACTTGCATATCAATGATGCCACAGATTGTGCAGCCACTGAATTTCTTAATATTACTGAATCTTTTAATCTCAAGCAATTTGTCTCCAGCGCCACTCACACATGTGGTCATATCTTGGACCTTGTTTTTTCTCTGGGACTAGATATTGGTCGTATCTGTTGTGAGGACCTTTTGATCAGTGATCATAAATGTTGACCCTCTGTGTCTTAAAAGAATGTTCCATTTTTGTATTATTACTATAGTTGTAATACTTGTATTACTAGTATTGTTGATCAGTTCTCAGCGTATTTTTTGTTATGATCTGAATATAAATCTTGATGATGTTGAGTTTTTAATGTAGTCTGTAAATGAGCATTGCTGTGCTCTATGCTGCTGGACAAAGTGGCACCATTACAGGCCAGGACTAGGGCTATCTGCAGTAGTTCTCTTGTGGTACGATGGATGATGTCTGCTGCCTGAGACGGAGGTGTCACAGGACTGAGCGACTCTGGAAAGCCACTGAGCGAGAAGTGCATAATGTATACTTTAAAGATCTCTGATTTTCTTTTAATGCATTAATAAAGCAAGTCCGGTCTGCGTAATTTGCTCATGTAATTTCTCCTTCTAAGAGAAATCCTAAGATATTATATGATACTATGAATAATATTGTTTCGCCACCCCCTCTACATTACCATGTTTTTCTGTTAATGATTGTAATTAGTTTTTTCTTTGTCGATAAGATAATTAGGTCCAGTATTCAGCCTGTGACTTGCCCATCCAACATTAGCCCTCCTGTATCTCCTACTATTCTAAACGTCTTCCAACCTATAAGCTTCAGAGGTCTGATGGATTTTATTAGGAAAATGAAGCCATCTTCTAGCCCTCTGGATGTAATATCATCTTTTCTATTTTTAAAAGTTTTACCAATTATTAACCCCACAGTATTCGTTATTATTAATTCTTCACTGTCTACAGGATGTGTCTCCCTATTTTAACCATGCTAATATCCAGACATTAGTTAAGAAACCTGCTTTGCCTAACAACTATAGGCCTATATCTAAATTCCCATTTTTGTCAAAAATCTTAGAGAAAGTTGTGGCCAGACAGCTCACTGCTGCATGGGAGTGACCCAATATTTTTGATAAATTTCAGTCTGGGTTTTGGAAATGGCACTATACTGAGACTGCTCTTTTGAAGGTTTCAAATTATATTTAATGTCCTCTGATGTGGGTGACTTCTGTGTTAGTACTACTCGACCATAGCTCTGTGTTGATACAGCTGATCGTTATATTCTGATTAAGAGGTTATGAGTCTGGGTGGGCGCACCGTTACACTGGTTTACATCTTATCTCACCATGAATATTGGAGATTTTGTGTGTCTAATTCCTCTCCACTACCCTGTGGTGTCCTTTAGGGTTCGGTTTTGGGGCCCTTGTTATTCTTTTTATACCAGCTACCCTTGGGACAGATTATAAAAAGATTCAATACTGCATATTGATGATATCCAGCTCTGCATTTTATTCAAACCTAGTTATTTAAACCCATGTTACGCAGCTGACCAGATCTTGTTTTTTCCAAATATTAGTAAATTGAGATCTGTAGTTTCAAATGCAGAGGTAGAGATGCTTGTACAGGCCTTTATTTTATCTTGTATTGACTATTGTAATGCTTTTTTCTCCTCGCTTAGTATAGTAAACTTCCCTTGATTGTCTGCAAGCAATTCAGAATGCTGGTGCAAGACTACTTACTAGGTCCAACAGTAACATATACTGTTTATATTATAACCCCTTATATATAACCTCTTTGCTAGTATCTCTTCACTGGTTTCCTTTTGCACATAGGATCCAGTTTAAAATTCTTACTTTTACCTACAGAGCACTGCACGGTCAAGTTTCTGCGTATGTGGCTGATCTACTTCACCTTTATTTATTAGCTTGTTCTCTTAGATCAAATAAGTTAAGTTTAATGTATGTTCTACATAAAGACTTAAAGACCCATGATGATCAGGCATTTGAGGCTATAGCACCTAAACTGGAGCGCTCTGCCCTCTCTTTTAAGGTCTACATATTCTGTGGATTCTTTTAAAAAGCAGCTGAAGAAGTATGATTTTAAATATGCATTTTTTGTAGTCCATAAGCACCAAGTCTGTTTTGTTTGTATTTTGTCTTTATATATTATGTTTGTATATCTTATATTATGTTGTGTAATGTTTCTGTAAAGCACTTTGCGACTTGTGTCTGTGAAAAGTGCTATATAAATAAATTGACCCTTAAGAACCACCCCAGTGATAGTGTAGTATCTTTTGCTGTGAGATTGTACTGTCATCAAGTCAAGGTTAAATATCCAATCTTTCATTTCTCTGTTTCTCCACAGATGAACACTCTCTGTGTTACCTCTACACTGTCCAGTCTAAAAGCTCTTCAGACAGAGTCTCTGAGTTCAGTGCAGTGACTCTGCTGGATGACAGACAGATTGACTCCTACAGCAGTACAGACGGGGTCAGGACTCCTAAACAGGACTGGGTGAAGGAGATGAAGGAGAGTGAGTGGAAAGCAGGCACTGATAAACTGAAGCATGATGGACAATGGTTAAACAAGGTCCTTCAAATACATATGGAGGCTTTCGGACACAATACTTCAGGTAAGAACATTTGTTTTATATTTTAATTTCATTATACACAGAGGTAGAGGTTGTACAGTTGTTTTCTGTTTAGATTATCACTCTTCATTAAACAGATTCTATTCAGGATGCATATACACTGATCAGGCATAGCATAATGACCACCTCCTTGTTTCTACGCTCATTGTCCATTTTATCAGCTCCACTTACTATATAGGTGCACTTTGTAGTTCTACAGTTACTATAGCTTTTAAACACTGTGTCCACTCACTGTCCACTCTATCAGACACTCCTACCTTGTCAGTCCACCTTGTAGATGTAAAGTTAGAGACGGTAGCTCATCTGCTGCTGCACAGTTTGTGTTGGTTATCCTCTAGTCCTTCATCAGTGGTCTCAGGACGCTGCCCACAGGACGCTGTTGGCTGAATATTTTTGGTTGGTGGACTGTTCTCAGTCCAGCAGTGACACTGAGGTGTTTAAAACTCCAGCAGCACTGCTGTGTCTGATCCACTCAGACCAGCGCAACACACACTAACACACCACCACCACATCAGTGTCACTGCAGTGCTGAGAATGATCCACCACCCAAATAGTACCTGCTCTGTGAGGGTCCATGGGGGTCCTGAAATTAGTATGTGACATAAGCTGTCATGATTTCAAACACAGTAGCATCTAGTTATAGCTCTTGTAGTTATGCTCTGTAGTTATGCTTCTGTAGTTATGCTCTATAGTTAGTTTCTTGGGCATGAACCTTCAGAGAAGGCTTAGTAGGCAAACGCTTTGCACTCTTGCAAAGTGTAATATACATACTTACTGAAAAATACAAGCAAAACAGTCACATTTTACAGTCTTCTTAAAATACAAAATGTCAATATATCTGATGTTGTATATTGTTCACTATTCTTCATCTAAATTAATTTCTTCATTTATATTTCAGATGGTCACACTCTTCAGTGGAGGATCGGCTATGAGGTTGATGAGCATTCTGATGGCTCGGTTTTCAATTGCATTAATGAATACGGCTATGATGGACAAAACTCAGTCTCCTATGACTGGACGTTGAAGAAATGGTCAGCCTCAGTAAGTCAGGCTAAGGAGATGAAGGAACAGTGGAATGCTGGGCGTGGTCCAAATGCTCATCAGAAATGTGAAGAGTGTGTCCACTGGCTGAAGATTTATTTGCACTACAACACTATTGACTTCAAATAGAGTTAGTATTTGGATTTCTAACTGAGACGTTCATTTTTTGTAGACACAAGTGTGTTTCCACTGTAATACTGCTTAAGGTCCTGATCATTAGCATGTGGCCTCTAGGGACCCCCAGCCAGCTGATCTACATTTTTGCTCTAACCCAGCTCCATCTGAAGCCACTAGGAACGCTGAATAACTTGTGCAGGTGGACTTGTGCAGCTGAGTAAGTCAGAGCAAAAATGTGTTTAGAGGCAGCTGGTTTTGAACTGTTTCTACTGGTTAATTTCTAGGTTTTCAAACAACATCAGCCATTTTAATCAGCATAACTGTGTTGTTCAATGGTGGGTACACTGACAGGTCTTTAAATTATGTTTACTCTGATTGGCTATTTATTTCTAAATGAAGTACTGAAATTAATTTTCTCTTGAATTTCCATTCGGTACAGATTTGTGTGGAATTTAGAGATTAATTTAGATGTAAATTTTAACACACACATGCTTTGCACACATACTCCGGCCACCCTAGTGACTTAAAAAAGACAGATACAGCCAATCTCATATCTATAGGCTACAAAATGAGCTAATCAAATGTCATTATGCATAACAAACATAAAATAGTCATGGTTCAGTTCTGAGCATGTTGTTGTGCAGCATGAGAGTTTGAAAAAAACATCCACATCAAAACAATGAGAGTTGGCAAGCCTGTTAATTATAATGTAACAATACTAGTAATAATAATATTAATTGTAATAATGTTAATATTATTAGAAGTATCATTGTTATGTTTTTAAATTTCTAATAATTGTGCTTTGTTATGGTTTTTCTGTCATGTACACTTTTGGACCTTTTATGCTATAAAAGGTAGAGCAAAACGATCCAAAATCATGAAAACAATGAAAGTTGGCAATCCTGTTATTATTATTATTTTTCAAAATCCCCCCATAATTTAGTGTGTTAGATGTAATCAGAGTGATTCAGAGTGGTTTGGTGTGAAATGGTTCGGATGTCTTTACTACAACACAAATATAGACATTTTATTTACTATCCAGAACCACCAGTCAACCAACATGAGTCTTCTGAGTTTATATGGAATGTTGATGATGAAAATAGTGGAAAATCTAAAATAATAAGTTTACTTTGGGGACTATTTTGCCTCACAGCGTCCTGCATGTAGCTCTCTGCAAGGAACATTTAGAAATGTTCAACTCTTCAAAAATTGATATCAGACCACTCTGAATAACTTTGTTTACATCTTAACCATTTACTTATTCAAACATATCCATACATTTCTGTGTTGGGGCGTTCACTGTAATTCTAAACCTGCTTGATGGTTATCATTTTGACAGAGATCTAAAATCTGATTAATGTTAAACTGTGCATTTCCACTTTTTCTCTCTGTAGCTCCACCAGATGTTCATGTGGTTGCAAAGAAATCTGTAACTGACTCGAAGAAGCTGACCCTGACCTGCCCGGCCACGGGCTTCTACCCAAAACATGTGAAGATTAAACTGAGAAAGTCCAAAACTTCACTGCCTGAACACCTACTGACATCTTCAGGAGTCAGACCCAATGATGATGGAACCTACCAGCTGAGGAAGAGTGTGGAGATCCAGGAGGATGAAAAAGCAGATTATTACTGTTATGTGACTCACAGCTCCCTCAAAGAACCAGTTAAACAATGGGGTAATCATATCTGTGTTTGTTGATATTAATGGCTGATTGTTAACCATTTTGAGGAGATTCTAGTCTTCCAAAGTTATTGCAATTATTTGTATATGTAGTTGATATCTTAAAAGCAGTAATAAACCAGGTCAGAGACCAAATAATTACAAAGAAATGACATTTTCTATGTTAAACTAATGAGAAACAAACAAAAAGTTTTATTGCAATAATCATACTTTTGCCCATATAGTTTATCTATCCAAGTAGAGAGTAAAATGAGCTTGAGATTGATGTTTATCAACACTTTTCTTTAGTACTTCCTGTATAGTAGGCTTTCTGTTATGTGCTTTTCTTCTGGTGGTTTCCAGCTTTTAAATGCTGTGTGTTAACGCGTCTGGTGTCTAGTGTGCAGTAGCCTTTAAGAGGTGGTAGCCTTTAGACGGCTGCAGTAGGCTCTCTGTGTTTCCTTCATTGGACTGAACAGGTTAGAACCTTTGACCAAAATATGAAACACAAGCTCTACGTGCCCTCCGGTGGAGTACGGCTTAATTGAGCCAGGCATGATCTTGTAATGAGAATGTCTGTGGACAGCTAAGAGAAACTTTATGCACAATAAATAGGGAACATAGACTTATTAGGGTGGGAACAAACTGTGAAATTTCTAAACTAATCCAACACCTTGTGAAGGCAGAGCTTAAAGTAAGGGTAATGGTGCACTCATCAATACTATCTGACAACCTGTTGTTAGCACATGGATGCATGACAGCATGACTAAAACACCATTGAAGCAGGAAGTGTGTTATGTGTTCAGAGAACCCATTACATGCAGTAAAATTAAAGCCTCTTGCAAGAGAAAAACAGCTTTGTTGCTGCCTGTCACCAGCTAGCTTGGGCCAAACCCTTATTGGAGGTGGATTTGACTGCAGGTGTGGCCCAATGACACTAAGACATCTTATGACCCCTTGATATGCATAATACATGCTTATTGTACTGTTTGATTTATTTTGCACTTTCATGACTATTGAACAACAGTGAAAGATCAAACTCCTCTCTTCTTAGTATCAGTTTCAAACAGGAGTAAAATAAAAATAATAAAAATAAAATAATCAAACATCATCTGTTTGGAGCTTCAGTTGAAGGTGCTGATTGAATGACAAAGCTTTTCTGAAGCACTAGTTGAATTTCAAGAGGCTTTAGAGGCTTTATTGTCATTTCAGCTACATACAAGTACACCGTGAAACCAAATAAATTTCATTTCAGTAGCTGAATGCAGTAAGTTGTGCAAAATAATTGATGTCTACTGATCAATGGTAGAAGAGGAAGCCATGAGTTAAATTTTTGTATTTAAAAAGAGTGAAAAGTATGAAATACATATTTTAAAAACATGTCTACAGGTGGACAATGCAGACACTGCCAGAATGGCCCAAGTGGGGCAGTGACTGGAAGAGTGATTCAAGAAGTAATTGCAGGAGTGATGATGGGTCTGCTGTTGCTGTCTATGCTGATTGCAATTGTCTTTGACCTTATAAAGAAGAGGTTATGTGGTGAGTACAGGCTGTATCAATACATATTCTGTAAGGTACAACCCCATTTCCAAAAAAGTTGGGACGCTGTGCAAAATGTAATTGAAAACAAAATGCAATGATGTGCAAATAATTTAAATACTATATTTATTTGAAAATAGTACAAAGACAACATATCAAATGTTGAAACTGCAAAAGTTTATTGTTTAGTTATTAATGATCAGTTATTGATCTCAGCATTACTGAGCTCTGCTAAAGCCTGAGAAGACTGATAAATCAATGTGATGATCAGTTATTAATCTCAGTGTTACTGAGCTCTGCTAAAGCCTGAGAAGACTGATAAATCAATGTGATCAGTTATTGATCTCAGCGTTACTGAGCTCTGCTAAAGCCTGAGTAGACTGATAAATCAATGTGATCAGTTATTGATCTCAGCGTTACTGAGCTCTGCTAAAGCCTGAGTAGACTGATAAATCAATGTGATCAGTTATTGATCTCAGCGTTACTGAGCTCTGCTAAAGCCTGAGTAGACTGATAAATCAATGTGATCAGTTATTGATCTCAGCGTTACTGAGCTCTGCTAAAGCCTGAGTAGACTGATAAATCAATGTGATCAGTTATTGATCTCAGCATTACTGAGCTCTGCTAAAGCCTGAGTAGACTGATAAATCAATGTGATCAGTTATTGATCTCAGCATTACTGAGCTCTGCTAAAGCCTGAGTAGACTGATAAATCAATGTGATCAGTTATTGATCTCAGCATTACTGAGCTCTGCTAAAGCCTGAGTAGACTGATAAATCAATGTGATCAGTTATTGATCTCAGCATTACTGAGCTCTGCTAAAGCCTGAGTAGACTAATAAATCAGTGTGATCAGTTATTAATCTCAGTGTTACTGAGCTCTGCTAAAGCCTGAGTAGACTGATAAATCAATGTGATGATCAGTTATTGATCTCAGTGTTACTGAGCTCTGCTAAAGCCTGAGTAGACTGATAAATCAATGTGATGATCAGTTATTAATCTCAGTGTTACTGAGCTCTGCTAAAGCCTGAGTAGACTGATAAATCAATATGATGATCAGTTATTGATCTCAGTGTTACTGAGCTCTGCTAAAGCCTGAGTAGACTGATAAATCAATGTGATTAGTCAATTATTAATTTCACCATTACAGTGCAAACCTCTGCTTGGGTGATTGTTGGAGCAGCAGTGAACAGAAGCAAGTAGTGAGAGAGAGAAAAAAAATTCAGAACTTCATTTAAATGATATGTGAATTTTTAATTAAACAGAATCACAGAAAAATTACAGGAAGAATAGTGCGGATCAGTAACAGCGAGGAACAAAAAGGTTTTTTCCAATTTGCCTTTTGAAGAAGTACTCTAAGTATATTTTAAGTGTATTTTGAATACACTAATTTTTATGTATTGAAATGGAATGTGTTGCTGAATACATTTAGGATAGCATATATAGCACTCACCCATCTCTACTTATTCAGAGCATATTGTTCAACACTAAGGGTACATCCAGGTTGATCACATAAAAGCCTCAGTCTGCATTGATTTCTACCTGTGACTTTTGTTCTTTTTGAAATAGATTCCGATTGTAAAAGTGTGTTTTTGTTTAAGGTTCAGATTTAGATTAAAAATTAGTGAACCTCTTGCTTTCAGGTAAAAAAAGAAGAAAATTATTCTCATATTATAAATGAAAGTACATTGTTTGTCACTGTGGATTCATGTGGTTAATACTTGTGCATCAAAATATTCCTTTCTTTCTTTTTATTTATTTATTTAAACATAAAAAGCAATAAATAAATTAATGTATTTAATTAACTTTTAAAATCTCTAATTAAAGATGGTGTTGGAGAGGCAACATCCAGGCCTGAGGATCCTCGGCAAACAAGTTCAGATGGTGAGTGTCGTTCTTACAGTGATTTTTATGTCTCACTCACAGCACAGGAAATGAACGTTATCACGTGCTTCCACAGCAAGTCAGTGTAATAAATTAATGCTGTTCTGCCCTCATAGGGTGGGTGTTCACTCAGTCCAGTGAAGTGAACACCCACCCTAAGTAATAAGTGAAGACAGTAGATCTGTTGAGCAGTCTGAGTTATGCATTACAAAACCATAAAACAGGGTAATTAGGGAGAATAACCCCCCAAAGGAAGATGCTCCCTCTCTTATTTTTAATCCTGATCAAATGATGGGTCCAAATCTAAGTTCAGCATAGTTACTAAATGTTTATGGTCAAATTAATTTTGAAATTCATCTGCATCACTGCATGAGATTTATTCACCTGGAAACTTTTTGGGGTCAGTTGATATAATTTTTTATCATTAATAACAAAGATCTATACATGTATATTAATGTCGTACACTAAAAGTTGTTAAAATGTGTTATTGTGGGGGTTGTAGGGAATCAGTACATTTAGTTTTGAGATAAAAAAAATATCTGAAAACTAAAGTGAAAAAATAAGTGAAAGTAAAAGTGTAAATTTAGACCTTTGGTGTACAGCCCCCCATATGTTAGTTACTAAGACAAAAAAGTGTGTATATGTTTGTATATATATATATATATATATAAATATATAGTAAATATAAATATGGTAGTGATCATTAGCTAGAATTAAGAAACACTTAGTGTCTCACTGGAGATCAGAGTTTGAGTTTTACAGCTCAGAGTATCATCATTACCTGATCTGATCTGTCATAATAATAATTGATAATCATCAATAATTTTTATTTTACATTTTTTACTTGTCACAACTTATTAAAATAAAGTAAATGCATTGAATCATAAATTAATTGAGAATTCAATTTAATTTAAAAATATAATCTTTTTATTGCTATGCCTTGAGTAATAATACAGTTTTAAAAAATGCAAAGGCTAAAAATATATGTAACATCAAGAAACAGACTAATGGATCCAAGCGTGAGCTAAATTATTGAAGCCAAAGAGTAATATAAAAACATCTGAGGCAGTCAAAAACGAGATCCAAAATCAGAAAAAAGCCAGTAGACAAGCAGAAGGTCAGAGAACATGAAAAACACCAAGAACAATAAGTAATAGGGCTTGGAATTGCAGAATATAATCTGTCAAGGCTTTGCAAAGACCCTAGCCAAAATACAAGGTATATATAGAAAAAGTAATGAGGTAACAAGTTTCAGGTGAGCAGTCAGCCATTAAAACTTGGAAGAGGGTGACCTCTGTAGGCGGGGAGGGGAATCTCCAGCCAAGAATGTAACTATGTAAATAAGCATATATATGTTTGTGAAACTGACAAATTGAAGAACTACCCCAGGTAAGGAGGCTTCTTGCACCCATAGTGGGACAAGATGTCTGTTTTAAAGATTAGGTATTCTGTGTGATATAAACAGAATTGCCTGCTATTCCAGTTTATTTCTGTAACTGTGTGCAGGTTTATTGATCATCATCCTGTACATGATAAACTCAGACACACATGATTTAGCTTTACAGGGAATGAACTGTGTTCTTAACGGGGGGTTTTCCCCCATTTCCCCCTCACTGTCACTGCTCTTCAGCTGTGTTTTTGACTTTTTATTGATCCTGTGCTGCCCACACTAGAGTCTCCCACATTTGACTTTATGATTATCAGATCTGAGCACTGATTAACTCTACAAATACTACATTCATCTTTACTTGTTTTATTCCATATTTTACTGAACTCTCATCCAGGATCTACATCTGGTGGTTCCAACTGACTCTAGTAATAATATTCCATATTTACACTGTTTGTTATGTTTGGTATTGGTGAATATCTGTCCCCTGTAACTCAGCTGTGATGTGGCCTTAATGATTCTTTTCCAGGTAAAGAAACCACAGGTAGATCTAACAGGAACATCAATGATAACGCTGATACAGACTCAGGTATTAATGTTCCTTACTAAAACCATTTGTAACACAGGGTGATTCAAAAAGATTCATCTGATTTCAAAATGATTTATTTCACTTGTGAATCATTACAGAACAATGCAGTAAACTGTAAATGGTTTAAATGAGCATAAAGTTTATTATGAAATTTTTCTTTCAGTGTGATTTCGGAGAGCATCCAGTGCTGGTGGGAGTGGCACATAAACAGATTGCTTAATGTACTCCCACAAAAAAGTCACACGGCGTGAGATCTGGTGATGCTGATGACCTTTTTCTTGGAACTGTTAGTACCAACAACAAATGCTCTGAGCTGTTGGAGGTTCTCTATGACCCCTCTTTCAATTGGATTGTGATTGGTTCCTAGGCGCCTCACGGTTGTAAAAATATAGCGCTTCGAAATCGGATTAATCTTTTTGAATCACCCTGTATTTAATATTTCTAATTAACTGTGATGGAAAGTAATAAATTTACTTTTGTTAATGTTACAGTACAGTACATTTTTCCCTGTAACAGTACATTTTGTTGTAGAATTAATTCACAGTGCTTTTACTTAGTTAATTTCTAATAAACTGCTTTTACTTCGGTCATTTATTTTTAATAAACATTACAGTAAATATTGTAGAATAAACATGATTATGATGTTATGAATGTCCTGTGAAATTTACATGTTGGTGTTGCTAACAGAAAAATATCTTTTTGTGAAAATATGACGTTCATGCTTTTTTTCCCCATTGATAGCTGAGTGTCTATCAAGCCACTGGGTCGTGACTCCTAGCGAGTCGCAGAAAGATGTCATACACTCTGTCCTTAAGTGGTACCTTTGTTTTAAGGCTTTTGGTTTGTCACTATTCATTAAGGTTTAAGGAAGATTGACTCCCATTTACAATCTTTTTAGGAAGTCTGGCTGTGGCCTCAGGAAGGTCTCCTTATTCCTCTATTATATAGTTCTATAAAACCTTGTAGAGAAGTCAGGTCACCTGGCTGCAGGGGCTCTACAGCTGGAATTCAGATATGATCAGAAAGGTGTACTGTGGTGCGCCTACATTACTGTCTGTAGCTGCAGACCCTGTGAGTTAATGTAAGCTAATGTACAATGAGCTAATAGGCATAAGGACACAAAATGAGATCACTAAAAATTACTTTATTATTTGAATAATTACCTGTTATTTTGACTCTTAATGAAGTAATCTGATTTTGGACAAAAATTAATTAAACAGTAACAGCCTCTGCACAGCCTCTCAGAGATTCTAAACTACTTTATTGGAAACAGATAAACTAGGAAGCCTCATACAACCATCTAATCATGTAATGCATGTAGTTTTATGTAAACTGTGTTCCTTACACAAATCACAGAAAGGTGTGTAAATGTGCAGAGCGTACTGTGATCAGTCTCAGTGCTCAAAACTTTTTTTCTCACATAATATCATGTTTGGCTTTAATCTTGTTGTACAGATTATTTCCTTTAATGTAGCCAAGCCACCTCAACTTGCCTGTGTTTCAGATTCAGAAAGTATGAACTGACCTGTATGATTTTAACAAGTGCCTCACTCACCTTCTTGCTTTCAGGTTTGGCCAGACATGGTGGGTCAGAAAAAAGGCACTACAGAGAACATTGGTCCCACAATCCTGATGCTGAGGAACAGCAGCCATCGCTGGCTTCTACAGATTAAAGTCCTATATAGAATAATCCCAACCTAATGAAAATTAAAGAATATCATCAATTACTTAAAAAAACAACATTGATGCAATACATTGATAAGTTTATTTTGAATTGCTTAAAATAGCCACCCTGTCAAATATTTTTGCTAATGATCTATTGATAATGCTATTGATGATTTATGTTGCTAGTGATCATGATCACACATGTTTTTTCTGTGCTGTTTTCTGTTTTTGGAGCACTCAGACAGACCACAGATGTCTTCTGTCCCTCACCGATTTTCCTCACCAAGATTTCAACTGAAATAATTCAGAGAGACTATTTACAAAGCCTTGCTGGGTAGATGCCCTTCTTATCTGTGTAATTTGCAATCACATATTAACAGCTGCTATGACTCTTGCTGTTCTAGCAGGCTGCTCTTCAAAGTACCCAAGATTAGTTCAGAATTCGGTAGAAATGCTTTCTGCTATTTTGCACATTGGACATGGCATAACCTTCAGAACATACATCTCTATGATTTTGTCTCCTTGAGTTTAAAGCTGGATAAAAACTGTATAACTAAAGAGTGCAATTGCTACTCCTAAGCTGTTTTTGTGTTTTGTATTATGTATCTGTTGTTCTTCATCTGTTTTGATGATATTCTATTTAAATTGTCCTATGTCTGTTTTGTTGTGATTGATTTTATAATTCCTCTTACTGGAAACTGTGTGCTATCAGGTGTCCCTCAAAAAAGAGATTTTAATCTCAAGGGACTTCCAGGTTAAATAAAGGTTAAATAAAAATAAAATGTAAAAAAAAAAAAATATTATGTTAAAAGTCCCCACCTTAAACTTGATAAGTATAACGGAGGCGAGGAGGCGGGATGCAAGTGTGAGTCCAGAGATTTGTGTTGAGTAGCAGAAATTTGTAGTATAGACAAGTCTGTAATGAAACGAAACCTAACAACAAGATCAAAGAAAACAACATTCACAATGTAAGACAAGACGGCTGAACGAACAGGGGGCTATAAATACACTGAGGGGAAACAAGAAACACATGGAGCTACAGACAGGTGGAGCAGATAACAAGGGGGCAGGACCCGGGAGGAGACACAGGACCCGGGAGGAGGCACAGAGCAAAACAACAACAAAAGCACATGGCACAAGAAAACAAAAGACACATGGCTACAACAGAAGGGAAGAAACAGATGCACTCTGGAACAAGGAGGGAACTGTGACGATAAGGCAGCGTTATTGATATTGTAGGTGATAATTAAAATTGACCTACAGATGCAGTTTAGTAAAGGAAAACTCATTTGTGAACCTGTGTTTAAAGCAAGATTTTATTATATATATACTTGTTTACATTTAAACTAATTTTTATTTAAACCAAGTTACAAAAAAAAAGCAAACTGAAACTTTGCTTGTATTTCATGGCCACTCAGTTCTACCTGATGGAAACTGTTTGCCTTCAGTGTTTTGTGCTTATGATCATTTTAATAGACATCAGCGTCACTAATTAGTGACCTTCTATTAAAAGACTGGTTTACCAAGAGAGACACTGGAGTATTTTCACCTAAAGAGTTAATGAAGCAGAGCCTTGTTAGAAAAATGGTAATAGGACATCAAAGTCATAATTAATCTTTTAGTACTTTCACTTTCAATACTTAAGTACATTTGAAGGCAAATACTTTTGTACTTTTACTCAAGTGGAGATCTAAAGGGAGGAACTTCTACTTTTACTGTAGTAATATTTTACCTTGGGTATCTCTGCTTTAACTCAGGTACATGGTTTGTGTACTTCGTCCACCACTGGTAAATATTGATAAAGATCCGGTTTCTGTATTAACTAGTTTTTCAGGAGTTCTGATCATTCATGACTTCATCATTAACACTGATGTCACTGGTGTTGTATGAATATGGTGTAACACCAGTGACGGTGACTCCAGTGACATTCTGGTTAAAACTGAGGATTTTGTAAATTGGCTGACTCATTGTTGGTCAGATGACCTTGTGCGACTGTTTAAAATGAGTAATAAAATGATATTTTAAATAAAACCAGTCATTAAAGCACAGAACTCCAGTGACACAGTGAAGTTATGAGTTGCCTGATAAACAAAATTATTAATAAATTAATGAAATATAGTGAGCGAGTGTGACTTGCCTTCTCAGGCCTTGAGCTGCTTTCTCACTGATGAGCCTCGACCCAAAGAAGCAGTTTAGTAGAGCTGAAAATACTGTGTTAAAATGTAAAATCAAAATCTCTGTGACAAATGAACTTTTTAAATAATATACATATTTTTGAAATGTAGTAAAACATTAATGAAAAAGTAAACGTGAATCTATTTTATACAAATTCCTCAGTTAAACCTAAAATATTGTTTTATATTAAAAATGTTTTCTCAAATGTTAAAAATTGGTTTTGTGCTGAGTAGCAGTAATGCTAACCAATAAGCACTCAGTAGCAGTAATGCTAACCAATAAGCACTCAGTAGCAGTAATGCTAACCAATCACCACTCAGTAGCAGTAATGCTAACCAATCACCACTCAGTTGCAGTAATGCTAACCAGTCAGCACTCAGTAGCAGTAATGCTAACCAATCAGCACTCAGTAGCAGTAATGCTAACCAAACAGCACTCAGTAGCAGTAATGCTAACCAATCACCACTCAGTAGCAGTAATGCTAACCAATCAGCACTCAGTTGCAGTAATGCTAACCAGTCAGCTCTCAGTAGCAGTAATGCTAACCAAACAGCACTCAGTAGCAGTAATGCTAACCAATCAGCACTCAGTTGCAGTAATGCTAACCAGTCAGCACTCAGTAGCAGTAATGCTAACCAATCAGCACTCAGTAGCAGTAATGCCAATCAATCAGCACTCAGTAGCAGTAATGCCAACCAATCAGCACTCAGTAGCAGTAATGTTAGTGTCCTGCTGCCCAAAACCCGTTTACTGTAGAATAAAGGAAACATACAGGTGAGATTTCTCTGTTTTTTAGTGAAACTCATCCTCTACTGTCTAAAAACTAAAGGAAAGTTCTGAGTGATTAGAAACTATTTAACTTTCGTTTTTAGCTGTTTAGCTCCATTCACTCCCATTCACTGAGGACTCGCTCGCGGGCGCCCTCTGCTGTTCAGCTGTCCTGTTTTTGAGATAAGGGGGAAACAGGAAGTGAGAACTCATAAACCAACTTGGGCGTAAACAGGGGAGCGCCTATTAGATCTGTGTGCTTCTCAACACAGTAAAGAGAAAGTGAGATGATCCGGACCGCCATGCTTTCTTTTTCTTTTTCTTTTTCTGCTTTCTTTTTCTGTGTACGGCGAATCCAACCGTTACGACCGACCACCGTAATGGAGTTTAATCATATTTACTAGTAACTGTCTGGGATAAACAACCTCCCGATGAGCGCCCGAACGCAGTATTAGTCCCTCATCTGCACTGAGGACGAGACAGACACACCGAAGACGACGATGATCCATACAGGTTCAGTTTTAGCGCTGCTGGGTTTGAGTTTTCTTCTGTCTGATGTTGCTGGAGGTGAGTTTTCTCTCTTCACTCTGACTGAAGTTCCTCTCTGTCCTAAAGGCCGTTCAGCTCAGCTCAGTTCAGCTCAGCTCGGTTCAGTTCAGTTTAGTTTGTATTGAAATGTTTGTGGTCATTAAAGGCCTCAACTGGCAAATGTCCAGCTTTGATTAATCACCTAAATAAAGATTCTCCAGAGTACAGAAAGTGAAACACTGTGTGGAGTATAAACAGTAACATATGAACGAACAGCTGAACGGAAATGGAGGCCTTTAACAGAGAAAACGAAACTAATCTGAGGTTTTTGTTTTGGGGCGAGTGAAGTTCAGTAGAGCTGAGAAGGTCTGTAGATTGAGGAATGTGCGCTGCTGTAGAGAGATTAGTTCAGGAAATTCCAGTATGGAGAGGAAATGAAGAGGAAAAGCAGAAACTCGGAGTGTAGACAGTTTGTTCTGTATCTTATTCTGACTCTATACTGTTGAAATCGCCTCTGTTCTGAGTAGATAGTGCTCAGTCTGTCCTCTGCCACTCTCGGTCTATTAGATATCCCAGTTCAGTAAGAGTGCTGTATTCAGTACAGTACTAAGGTCCTCTCGGAGTGTAGAGTATTTGTTCTGTATCTTATTCTGACTCTGAAATCGTCTCTGTTCTGAGTAGATAGTGCTCAGTCTGTCTTCTGCCGCTCTCGGTCTTTAGATATCCCAGTTCATGCTGTGGTACAGTAAACCGTAGGAGTGCAGTATTCAGTACTGTACTGAGGTCCTTTCTGCGTTTCAGTAGTTATTGCGGTTTTCTGTACAGTGTTTTCCCTGCATTTATTTGAGGTTTTATGAAATCTAATTCCATAAAATATACATTAACTAATTATACTGATTATTAAATGTAATTAATATAAACAGTGTGTGCAGTGAATGAGGCTACCATGCGAAAAAAAAGCCTAGTAAAGTGAGGCAGGGGTGTGAAGCTGTGCAGCTGAAAGGGGTCTGCTAAGGTCAGGGGGCGGTCAGATTTAATGTCCAAACCCAGCTTAGATGGTCTTGCCAACCGATTTGATGGAAAAAAGCATATATGACAATGTCTCAGATGCATAGCTGACAAATGACAACAAAGTGATTTTATTACACAAACAGGAATACCGTGAGTGAACTTTATTTATAGAAACGTCTCACCATGGAAACAAATTTTATTATGGAAAATGTCAACTAAAACTAAAATGATCAGCAGTAGAGTTGTGTAAAATACAACCCAACTCCAAAAACAGCCTGAGTAGGATAACAGAAGGAGAAGATATTATATCACGATACCTCAAGACAGTTTCACAACACACAGTGTACATCACAGTATAATTTTTTACTGACTTTTACGAAGTAGTTACAAATTAGTGTGAAGGTACTAATATGCACCTTTTCTCTGGGAAAGAACACTTTAAAACTCATTTAAGGTACTCAGCCGGACCCCAGGACCACTGCTGTACCTTTATTTTAGAGTAGATTTAGATTTTATGTTCACAAAACTGATAGACTGACGTTATTTAACAGCAGGTGTTTCAACAAGAACATCTTCAGTTAGATACAGATGTGAAGGACCAAGTCTTTCAAATTAATTGTCATTTATTTATTTATTATTCATCACATCTGCCCCCCATCTGCACCACTCAAGTGACCAAGTTTGAGTACTGACATCACTGTTCAGATAATTGTTAGACTTCATCAGTGAAAGACGGAGAAAGAACGGCTAAGAATTCAGTAAAACAGGACTGTTTTGCTTGTATTTGTAAGTATGTTATGTTATACTTTGAATGTGTTACCATGGATACGTAGTTAAGGATGTGACTGAGAAGGCTGAGATGGCGCGGCGGTGTTGCTAACTACTGTAGCTCATGTTGGGTCAACAAACAATGAAAATGTATTTCCCTGGCATACTAACATAGACTATGTGGCCATAAGTATGTGGACAGCTGACTCTCACACCTATATAAGCTTTTTGGATGTCCGATTCTAAAACCATGTGCAGTAACATGGAGTTGCGCCCCTTTGCGGCTCTAAGAGCCTCCACTCTTCTGGGAAGCTTTCCACAAGATTTTGGAGTGTATCTGTGGGAATTTGTGTCCATTCAGTCAAAAGAGCATTTGTGAGGTCAAGCACTGATGTTCTGGCTCACAATCGATATTCCTGTTCACCTCACGTTAAGAGAGACTTGAAAGGAATCAGATCTTGATCAGGACATCTGTATTTTATATAATCGAGATAAATTATGATCCAGTTCAGGTGTTATTGGAATATAAAAAGTTAAAAGAATGAAGTTTTATTGTAGACTTAAAGGAATACCTTGATCTAAATTACTGTCGCTGTTTATTGTAGTGAAATCATTGTTTAATATCCAGTCTTTTTATTTCTCCACAGATGAACACTCTCTGTATTATCTCTACACTGTCCAGTCTAAAAGCTCTTCAGACAGAGTCTCTGAGTTCAGTGCAGTGACTCTGCTGGATGACAGACAGATTGACTCCTACAGCAGTACAGACGGGGTCAGGACTCCTAAACAGGACTGGATGAAGGAGATGAAGGAGAGTGAGTGGAAAGAAGGTGCTGATAAACTGAAGTACGATGGACACCAGTTAAACAAGATCCTCGACATACAAATGAAGGACTTCAGACACGATGAGTCAGGTGAGAAAGTACACAGCCGATACACAGCCATTTATAAAACATGGACATTGAGTCTGCCTGGATTAACATATTATTATTATTATTATTATTATTATTATTATTATTATCAATAATAATAATAATAATTAGTTATAGAGCACTTTTCATACTGGTGGCAGCTCAAAGTGCTTTACAGACAGGTGATAATGTTTTACAGCAATAGACAAGACAATGACAGATCAAAGGATTTTATCAGTCAAGCTCAGTTCACACATTAAAGAAACGTTTAAAAATGTATCTCTTGTTCTGTTTTACTGAAGGTGTTTGTAGAAGATCATTATCAACAGATCCAAGATCACATGCTGGAACATAAACAGACAGGCATTCTGTGATATAAGTGGTGCTTTAAGGTCATTTAGAGCTTAAAAACTAATAGCAGACCGTTAAAATCTATCCTGAGCGATACAGGCAGTCAGTGCAGCAGTGAAGCGGGACTGATCTGATCTCTCTGTGTTGTTTTTGTTAGGATGCTGCTGCGCTCTGTATGAGCTGTAAAGGATGTATAGTTTTCTTAGGAAGTCCAGTAAGAAGATCATTACAGTGAACAACTCTGACTGTAAGAAACACATGAAGTTTCTGTGCGTCGCTCTGAGAGAGAAAAGGCTGAAGTTCAGTGATTTTCTCAGATGATAAAAAGCTACTTTAGTGACTGTTTACAGAGCTCAGAGTCTAAGATCACACCCAGGTTTAGAACTGCAGGTTTGGTTTATGAAGTTAAAGAACATAAATCATTTTTCTCTGAGAGAAACTGAACATTTACAAACTCAGTAAACTGAATAACATGGGGGGGGGGTTCTCAGAAGAAACTTGGAGATGTTTAGGTTCTGGTCCAGCAGGGAAAAACACACACACTGTTAGCTCACTCACCTAACAACACTGCTCTCTCTGAGCTAGCCACCACCAAAAACACACATTCTTTCAAAATACAAGTCCTTAGCACGACCTAGAGAACACAGCCCAATGCTATTAGTTATTTTTTTATAACTAAATAGAACATGACATGCTTCACAGGCCTGGATCGTTAAGTTATGGGTTATACCTGGCTACCTTTTTTGAGTGGTCAGTGATTTTTTTTTTTTTTTTATATATATGATCTCACAGCAAGTTAAGTAAAGCCTATTCAGCACCACAATGGCAGCATATTACCCAGTGTTGGCACATCACCACTGTGAGCGCATTTTTTTCCAGATTGAGACAAAACAGTAGCAGAATCACTTCAATCGCATTAATGAGAACACATGTTAACATAAACCCAACAACCAATGAAACATTTCCCTATAAAGCACACATCCATTCTTGACAAGCAAAACACGAACCCCAATGAAGACGACATACATAACCATTAGATGAAAAACACACAAAGATAGAAGCAGCAAACTGTGAAGCTGCTTAGCTAAAGTTACTGCCACGGTATAAGAACCTGAAAGCTTGAGTGAGATAATGAAGAATAGTGTAATGGTTACTAAGCAGTGATTGGAGGTGAAACATATACTGAAAGACGTCAACAAACCACAGGCCATTCAAAAGCTTCACTGACAGAGCTGTGGACTGGGGTGTGTGTTTAATAAAGTTTGTAACGGATTACGTTTTTACTCAGGCTGGCTACAAGGCTACGAGGCTACGAGGCCAAGTCACTTGAACGTTGGCAATGAGGTCTTAAAGGCTTGCAGGGCTGAGCCTTCAAGCGCTGAGGCTAACTGCACTTGAATGCACAGACAGGGCAGCACTGATGTGCACTGAGGAAAGCGTGTCCTGATGTTATAAATCACTACTACCTCGTTTATTTTGGACAATTGTAAAAAATCACTTGTGTCTAATTTATTATTTATTATTATTTATTGTTGTTGCCTCTTAAAGTTTACTCATTTTATTTTAATGCCACTCGTTTCTGTTCCTTCTCTGTTGTTTTCAGTTCACGCTGTAAAGCACTCTGAGCTGCACTTTAAATATATGAAAGGTGCTACATTCTTAAAGTTTATTATTATTAATATGAATATGATCACTTCCTCGCCCTTTGAGTAGAGGGGTTAAAGGTGATGGTTATAAAGATTCCTCTGCTGTCCTGCTCATCACTGACACATCCAAACAGCACCAGAACCCTGATTAGTGTTGCCAGATTGAGTGTAATTATTAAATAGAACAATTTCAGAAACTTGTTGTTTATCATTAGGGCTGTATCTGTTAACCAAGTTACCATGGGAACAGCTTCCAGTGACAGTAACAGCTGATTTACAGCCAGTGTTATAAACATACCTGAGCCGATCAGTAAGAGCTTATTATTGGTGTGTTTAATGAGTGTAATGATAAAGTGATCATGTGATTAATGGAGAAGAGCAGATCACACAGCAGAAACAGCCTCGTATTATTGCTGTTTTTACGTCTGCATTACAGGGTTAATACTGCATATACTGAATTTAACACAGATCAGATCTACAAACACGACTGCTGAGCTGCACTGATTCAACACAGTTGGGGGGGGGCAGTGAAGTACGACCACAACCTTTACTGAACTGACCATATTATGATATTAAAACTCGACTCACACGATATCACTGTGTTTCTCCTGCGAGTTAGGAACTGTCTGAAAATGATTTTATATTATTATCATTGTTCTGCTTTTTATTATTTTTATTATTATTATTATTATTATTATTATTACTATTACTACTATTATTATTAGTCCATGTGTGTATAAACCATTTGTGGAAATAAAAAATAAAAGGTAAATCAAATGAAAACTAAGTGACAGAGACATGATGCTGATCCTTTCTTTGCTCATGTCTGTGAGATTATAGGCGTGTTCTGTAACACAGACAGATAATCTGTATCTGGCTTTGCTCACATGAATCACTCTTTATATTTCAGATGGTCACTCTCTGCAGTGGAGAGTCGGCTGTGAGGGTGAAAAACAATCTGACGGCTCAGTTTCAGGTTTAAACTGCATTAATGAATACGGCTACGATGGACAGAGTTTAATCTCCTATAACTGGACCTTGAAGAAATGGTCAGCCTTAGTCAGTCAAGATGGGATAACAGAGGAGTGGAACGCTGGACGCGGTCCAAACGCTGTTTATAATTGTGAAGAGTGTGAGCACTGGCTGAAGATTTATTTACAGTACAACACCACTGAAACCAAACAGAGTGAGTATTTAGAAACTGGCTATGATCAGATTAATAATTTAATTCTTACTTTTAGCAGATTAATAGAGGTAGTAGAGGTGTGATTATTATGTAGGTATTTTACAGACAGGTAAAAAAAACAGGTTGTACTTTTGTGTATTTTTTGTAGTCATGCACACTGAGTGAAGTGGTTAACATGGTATTGAAGGGCAATTCCACTGATTTTTCTAAATTTCTCCATGTATAGATGTAAATAAGGTCATTCAGAGTGTTTTGGTGTGAAATGGTTCAGATGTCTTTACAGTGGTGGTGATAGGAACCAGGCGTCGCCATGACTACAACACAAATATAGACACTTTCTTTACTATCCAGAACCATCAGTGATCCTAGAATCTAGAAGCATTAAACTCTTCAGACGACTGTGAACAGTTCTGACTCTGAGTTTCTCTAGAACAGAGCGTTTCACACCAAACCACTCTGAACGACTCTGTTTACATCCTCACTGTTTAATTATGCAGAAACTCTCTGTATCTATAATTCTACTGTAAGCAGCAAAGCTGCAGAGTTATGACACAAAATTATCACCAGAACTTGAATACATGAACAGTCACACATGTCTGTGTCAGAACATCTCACTGATTCTGAGTAAATGTTTCATTGTGCATTTGTTTTCTCTCCAGCTCGAGTGGATGTTTATATGTTTGTGAAGAAATCTGTAACTGACCTGAAGAAGCTGACCCTGACCTGCCTGGCCACGGGCTTCTACCCCAAAGACGTGGAGATTACACTGAGGAAGTTCACCACTTCACTGCCTGAACATCTACTAACATCTTCAGGAGTCAGACCCAATGATGATGGAACCTACCAGCTGAGGAAGAGTGTGGAGATCCAGGAGGACGATACAGCAGATTATTATTGTTATGTGACTCACAGCTCCCTCGGAGAGCCAGTGATAAAAAAATGGGGTAAGTATATATTATATCCGTGTCGATGTTCTGGCTGATTGTTCGCCAGTTTGAGGAGATTGTAGTGAAGTTATTGCAGTTATTAGTCTTTGTTTAACAGCAGTAAAATGGTAGATGTGCAGAAACCAAAAATCATCAAAAAATACATTTCGTGTGGTAAACGTCTGAACACTTGCTCAGTTTAATGTTACGGATCATCCTAGTCAGAGGTGAAACACATTTCAGACTTGCTGATTTTATTAAAACAAATAATTGAACATTCCATTTTGACTTTACCAATATAATAATAACACTACTGAAGGTTTATCAAATGTTTCAGTAGTGACCGTTTCAGGAATGACAATTTTAACTCATTTTGAGCAGAACACAAAAATGCCAGCCAGTACATGACCAACAAACACAGCTTTGAACAGCTGTTCACACAGAAAATCATCACATTTTTATTAAAACACAAAAAAGAGTTTACTCAAAGGGGAATTACGCTGATGTACACAGAGGGATTCAGAGTGGTTTTATTTACTATCTAGAACCACCAGTGAACCTACACGAGTCTTCTGAGTTTATATGGAATGTTTATGATAGAAAATAGTGGGAAATCTGAAATAGTACATTTTCTTTGGGGACTATTTTGCCTCACAACACATGTGCACATACCTTTGCACCATAAATGGATATTAGAAAATACATTTTAGACCAAATCTTCTCTGAACTATCGTAAAGTGCTGTGTGGTAGCTTGTAGAGGTGTAACGATGCACTCTACTCATGATTCGTTTTGCAATACTAAGTTCACGATTCGATTTTCTCGATTTTAAACACAATTTGAATGAAATGAAAATATTCTATTGTTGCTTCAGCATATATTAAATATCAAAGTGAAAACATTCCTTTTTTCTGAAGATTAACAGTTCAAATAATTTCTACTTTTCTTTTACAAAATATAACAAATTTATATTTAGTTTAAACAAAAAGAAACTTTACTCTCCTGCAATTAAAAGAACTTAGAAGGAAAAATGAAAATTGTGACACTGAATGACACTGTGGGGGCGGCACGGTGGCACAGTGGGTCGTGCTGTCGCCTCACAGCAAGAAGGGCCTGGGTTCGATTCCCGGCCGGGCGACCGGGGTCATCTCTATGTGGAGTCTGCATGTTCTCCCCGTGTCTGCGTGGGTTTCCTCTGGGTACTCCGGTTTCCTCCCACGGTCCAAAAACATGCAGTCAGGCTGATTGGATGTGCTAAATTGCCCCTAGGTGTGAATGTGTATGTCTGTCTGCAACCTGTCCAGGGTGTATCCTGCCTTCTGCCCAATGACAGCTGGGATAGGCTCCAGCACCCCACCGCGACCCAGAAGGATAAGCGGTTTAGATGATGGATGGATGGATGGATGACACTGTGGGGTTCTTTTTGTTGGACAACACAGTGGTGGCTGTTTTCAGAGGTTTCAGAAGTTTCACAATATCGTCAGCATCACTGATGCTGGAGCCGTCCAGAGTATAGATTTCACGGGCATTCACGGTCTATCATTATTGCCAACAAAAAACAGCCTCATGTCATTTGCAATAAAAACACCAACCGAGGCTAAGGACTGTGGCGTATGGGAGCATGATGTATGATGTGCTGGTGTGGGTAAAATCAACTGCACCCTCTGGTGTTCAAAAATGCAATTGCATTGGATGGCATAATAAACCAAACATACTTGTTATCGTCCATCTCCACGATGCACAGTCACATTTTTGCATCGTGATGTATTATATCACGATGTATCATTACACCCCTAGTACCTTGTACAGGCATTAAACACTTCAGACGTCTGGTTCCTATCACCACCACTGTGAACAGTTCTGACTCAGTAAGTTTCTCTAGAACAGAGCGTTTCACCCCAAACCACTCTGAACGACTCTGTTTACATCTTAACTATTTAATAATGCAGATATTTTTAACTGACAGTTCTTAATGTTCCACACTGATTTCCAGACTTTGGGACACATTTACTTCAAAACAATGCGATCTAACTGCTCACCATGTGGCCATGAGGGACAGGGATGCAGCCTCACTTCCTGCTCTAAAATGCAGGGGCGTGGCTAAAATTGGCCTGTGGACCAAAACTGTTTGTGTTTTTAGTGACATAAGTTTTTTATTTGAAAATTAAACTATTGATAAATCTAAATCTTTCAATTTCACTGTAAAAGAAATCAAAAATATTAAAAAAATGTAAAAGATGCAAAACAGATTAAGTATTAAGTGTACATTTAGTGTTTAGAGTTTGGAACTGACACCTCCCAATAGAAAGAACTGTATAAATGATGTTATATTTATTTAGCTTATTACTGTCTCTATTAAAGTATTGGGTTTAAATAGATCATAAGTTTGAACTGATTCTGTAGAATGGTCCATATTTGGAATTACTTCTAAAAAGGCCCCATTTCCTGTATCGATTAGTATTAGGAATCAACATTTTAGTCAGGTTTGATATCATTTGCATTATTTAAAGAACGATGTGTGCTGCTGTTGAAGGTTTTTTCTGAGAGTGTAAACTGAGCTTCAGTTGTTCATCAGCAGTTTTCAGCAGTGCTTCTTATGTGCTATAGCTGCACTCTGTACTGTCAGCTGTGCAGTGTTGAGAGTCTCATCCAGTGTGTGATAGTCTTTAGCTGGCTGCAGTAGTCTTTCTATACTTCTTTAGAACCTCTTAGAACCTCTGACCAAAATGTTACACACAGGCTCTACAGTGCCCTCTGGTGGAGTTATTCAATATGTGAGTGATAGATTGTGAATGATTGTTTATCAGAAATCCTGATGTTATTTTATTTTTTTACACTTTCATGACTGTTACATTTTTTTTAAACTGGACTCATTCTTACTTATGACCTGTTTTCAAAAAGGAGTCAAATATAAACAACATAAATAATCAAACATCAACACTTGAAATAAAATAATAGAGGTGCTGTAGGCTTACAGTAGGTCTTCTGTTAGATTACACTGGATCCTGAGCTCTTATGGTGGAATGGTGGAAGTTCAATAGAGATGCAGCACCCAAACTTAAACAGTCTCTGCCTGTGACCATCACTGGCACAAAACCGGGGAATTTGGAGGTTCATTTGAAGGCATCTGTCTCCTCGGGTTGAAGCTTTTCTAGAACATCAGGGGAATTTCAGTAGCTTAAAGCAGTGAGTTATAAAATAATTGTTCTCTGCAGATGATGGTAGAAGAACATTAGAACATTAGAACATTCTGCTGTCAGCACTTTTAAATTAGTGATTGTTTTTGTCTACAGCATGCAGCGACTGCCAGAATGGTCCAGGAGGGGGAGTGATTGTAGGAGTGATTGTAGGAGTGACATTTGCTCTGGTGTTGATCGGAACAGCTGTTCAGATTTTCTGTTTGTAGACCTGGTGAGTATAGACTGTATAAATACAGGTTCTGTTTACAGTGGAAACATGAACAGTTTTTAAAAACACTGTCATGTACTCTGCCTAGATATGTTCTCCAGAGTTTTACTAGATCAGTGCTGTCACTGATGTTTCCAGCTGTTCTTCAACTCAGTGTGTGACATTAGTTGCAGCTTTAGAGGTGAAATTATCAGAACTGAATCTGATCTCTTACATGTGTGGACAGCAGTGGAAAACTTTATAATAACCAGAACCGTAAAGACCCTCCCTTTAGAATTTCACATCAGCCGGTCAGTTCTTAGAGACGGTGTTCTAACAGTCTCTAGAACCCACAGAGCGGCCCTGCTGTGCGTGCACACGTCATTAGTGTAGAATAGTCACTTAATATTTATAATGTTTTACTGTGTTTCAGTGTTAATTCAGCCTTATTTCAAGCATGTTATTTAGAGCTACAACAATTATTTGATACAATTTGATAATTAAAATATTCAAAAGCTCTTTTTGAATTACAGAGACTTACAGATCGGTAGTGTGAGATGCTTTCTATTTAAATGTGTTAGGATTCTCTACGTCCAGCTGACTCGTATGACCATCTGCAGAGATTCTGCCTGTGACCTTTACTCTTTTTAAACAGATCCAGGTTAAATAACATACATTTTTTAATCTTTAATTCAAGAACGTGAAAGAGAGCAACGTGAGTCTGGAGGTGAGTGTTACTGTTCCCCCTACCTCAGAGAACTGCTGACCTCTTACACTCCCTCTCGCTCTCTCAGGTCTTCTTGTAATAACTTACTTGCTGTCCCAGCACCAGACTTTCCACTTTGGGAGGGAGGTCCTTCAGTGCCATGGCCCCCAAACTCTGGAATTTTCTTCCTCAATCCCTCAGGGACTGCTCTTCTTTCTCCTCCTTCAAATCTGACTTGAAGACTTTTCTCTTTAATCAGCATTTTTCTCCCTCGTCCACTGCTTAGGATTTTTTTTTCTTTTTTTTTTATTATTATTATTTTTTTTTGGTTTGTTTGTTTGCCCATGCTATGTAAAGCGACCTTGGGTTTGTGAAAGGCGCTATATAAATGTAACTTCTTCTTCTTCTTCTTCTTCTTCTTATTATTATTATTATTATGATTACTGTTATTTCACACTTCTGATCATCGTGTTTGGTGATACAGATTCAGTTTGAGGTTCAGTTGTACAGATTCGATTTTTATTTATTTTATTGAGTTCCTAATTTTAATTCTGGCACAAAATCCTTGTATTTCAGTTTATTTATTAATCTAATATGTTCTTCAGGTTCTTACTCACAATTTCAGAAATTTCAGCCACACAGGAAGGTCTTTTAAATTTGGGATACTGAAATTTTAAGCAGCGTTTGTGTGACGTGAACGATGACATCATGCAAAATGATTCACCTTTTTATTTTGATTTTTTTGCTGATTTCATCAAACTGAGCGTTTTGTGACCTGCTGTATTGTGGACGACAGTTTATCATAACTGACACGTTAAACTGCTGATACTGATTTCTCTGCTCTCTCTCCTTCTGAATGAACTTTATGCAAATGAGCTGAGCGGCGACCAATCAGATTGTTGATGAGTTGTGGTAAAGATTGTGTCACACAGTCACACACTGAGGTTCAGCTCTCGAATAGAGAGACAATGGTTAATAAAAACTAATGTATTCACAGCGCTGGACATTATTACATGTTTAAAAACAGGATTCGGCTGCTTTGTTGATCAGAACTGCCCACAGCTCTGACCACACTTCCCTCTTTAACCTCAACCTGGGAGTGTTTTAGTGACGCCCCCAAAGCGGCCAGCAGGTCAGGGAAGTGATTCGGCTCTTAAACAGTGAACGGCTACTGCAGGGGTTGAAAATATATGGATAAAACATAAAAACTCAAACTCTAAAACAAACAAACTGAACTTTACTGCGTTCAGATTCATTTACAGATCAGATCTGTTTTAATTTAAGGAGTTTCAGTTAAAGGATCCTGAAATCTCAGCACACAGCATTTTTACTGTGATTTTCTTCAAATTAATAGAAATATTACAATTCATTGGTTGAATCAGTGCTGTGTGTTCAGTGTATGATCTTCTCCAGACTCTTCTTTACCTGTTTTAATCTGTATTTAACTGAACTCTCCTCCAGGGTCTACAGCTGGTGGTCCTGAGGCTGGATCAGGTAATAATATTCCACATTAACAATATTGATTAATTTAATCTTTGTCATTAATGAATGTCTGTTCAGTGTGACTGTAGCTGATTCTTTATTAGGAAAGAGAATTACTGGAAGATCAAACAGCACTGAAACATCTAACTCTGCTGCTTCATCTGGATAAAATGTGTTTATCTTCTGTGGATTGTAGGGTTTAATGAGACGTAACTGTCTGTAGTGTTTGATGTGTAAAAGTCACTGTGTGAGGATCAGTGAATGAATCTTCATGAATCTTCAGCCCAGTTTAAATTCGGCTGTGTGTCTGATTCCTGTAGAGAAATCTAAACTCAAACAGCACCTCTGTTAAGACAGACAGCTGAGTTCAGCACACGCTGTGGTACAAACCAGTTCAAATGTGTTAGGATTCTCTACGTCCAGCTGACTCATATGAACGTCTGCAGAGATTCTGACTGTGACTTTTACTCTTTATGAAATAGATCCAGTTTGTTAATGTATAGTTTGGTTTTGGATTATAAATACATTGTTACTATTTATTTCATCATCAAACTGTATCTTAAATAGCAATAAGTAGTTGATCACTGCGATTCACGTTGTCAGTAGTTGGGCTTTATAATGTTACTTTCATTATTGTGTCAAAAATATATAAACAAATTATTTCTACAGGAAAAAAATAAATAATTTATTTAATTAATTTAAATAATATACTGTTTTATGTCTAAATCAAGGAGGTGCAGGAGACGTACAAGCTGAGCATCTTCAGATGGTGAGTGTTACTGTCATTTCCCACTCGTGATCATCGTGTTTGGTGATACAGGTTCAGTTTGAGGGTCAGTTTTACAGATTAGATTGTCTTTCTTATCCCCACACTGTGAATTTCTCCTTTCTCCTGGACATTATTCTGTGTTTGAGTGTAAAGACAGAGTTTGGGTGCTTTGTTGATCAGAACTGCCCACAGCTCTGACCACACTTCCCTCTTTAACCTCAGCCTGGGAGTGTTTTAGTGACGCCCCCAAAGCGGTCAGCAGGTCAGGGAAGTGATTCAGCTCTTAAACAGTGAACGGCTACTGCAGGGGTTGAAAATATATGGATAAAATATAAAAACTCAAACTCTAAAACAAACACACTGAACTTTACTGCGTTCAGATTCATTTACAGTTCAGATCTGTTTTAATTTAAGGAGTTTCAGTTTAAGGATCAGCACTGCAAAATACACACAGGCTACAATGAAAATGTGGTCACAACTGAAAAACACACGAAACTATCTGGACGTCACCTACAAGAGTGAGAGCAGCGTGGGCCTGGTTTAGATCTGAAATGAGAGCTAACAAAGATAAACAGATCAGTTATGATGTAAAGCTGGGTTTATTGGTGTCACACTGACATTGTCTTATTTTCATGTTAACTTGTTTCTGGGAGCAGGTGGACGGACAGACAGTGGACACACAGACACTGATTGTAAAGAAGATGTGGACCTTGTTCTGTTCTGTCTCGACTCACTGGACACTGAAATACCAAGATAAGTATCACACAGAGGATCAAACTCTCCAAAGGGCCCCAATTTTGCTTGTTGACTCTCAATGCAAACTGAAACTGTTTAGTATGATTAGCAGTGAAGCTGCTGATGGATTCTCAAGAAAAACACTGTAGCTGAAGGGATGCAGCTCCAGCAGTGACCTCAGAGACATTGGTGGTCACTTTTCTCGAGACAGAGAACTCAAGATTAAACACCCTGCAGATCTTCTGTGAAAGTCACAGGATTATTATAAACTCTTGATAATGTTGAGGAGGAATAAACTGTTTCATGGGGAAATCTGACAGCTGGTCGGATAAACACTCAAAGTCTGAGACTGAAGGATTTCACATGGGAACAGCTGGATGGATGTACAGTGGATTCGAGGCACTGAGTGTCTGAAAAGAAGATGTGGACCTTATTCTGACCTCTCTTGGCCCACTGGACGCTGAAATGCCAGTGTAAGGATGACACAGAAGAGCGTACTTTACAAAAGGCCTCAGTTACGCTTTTTATGACCAGTCAAAACTGTTTGGTATGAGTAGCGATGAAGCCACTGATGGATTTTTAAAAGACACTGTAGCTGAATGGATGCAGCTCCAGCAGTGACTTCAAACACAGAGGAGGATATTATTCTGGAGACAGTCAGAGAACTTAGTGCAGATACGGGGCTAATGCTGCGTTCGGGCGCTCATCAGAAGGTTGTTTATCCCAGATAGTTACTAGTAAATACGATTAAACTCCGTTCTGGTGCTCAATCATAACGGTTAGCTTCGCCCCATATACAGAAAAAGAAAGAAAGAAAGAAAGCAGAAAAAGAAAAAGAAAGCATGGCGGTCCGGAGAATCTTACTTTCTCTTTACTGTGTTAAGAAGCACACAGATCTAATAGAAGCACATCTGGGGTCGTGTTACAGAAACGTCTTACATCTGTAATCTGATCCGTTTGGTCTCCATGACGACGTCAGTAGGGACTGAATTTAGTTCAGTAGCTATTCCAGAATAACAGCTCCTAACTTCATAATCTCATCATGAACTCCAGATAAGAAATCAGCATCACACAGACATCCTAACTAGACTAAACCTCCTAAATCCTGTCCTAACTTTAGGATGAACCCCAAGTGCAGCGTTTTACTGGCTTTATCAGCTGTTCGAGCGCAATGTCCACGTTTTAAACACCACTCGAACGCAGCATAAACTCAGCCTCAGGACGCTGCTGATCCATCAGGAACATTCTGTGGTTCTTTCTCCACAGAGATGATCCACAAATTGGAGACAGAAGCTTCATTTGTGGCTTCAGCAACTGAAAAACGTATAAAATAAGATGACGACAAAGCGACCTAAGGAACCCTCCTGTACTGGATTCAGTGGTTTTGTGGAGTTAATTTTGTGACAAAAGTTGCACATAAATAATAAAATCCACAAGCAAAATATTAAGAATCAGAATGTCAGAAATATGGTGCACATAGAGTTAAATCAAACTTTTACAGAAGATCACTACTCATTTTCACTCATTCTGATATGAATTTATTACTCGTTTTGCCAATTTTTACTTTCGTTTTTTTCTGTTTGTTGATCTCACTGATACATTTTTTTCTTCTGGAATCGTTCTTTTTCTGACACTGAGGGATTCTGGGGTAGAAACAACAAAAGACTGAACAGCCGCCATAAACCCAGAACTCACAGCCAACCAGGACAAGATGACTTGATTCCTTTTGTAGTGATTAAACATTACTGTCCATCCACTGACGGCAGCAGTGACTCATACAGTACGAGGTGTTTTTGACTCTTCACGCAGGTCAGCGCTGCATTGTTTAGGTCAGTGCTGGATTGTTTAGGTCAGCGCTGCGCTGTTTAGGTCAGCACTGCATTGTTTAGGTCAGCGCTGCGTTGTTTAGGTCAGCGCTGCGCTGTTTAGGTCAGCGCTGCGTTGTTTAGGTCAGTGCTGGATTGTTTAGGTCAGCGCTGCGTTGTTTAGGTCAGTGCTGGATTGTTTAGGTCAGCGCTGCGTTGTTTAGGTCAGTGCTGGATTGTTTAGGTCAGCGCTGGATTGTTTAGGTCAGCGCTGGATTGTTTAGGTCAGCGCTGCGTTGTTTAGGTCAGTGCTGGATTGTTTAGGTCAGTGCTGGATTGTTTAGGTCAGCGCTGCGTTGTTTAGGTCAGTGCTGGATTGTTTAGGTCAGCGCTGCGTTGTTTAGGTCAGTGCTGGATTGTTTAGGTCAGCGCTGCGCTGTTTAGGTCAGTGCTGGATTGTTTAGGTCAGCGCTGCGTTGTTTAGGTCAGTGCTGGATTGTTTAGGTCAGCGCTGCGTTGTTTAGGTCAGTGCTGGATTGTTTAGGTCAGCGCTGGATTGTTTAGGTCAGCGCTGCGTTGTTTAGGTCAGTGCTGGATTGTTTAGGTCAGTGCTGGATTGTTTAGGTCAGCGCTGCGTTGTTTAGGTCAGTGCTGGATTGTTTAGGTCAGCGCTGCGTTGTTTAGGTCAGTGCTGGATTGTTTAGGTCAGCGCTGCGTTGTTTAGGTCAGTGCTCCATTGTTTAGGTCAGCGCTGCGTTGTTTAGGTCAGCGCTGCGTTGTTTAGGTCAGCGCTGGATTGTTTAGGTCAGCGCTGCATTGTTTCTCTCGACCCCACAGCACCGCAGGTTCAATGATTTCCTGACCCAACACTCCTGATCAGCTCATGAAGGGCTGATAATCAGTTGATGAGCTGGATCAGGTGTTTTACTGTAAGGAGTGGTTGAAGCCGTGTGGAGCTGCAGGTCTCCAGAAACAGGTTAATAAACTCTGATTTAAACAGCTGTAAAGCTCACTGAGTTAGCACTATAGCAGACACCGCTAGGCTAGTTAGCACCAGCAAAACACAGCTGCAGAAAGCTTTGTTTACCTAATATACTTTAATTCCCAATTTCAAACAGGAACACAGGACCCTGAGTGTTACATTAACAAATATGACAAACATTGCTAAACAGGGTCAGACACGTCAGCACTGCCCTCTGACCAAACTACACAGAGTACGGAGAGCTCCACCATGTTCAGGCAGATCATGGCCCTCAGAGTGGGCTGTTCAGAAGACCTGTCACTCCAAATCAGTTAACCAATAGAGAATGACCTCTTCTCAGACCCGCCCCCTCCTAAAAAGTATACATAAATATA